>NC_091570.1:22490824-22495824 GCF_042767895.1 Penaeus vannamei
CACTTTCCCTCCCTCCCCTACCTCTCTCTCTCCCTCCCTTACCTCTCCCTCTCACACTCTCCCTCCCCTACCTCTCCCTCTCACTTTCCTGCTCTCCATCCTCCTTTTTTCACCCTCTCCATCCCTCTCCTTCTCCCTCTTTCTCTCTACCCTTCTTCCTCATCCCTTCCTTCACATCCCTGTCGATTCATCTTCCGTCGATAAGTTCCTTACGGGTATGATTCTTTATCCCTCCATCTATCCCGGTGACCTTTCGTGACCTCTTCGCCCTTCCCACGGCCTTGCTCCCTCGACCAGAAAGGTTGGCGGAGCAGAATTAACTTAACCGTGATTACCAGGTGCTATGGCGTGATATACATGTGCGCATAAGTATACATACATGCTTACACTGTTCATAAGCGCATGTATGTAGTTGTGTTGTGTGCGAGAAGATAACTAGACATGCGTATAGGAAGGGAAGGAAGGACGGAAGGAGGGAGGAAGGAAGGAAGGAAGGAAAGAAGGAAGGAAAGATGGAAGGATGGATGGAAGGGAGGGAGGGAATGAGGTAGGAAGAGGGAGAAGGAGAGAGAGAAATAGAGAATGAAAGTGAAAGAGAGAGGGAAAGACAAAGGCAAAGAGAGAATGAGAATATCAGACAGAGAAACAGACAGAAAAACAAACAGAGAAAAAGACAGGCAAAGAGAGAAGTGGACAGACCAACAGACAGACAAACAGACACGTACGCAGAGAGAGACGATAAATGATCGTTCACGCCCCCCCCCCCCAAGCCGTGTTTGTTCAAGAGAACGAATGGCTAAGAAAAGGAATGTTCTTACCTGGAGTGAATTCCAAAGAGCAGAAACCATTAGCACTCGAGGGAGAACCGGGCGAAGTAAAGAAAAAATAGAAGAACAGGAGGAGGAGGGAAAAGAATATGAAGAAGAAAAACTAGTAGATGTAGTAGTAGTAGATAAAGAAGAAGTTGAAGTAGTAGTAGTAGAAAAAATGGAAGGAAGAGGAGAAAGAGGAGGAGGAAAAGGAGAAGGACGAAAACGAGAACGAGAACAAGCAAAAAAAAGAGGGAAATAATGAACAAAAGGAAGAAGTAGATGGACAAGACGGAAACACAGAAGAAGAAAAAGGAAACAGAAATAAACAAATACAAATCCGCAACTTGTAAACAACGAAAAAATGTCTATATTATATTCCGGAAGCGACCAAATTATCTTCGCCTCCGACACAAAGTCATTAAAAAACAACAAAAATCTTACCTTTTTGTGGTTATTTCTAGTTGTCTTTGTCTCTTTTTTCTTTTATAGCTAAGATCCTTGTTTTGTTGCTTCGTTTGACATCAAAGCAGATTCTGAAAGAAAAAACAAAAATTTAATTATCATTATTATTAAAATGATGATGATTACGGATTATATGGATGAAAATATTGATTTTTAGGATCATTACGAAAAGTATGATTCCAATATAAGCTTTGATGGTAATAGTAATTCATAATAATAATAATAAAAAAAATAATGTCAAAAAATAGAAAAAATGGTGTGACAAATATGTGGTAACAGAAAAAAAACAAATCTTTTTAATTTCGGAAGTAATAACACTAACACATGTAATAGAGATTGAAAATTTTGATAAAGTTAAGGATGATCATAATATGTGTTAATGATAGTAATACAAATATTGATAATAGTGATGATTTAGATGATACGCACGATAATAATGATGATACTGATAATGATAATGACAGCTATAAGAATAGAGATTATGATTTAGAGAGTGATGATAATGATAAGTAATTGTAATGATGGTAATGGTAATACAATGATAATCATGGTAATGATAATGACAACAAAATAAATAAGAACAAAAAAATGAAGATAATAACGATAGTGAGAAATAATAACACAATCATAACACTAGCAATAAGCACATCTTAGCAAACAGAACAAAACAAAAACAAAAGCAAACAGAACAAAACAAAGACAAAAGCAAAACAAAGAGAACAAAAGACAAACCAAAGGCAACAAAGGAAACAAAAAAGAAAACAAAAACAAACAAACACAAAGCAAAAAACAGGCAACAACAGCAAAATAAGAAACAAAACAAAGATGACAAAAAACAAAGAGACACCAACAGCAAATCAAAGATAAAAGACAAAAGCATGAAAATATAGATTCATAACACGTCACGAATCCGCAAATTGCAACCTCTGGCAACTTGCAACTCGACCCTCCTATTCTGCGCTTGTGGCTTCCCCCCCCCCCCCCTTCCCCCCTCCCCCTCCCTTCAGCAGGCATACATCACGCAAATTTTACATCGAGAGTATAACGCAAAGCCTAAGATGAGCTGTGTACGTATGGGGCACGCGCACACACACACACACACACACACACACACACACACACACACACACACACACACACACACACACACACACACACACACACACACACACACACACACACACACACACACACACACACACACACACACACATGCATGCATTTGCTAACATGTGCACATGTATGCTTACGTACATGTATTAGGTTGGTCATGCGTAGATGTGTACACTTGGATACACACATACAAACAAACACATAAACACTGTTGCGTACACACAAACATACAAACAAACTCATATGCGTACACACACTCATACACACACACACACACACACACACACACACACACACACACACACACACACACACACACACACACACACACACACTCGCGCGTACCCACACACAAGCGTATTATCGAATTATATTGAGCATGAGGGTTCATCTGTTTCTTAACTAGCGAATGGCGTGTCTATGATCATAGAAAGTTTATATCTGTGTGCGTGTGGTTGTCTGTCTGTCAGTCAGTCTGTCTGTCTTGCGGTGCACGAAGGACGCTGTAGATTGAAGATAATCGTTACTTGTTTAAATTTTGGATCTGTAAGTCGATTATTTATGTTTTTTTTCTTGCTTTTTCTTTGTTTTAACACTAGTATTTATTTGTTTGTCTTTCCACTGACACGCATGACTTTACTCTGTCTTGTCATATTGATATGTATATTTCTATTATTTCTACTTTCTTCTGCTTCTTTCCTTCGCTTCTGTTTTATCTCTGGTTCTTGTCTTATTCCATTTTCGTCTCTTTCCGGTTCCTTTTTATCGTCTCTTTTCTTCTCCTCTTCCGGTACAGTATAGTCACGTGACCTTCGAATGGCGGGCTGTGCACGACTTTTCCCGCGTTTTTTTTGTTGTTGTTGTTCATCACCCCTTTCTTCTCCCTGTTTCTCCATTTATTAATTCCATTCCATCTTTTTTTTCTGTTTTATCTGTTTGTTCTTCCCCTCTTCTATTCGCTTTCATTTTTCTCCATCTCTTTTTTTTCTTTTATCGTTATTCACTATTCTTTCGCCTGGACTTCTTCAGCCATCAGTTTCTTTTGCTTATCACCTTCTTCCCTTATTCCCCGTTTCTTCACTTCTCCATTTTCTTCGTTTCGTTTCTCCATTAGCATTATCTCCCTACCCTTTTTTCTCTTTTCTTCCTTTCCCATTTTCTCTTAATTCCTTTCTCTCCCTTCCTCGTCCATCCACCCTTTTATTTCATTCTTTCTTCGTCTGTCCTCCATTCACTCATTTATCGTCTATTTTCTTCTCTCCCATTCCCCCTTCTTAAGTAATATCCCCCCCTGGCTAAGCCATTAGAAATATCTAATGGGGAACTCTCTGTTGGTAAATCTATGGTAATCTATGGGATATTTTTTCAACTAATGACTCTAGATTCTTGCATAAGTAAGTTGGTTTCTCTGTCTAGTCTCTGTTTCTCTTTCTCTACGTTTGTATACATTTTTTTCCGTTTGTCTGGTTGTCTCTGTCTCTTTGTTTGTCTGTCTCTCTGTTTTTGTCGCCTTGACTATCTCTGTCTCTGTCTCTCTCTCTCTCGCGTTCATTCTCCATTCTCTCTCGCTTTATCTCTCTCTCTCTTTCTCTTTCTCTCTCTATCTCTATCTCTCTCTCTCCCTCTCTCTCTCTCTCTCTCTCTCTCTCTCTCTCTCTCTCTCTCTCTTTCTCTTTCTTCTCTTTCTCTCTCTTTCTCTCTCTCTCTCTCTCTCTCTCTCTCTCTCTCTCTCTCTCTCTCTCTCTCTCTCTCTCTCTCTCTCTTCTCTCTTACTCTCTCTCTCTCCCCTTCTCTCCTTTTCTCCTTCTCTCCATCTCTCCTTCCTTCCCTCCTTCTCTCCCTCCCTCCCTCCCTCCCTCTCCCTCTCCCTCTCTCTCTCTCCATTTCCCATTCTCTCTGTCATGCAAATAATAAACCAAGCATTTTCCGCTAACAAGCACCCACGTACCCGCACCCCGCATGTCAATGAATTAGACACGACCAGCGAGCTACTCACAAGGCCAGCGTCTACCTACAGCCTCCAGCGAACACGTAGGCCTATAGAAGACTACATTAAGAGGAAGAGGAGGCAGTGAAAGTTCGAATTGAAGGTAAGAAGGCTTTTAATATCGCGCGAGGGAGACGCTGTTCCTTATGATCGCTCGTTTGCAGCGATTAGGCGCTTTAATGCTAGCTGTGGTTTTGGGGCGAGCGGCATTGGAGACGGTGAGGATACGCTAGATTTAAGTTTTGCTTTATTGCTTATCTGCGGTTCTTTTTTATGATAGATGGGCGTGTGTAGTCCTTGGTTCGTGGTAGGAACCGATACAGAGGAAGGATAATGTTGGCTGTATGAAAATAATTCACGTGGTTTATCAACATTATCGGGTACACGCTTCACTTGGTCGAAGCCAGCGGACAGGATCTCGAATGATTTCCAGTAACATCTACGCGCTTCCGGGTCTGGCTTGGCGAAGGTCCACGCGATGCACATGGTAAAGAAGAGCAACGATGATGCCGAGTTAGGCGATGATGAGATAAGATGATGATGATAAACATGATGATGATAAACACGATGATAATAACAACGCAAATGATAATGATAATAAGGACACGATTTTAATTAATAACGGG
>NC_091570.1:22500824-22513324 GCF_042767895.1 Penaeus vannamei
TGTTCATCCTCTTCCTGGGCCTCCCTCCGTCCTTCCTCCTTCAGGCCAGAGGATGAGCGAAGGAAGGAGGAAGGAGGCTAAAGGAACGTGAAGGAAAGAGGAAGGAGGCTAGAGGAGAAGTGAGGGAAAGAAGAAGGAGGCGTGAAGGAAGGTTATAGAAGGACTGAAGGGAGGAGGAAGGAAGCCAGAGGAGGAGTGAAGGAAGGAAGAAGGAGGCGTGAAGGAAGGAGGGTAAAGGGGGCGTGAATGAAGGAGGAAGGATTTCATTTGCGGAGGAGAGGCGGTGGTGGAGGGGGTCTTTGTTTAACAGGAGGGAGAAGTCCTACAATATTCTCTCTCTCTCTCTCTCTCTCTCTCTCTCTCTCTCTCTCTCTCTCTCTCTCTCTCTCTCTCACTCTCTCTCTCTCTCTCTCTCTCTCTCTCTCTCTCTCTCACCATCGTCGTGCAACATAAGGAAGGAGTTGATCTTAATCAGGAGGGAGAACCTGTCTAGCAGAAAGATGGAGACTTTGTTCGCCAGGGTTTATGTTTATCAGGAGGGAAGATTTGTCTAACAGAGAGAGGGAGAGGTTTATCAGGAGGAGGGAGACTTTGCATAACAGAAGGAGGGAGTCTTAGTCTAAGGGAAGGAGAGAGAATAGGAGGAGGAGGGAGTCTTCGTCTAAAGGAAGGAGAGATAATAGAAGGAGGATGGAGTCTTAGTCTAAAGGAAGGAGAGATAGAAGAAGAAGGAGTGAGTCAGTCTAAAGGAAGGAAAGAGAACAGAAGGAGGAGGAAGTCTTAGTCTAAAGGAAGGAGAGAATAGAAGAAGGAGGGAGTCTTAGTCGAAAGGAAGGAGAAATATTAGGAGGAGGGGGTTTTGTTTAACAGAAGGAGAGAGTTTATGTTTACCAGATGGAGGGAGAATTTGCCTAAAAGAAATATTGAGAATGTGTTTACTAGAACGAGGTAGTCTAATAGGAGGAAGATTTTGTTTATCAGAAGGAGGAAGAGTTTATCTAAAAGAAGAAAGGAGTTTTTGTTTAACAGCAAAAAGGACATTTCATTAAACAGAAGGAGGGAATCTCTGTCTAGTAGATGGAGGGACACGTCTACAAGAATGAGGGAGTTTTTTAGTACCAGAAGAAGGGGTTTTGTTCACGAGAAGAAGGAAATTGATGTAACAGAAGGAAGGATTCTATATCTACCAGAACGAATTAATGTCTATGGGTTAAGAATCAGAGCTTCTTCCACGGTAGATCGCGTCTACCTGTGCTCATCCACCGTAAAAAAATGGTGGGGCCTCAGGTAGAAAAGGTGATATATTGATCACTCTTGGGGAGGAGACCGGTATTTATTTCAGCAGCGAGGAGAGTATGTGCGTCTGTACGTGTGTGTGTGTGGCGACGTCTGCAACTCTTGCCCTTGACCCTTGCGATTTCTGTTTCTCTTCGCTTTTCATTCTCTCCCCTCTTTCTCTGTCACTGTCGTTCTCTCTCTCTTTCTGCCTCAGTCTCTCTCTCTCTCTCTCTTATCATCATCATCACCACCATCCCCATCATCATCCTCATCCTTATCCTCTTCTACCTCCTCTTCTTCTTCTTCCCTTCCTCCCTCCCATCCTTCCTCCACCTCCCCCTTCCCCCACCTCTCCCAGCCCCTCCTCCCAAACAGCAAAATAGACGACCAACCACCCGTTCAAGTCGTCCTTCTCTCTCATTATCTCTCTCGCGTCACACTCCTCGTTGCGTAGAGTGGTCGTCCAGCCTCACTTTTCCCGCCGACCAGATCCGGGACTCTGGCGTCATAGCGCGAGCCGCCGACCGGATGTAGCCTACGCCAGGGGCCTAAGCGTGGATTCGGATGCGGGGCGGGCTTGAGTGGGGGGTTGTTTGTGTGTTTGTGTTTTTGTCTTTCTTTGTGTGTGTGTGTGAGAGAGAGAGAGAGAGAGAGAGTTTGTGTGTGTGCGTGCGTGTGTGTGATTTTATGTACGTGTGGATATTTGTTTCTTTGTTTGTTCTGTTTGTGGCATGTATGTCTGTTTTGCTTGTTTGTTTGCATGTAAATATGTGTATGTTTGTTTGTCTCTTTGTATATTCGTATGTGTAAATCTATGTGTACATGCATTTACGTATGTATGTTTGTATATTTCTATATAGACATGTGTGCGTGTAACTGTGTGAGTGTATTTGTATGAAATTCATTGACGTATCATCTCTGGATATAAAAACAATTATGTATGCAGTTACGTATGTATGTATGTAAGTGCGTACATATGAAATTGTGTAGGTACTCACGTCTTGATATTTACGTCCGTGCAGTAGGTATGTAAATGTTGGAAATCTACATATTGTGAACTTGAAGAATACGCATTTATTTACATAAGCAACTATATATCCAGGTATGTATTTACGTAAATAAGGAATTGCGTATGTTCTCCAGTGTTATAATGTGCCTCTGTGTGTGTGTGTGTGTGTGCTGTGTGTTTTTGTGGATTTGTATGCGCATACGTGCGCACGTGTGTTTTTGTATTAGTATGTCTGTGCATGTTAATATGTGTCTGTATCTGATTATATATGTACATGAATGTGTGTGTGTGTGTGTGTGTGTGTGTGTGTGTGTGTGTGTGTGTGTGTGTGTGTGTGTGTATGTGTGTGTGTGTGTATGTGTGAGTGTGTGTGTGAGTGTATGTGTGTGTGTGTGTGTGTGTGTGTGTGTGTAGAGCAGGCGGGTTTTTCTTTAATGGACCTGCTTATTCATTCAGGGAAGAGGACACGGGCGTAGGAGAGAGCTCGTCCTGAAGCCTTTGTTATGCCCTGGTGTTGCCTTGCACAGCTCGGGGAGGGGTGGGGTGGCGGTGGGGTGGGGGGGTGGGGCGAGATAGGCACTTACGTAAATCTGGGTTATTTGGGGCTATTTTTCATTTGTAAATTTCTGTTGAAGTGGTTGTGTTTGACTTTTTGTTAATTTATCTTCTTTTTTTTTGTACTGTTTTTTTTATGTGTTTGCATGTGTTTTTTGTGTGTAGGTCTGTATGTGTGTTTGTCTGTTTGTGTGCTTGTCTTTATTTTGTGTGTAACTGTTTATTTACCTGTATGTAGTTGTGTATTGTGTATGTGTTTATATTTGTTTGTCTTCGTCGATGTGTTTCGTGTGTGTCTGTTTGTGTACCTGTTTGCAGACGTGCATCCATATACGTAAACATTTGGCCCCAACTCCGGGCGGCCGAGAGACAGAGGCAGATATATTTGGGCGTATTAGAGACACTTGCGGGCGCCACAGAGTCAGGGTTTCCCGAGGGCGTCGCGTTGGGTGGCGGCTGTCGGAGAGAGAGCGAGGGCCCGCCCACCAGCCTGTCCCTTGCATGATATTAATCCGGTTAATATCCGGTATCAGCGGTCTAGTTTGTTTAACATGCCTTTGGGATGTTCCCGAGAGAGCCTCCTCCCCCCCTCCCCCTCCCCCTTGTACACACACTGCGTCCCCAGCAGGAGTTTGGGGGCGGAGGTCACCTTCTGCGGGAGGGTCAGGGCCTGCTAACTGTTCCTGAGGGAAAGTGTGTTACCTTTGGTACGACCAATTTTTTTTTTTTTTTTTGGGGGGGGGGGGGGATTTAGTAGATTTGGTCATGAGGGGAAAAAGAAGTGTGTAAAACAGCTTGTTTCGATGGAAGGAAAATGTAAATTTGAGTTTTTATCTGATGACCTTTTCTCTATTTTTTTACGATATTGTATATGTATTTTTTCTTTCTCTCTTTCGTTTACGAGTCACCATGACTTTTATCCATATCTCTCTCTTTCTCTCTCTCTCTCTCTCTCTCTCTCTCTCTCTCTCTCTCTCTCTCTCTCTCTCTCTCTCTCTCTCTCTCTCTCTCTCTCTCTCCCTCTCTCTCTCCTCGCCCTCCCTCTCCCTCTGTCCCTCTCTCTCCCCCTCTTCTTAATCCTTCTCTACATCCTGTTCGCTCTCCCTTATGTGGTACTTGTCCAGTCTGCCTTTCCGCCACTCCCTCCCCCCCTCCTCCTGCTCTCTGTCCCTCCCCTCTCGTCCCCACAGTACTCCTTCCCACCCCCCCCCTCCCACTCCCATATCTTACCTCCTTCACCTTCCCCACCCCTGCTGTACCTCACCCCCACCCCGGTGTGCCTCCTCTACCCCTCCCCCTCCCACTCTTATACCGTACCTCCTCCTCACCTCCCCCATGCTGTACCTCCCCCTCCCACCCCTGTGTACCTCCAACCCCTCTCTACCCCTATAGTGCCTCCAACCCCAACCCCTGTGTACTTCCACCCCCTCCCCACCCCTCCCCTCCTCTCCCCCATCCTCTCCCTCCCCCATCCTGGCACCGCACTGACCTTTTTGGCAATATAATCAATATATTGTGTCCGTTCAGCTCTATTTTCTGTTTCTTGGTAAAGCTGAATTGATTTTTTTTTTTCTAAAAATTGAGAGAGAAGAAAAATCGCATTTTCCCTTTGTGTTTTGAGTTTAGATGTTGTTAAAAATGTTTCTTTAATATTTGCGTTTCGCTGAATATTTTCTTGGAGAGATTTAAAGAAAGGTCGATTAGTCTGGGAGATTTTTAAAATTTGAAAGCGTTGGAATTATTATATTTTTTTGAGGAAAAATAGTTGGTGATTTAATTAAAAAGACAGTTAAGAGATGGCTTAATTGTTGAGTCTAGAACAAGGGCAATTAAAGCAATGATGGAAAAGAGTAAAAAGATATATATATATATATATATATATATATATATATATATATATATATATATATATATATATATATGTATATATATATATATATATGTATATGTATATGTATATATATATATATATATATATATATATATATATATATATATATATATATATATATATACAACATGACCAGCAAAACCAAACAAAAGAAAAAGCGAAGAAAGAAAAAGAAATAAGAACAGAGAATGTCGTGACTAGCAAAACCAAACCAACGAAAAAGGAGATGAAAAAAGGGAAAGAAAAAAAGAAAAACAAAAAGAGAGACTACCGTGACCAACAAAATACCGCCCCCCCCAAAAAAAGATAAAAATCCTAAATCATCAACGTCACATAACCATTAAATCGCTTTTGATTTCGTAAATATTAAAAAGCCCGCCAATGCGCTCGTTTCCCTCCGCTTGGTTCCGACACGTGAACTGGTCTTCGATCTATAATCAGGCAAAAGTTCGTGCATGGCGATCGTGCATGGTAGGAAGATGTTCTGCGATCATGCGATAGAGCGTATGTAATGTGCTGTATGAGCATTGCGTGGGCGTGGGGTATTGGGCGTGTGGAATGGTCGTGAGTGGTTGAGATTGGGGTGGTCACGCACGCATTCGGACGAGGCGAAGGACGGCGAGGGGGAAGCTTGGGAAAAGTGATAAGTAGGTGTCGATAGCTGAGCTGTTCCTGATGAAACCCTGTTCACTTTTTTTGTTACGTCGATATTTCTCTGTATATCTCTGTGATTTCAATTTAAAATGTTTTAGGGGAGAAAGGTGTTTCTTGCACGTTTTCCCTTATCTGTGTATGATTATCATTATTTTTGTGATACCTTATCCCTCCTTCTTCCTCCATCCTCTTCCTACCCATTTTACCCCTTTACCCCCATTTGCAACCTATTCCCCAGTCCCCCATCTCCCTTTCCTCCACCTCACCTCCCCCTTCCTTTTATCCCCTTCCACTTCCCCCCTCCACCTTTCCCTTTCCTTCCCTTTTCCTCCCTCCTTTCCTCCCCATGTTCTTGTCCCTCCCCCTCCCCCTTTCTCGTCCCCTTCCCCTTTCCCCAAGGACGGGCGCAGAGGAAACTAAACGGGAGATGGTCCTTCTTCTCTCTCTCTCTCTCTCTCTCTCTCTCTCTCTCTCTCTCTCTCTCTCTCTCTCTCTCTCTCTCTCTCTCTCTCTCTCTCTCTCTCTCTCTCTCTCTCTCTCTCTCTCTCTCTCTCTCTCTCTCTCTCTCTCTCTCTCTCTCTCTCTCTCTCTCTCTCTCTTTTCCTCTTTCCACGTGTGAGTCCATCTCCTCCTCCCATCTCGTTTCTATTTATCAGTCTTCTTCTCTTCTCTCCTTTTTCATCCTTGTTTTTTATCTCCTTTCTTCACCCTTTTCCATGTTCTACTTTGTCTTCCACTTCCTTCTCTCCTTCTTTCTCTTTTGTCGTTTCCATCCTTCTTAGCTTCCCTCCTTCCTTCTATTCCTTCCTCTCTCACCCTCACCTGTCCGTTCTTCCCTACTTCCTCTTTTATCTCCTCCAGTCCTTCCTTCTTTCCTCCCCCTCTTTTCCTCTCCCTTTCTTCTTAGCCACTCTTTCCTTCCTACCTTCTTCCATCCTTCCATTCCTTCTCTCCTCTTTCTTCCTCCTCTCCCTCCTTGCCTCTCTATCTTCCCTATTTCCTCCTCCCTCCCACCCTCACTTCCCTCTCACCTTCCTTCCCTTTTATCCATCTCTATCTTCCCATATTCCTCCTCTCTCTCTCCTCCCTCCTTCTCCCTCCTT
This sequence comes from Penaeus vannamei, assembly GCF_042767895.1. Taxonomy (NCBI): domain Eukaryota; kingdom Metazoa; phylum Arthropoda; class Malacostraca; order Decapoda; family Penaeidae; genus Penaeus; species Penaeus vannamei. The sequence continues at coordinate 22,507,315 of NC_091570.1, forward strand.
TTCCCACTCTCCTTTCCCCTCATTCTCTTTCTACCTTTCCCTATCTCTCCTCCATCCCACTCCCATTCCCCTCCTCCTCCTCCTCCTTCTTCTACCTCCTTCATCTACCTCCTTCCATCCTTCCCTCCTTCTTTTACCTCCTTCCCTCCTTCCCTCTTTCCCTCCTTCCCTCTTGCTTCTACCTCCTTCTTCTACCTCCTTCCATCCTTCGCTCCTTCTTTTATCTCCTTGCCTCATTTCCTCTTTCCATCCTTCCCTCTTGCTTCTACCTCCTTCTTCTACCTCCTTCCATCCTTCCCTCCTTCTTTTACCTCCTTCCATCCTTCCCTCTTTCCATCTTTCCCTCTTGCTTCTACCTCATTCTTCTACCTCCCTCTTCTACCTCCTTCCATCCTTCCTTCCTTCTCCTTCTCCGTTCTTCCTTCCTTCTCCTCCTCCCTTCTTCCCTCCAAGGTCCCCTCATTCCGGAAAGCCGAAGATGCCATCCGCGATTTCATGAATCACGAAGTCTTTGACGGCTTCGAGCGCACGCACGAGGAGGACGAGGAGGAGGAGGTGGTGGAGGAAGAGGAGGAGTTGGGGAGGAGGAAGAGGAGGATGAGGAGGTGGTGGTGGTGGAGGAAGAGGAGTTGGGGGAGGAGGAGGAGGACGAGGAGGTGGTGGTGGTGGAGGAAGAGGAGTTGGGGGAGGAGGACGAGGACGAGGAGGAGGTGGTGGTGGAGGAAGAGGAGTTAGGGAGGAGGAGGAGGACGAGGGAGGGAGGTGGTGGTGGAGGAAGAGGAGTTAGGGAGGAGGGAGGAGGACGAGGAGGAGGTGGTGGAGAAAGAGGAGTTGGGGGAGGAGGAGGAGGACGAGGAGGTGGTGGTGGTGGAGGAAGAGGAGTGAGGGAGGAGGAGGAGGACGAGGAGGAGGGTGGTGGTGGAGGAAGAGGAGGAGTTGGGGGAGGAGGAAGAGGAGGGACGAGGACGAGGAGGAGGTGGTGGAGAAAGAGGGAGTTAGGGAGGAGACGAGGAGAGGTGGTGGTGGTGGAGGAAGAGGAGTTGGGGAGGAGGAGGAGGACGAGGAGGTGGTGGTGGTGGAGGAAGAGGAGTTGGGGGAGGAGGAGGAGGAGGACGAGGAGGTGGTGGTGGTGGAGGAAGAGGAGTTGGGGGAGGAGGAGGAGGACGAGGAGGTGGTGGTGGTGGAGGAAGAGGAGGAGTTGGGGTAGGAGGAAGAGGAGGACGAGGGACGAGGAGGAGGTGGTGGAGGAAGAGGAGTTAGGGAGAAGGAGGAGGACGAGGAGGAGGTGGCGGTGGAGGAAGAGGAGTTAGGGAGGGGGAGGAGGACGAGGAGGTGGTGGTGGTGGGAGGAAGAGGAGTTAGGGAGGAGGAGGAGGACGAGGAGGAGGTGGTGGTGGAGGAAGAGGAGGAGTGGGGGAGGAGGAAGAGAGGACGAGGACGAGGAGGAGGTGGTGGAGAAAGAGGAGTTAGGGAGGAGGAGGAGGACGAGGAGGTGGTGGTGGTGGAGGAAGAGGGAGTTGGGGGAGGAGGAGGAGGACACGAGGAGGTGGTGGTGGTGGAGAAAGAGGGAGTTGGGGGAGGGAGGACGAGGACGAGGAGGAGGTGGTGGAGGAAGAGAGGTTAGGGAGGAGGAGGAGGACGAGGAGGAGGTGGTGGTGGAGGAAGAGGAGGAGTTGGGGAGGAGGAAGAGGAGGACGAGGACGAGGAGGTGAGGTGGTGGAGAAAGAGGAGTTAGGGAGGAGGAGGGGAGGACGAGGAGGTGGTGGTGGTGGAGGAAGAGGAGTTGGGGGAGGAGGAGGGAGGACGAGGAGGTGGTGGTGGTGGAGGAAGAGGAGTTGGGGAGGAGGAGGAGGACGAGGAGAGGTGGTGGTGGTGGAGGAAGAGGAGTTGGGGGAGGGGGAGGAGGACGAGGACGAGGAGGGAGGTGGTGGAGGAAGAGGAGTTGGGGGAGGAGGACGAGGACGAGGAGGAGGTGGTGGAGGAAGAGGAGTTGGGGGAGGAGGAAGAGGGAGGACGAGGAGGTGAGGAGGTGGTGGAGGAAGAGGAGGAGTTGGGGGAGGAGGAAGAGGTGAGGACGAGGGGAGGTGGTGGAGAAAGAGGAGTTGGGGAGGAGGAGGACGAGGAGGTGGTGGTGGTGGAGGAAGAGGAGTTGGGGGGGAGGGACGAGGACGAGAGGAGGGAGGTGGTGGAGGAAGAGGAGTTGGGGGAGGAGGACGAGACGAGGAGGAGGTGGTGGAGAAAGAGGAGTTGGGGGAGGAGGAGGAGGACGAGGAGGTGGTGGTGGTGGTGGTGGTGGAGAAAGAGGAGTTGGGGAGGAGGAGGTGGACGAGGAGGTGGTGGTGGTGGAGGAAGAGGGGAGTTGGGGGGGGAGGAGGAGGAGGACGAGGAGGAGGAGGCAGGTGGTGGTGGTGGAGAAAGAGGAGTTGGGGGAGGAGGAGGAGGAGGAGGAGGAGGGTGGTGGAGAAAGAGGAGGACGAGGACGAGGAGGGAGGTGGTGGAGGAAGAGGAGTTGGGGGGAGGAGGAGGGACGAGGAGGAGGTGGTGGAGGAAGAGGAGTTGGGGGGAGGAGGAGGAGGACGAGGAGGGGGTGGTGGTGGAGGAAGAGGAGTTGGGGGAGGAGGAGGAGGACGATGAGGTGGTGGTGGGAGAAGAGAGTTGGGGGAGGAGGAGGAGGACGAGGAGGTGGTGGTGGTGGGGAAGAGGAGTTGGGGGAGGAGGAGGACGAGGAGAGGAGGTGGTGGTGGTGGAGGAAGAGGAGTTGGGGGAGGAGGAGGAGGACGAGGAGGGTGGTGGTGGTGGTGGAGAAAGAGGGAGTTGGGGGAGGAGGACGAGGACGAGGAGGGAGGTGGTGGAGGAAGAGGAGTTGGGGGGGAGGAGGAGGAGGACGAGGAGGTGGTGGTGGTGGGAGGAAGAGGAGTTAGGGAGGGAGGAGGAGGACGAGGAGGTGGTGGTGGTGGAGAAAGAGGAGTGGGGGAGGAGGGGAGGAGGACGAGGAGGTGAGGTGGTGGAGGGAAGAGGAGTTGGGGGAGGAGGAGGAGGAGACGAGGAGGTGGTGGTGGTGGAGGAAGAGGGAGTTGGGGGAGGAGGAGGAGGACGAGGGGAGGTAAGTGGTGGAGGAAGAGGAGTTGGGGGAGAGGACGAGGACGAGGAGGGAGGTGGTGGTGGAGGAAGAGGAGTTAGGGAGGGGGAGGAGGACGAGAGGGTGGTGGTGGAGGAAGAGGAGTTGGGGGAGGAGGAGGAGGACGAGGAGGTGGTGGTGGTGGAGGAAGAGGAGGGACGAGGATGGGTGTAGTGGGAGGAAGGGGAGGGAGGAGGAGGTGGTGGTGGTGGTGAGAAGAGGAGGACGAGGAGGTGGTGAGAACGAGGAAGACGAGGAAGTGGTGGTGGTGGAGGAAGAGGGAGGAGTTGGGGGAGGAGGAAGAGGAGGACGAGGAGGAGAGGAGGGTGGTGGTGGTGGAGGAAGAGGAGGACGAGGAGGAGGAGGTGGTGGTGGTGGAGAAAAAGGGAGGAGTTGGGGAGGAGGAAGAGGAGGACGAGGACGAGGAGGTGGTGGAGACAGAGGAGTGTTAGGGAGGAGGACGAGGAGGAGGAGGCGGTGGAGAAAGAGGAGATTGAGGACGAGGAGGTGGTGGTGGAGAAAGAGGAGGACGAGGAGTTGTTAAGGGAGGAGGAGAACGACGACGAAAAGGTCGAGGAGGACGAGGAAGTAGCCGTGGTGGTGGAAAAATAGGAGGACGAGGAGGAGGAGAAGGGAGGACGAAAAGAACAAGGAGGACGAATGAGCGGTGTTAGTCGTGGAAAAAAGTAGGGCGGGGAGGAAGAAGAGGAGGGGATGGAGGAAGAGGAGTGAAAAAGTCGCCATAGCGTGTTTGTGATTAGTGAGAAGGAGAAAGAGAGAGAGAGAGAGAGAGAGAGAGAGAGAGAGAGAGAGAGAGAGAGAGAGAGAGAGAGAGAGAGAGAGAGGCAGACAGACAGACAGATAGTCAGATTAACAGACAAACAGAAACATTGACAGAGGCAGGAAGCGTGAAGGAGAAAGAGAGGAAAGGGAAAAGAGAGAGGGAAAGACAGAGGACCAATAGAAGAAAAAGAGGCTGAAAAACAGAAAATGAGAGTGAGAGGAGAAAGGAGTCTAACAAGAGGCAGAAGAAAGAGAAGATAATAAAGATGGAGCAAGGGAAGGGGACGAAAAAAAGAAGAAATAAAACTTCAAAGGAAGAAATGATGTAAACGAAGGAAGACAAGAATAAGAACAAGAAGAAAAAGGAAGAATTAGACAATAAATAAAACAAAACAAAAAGGAAATGAGAACCCACGAACCCTCAAAGGAAAACGAAAAACAAAACAAATGAGCAAAGACAACAACAACAACAAAAAACGCCTAAAAAACAAGAAGATGGTAATGTTGAGCGTTACTGAGCAGGGGCGTCTGCAGCCTCCGGCCTGACCTTGCTGTCCTCACGCCCCTTCCAGTATGCGGAACTGTGGGCGCTGCTTCGCTCTGTATGTGTGACGGACACAGTCTTCTTCTTCTTTCTATTCTTCTTCTTTTTCTTTCTCTTCTTCTTCTTGTTCTTTCTCTTCTTATTACCATTGCCCTTCTTATTCTTATTCTTTCTCTTCTTCTTCTTGTTCTTTCTCTTCTTATTATTTTTCTTTCTCTTCTTCTTCTTCTTTTTGTTTCTCTTCTTCTTCTTGTTCTTTCTCTTCTTATTAACATTGCCCTTCTTATTCTTTTTCTTTCTCTTCTTCTTCTTGTTCTTTCTCTTTTTATTATTTTTTCTTTCTCTTCTTCTTATTATTATTTTTCTTTCTCTTCTTATTATTTTTGTTTCTCTTATTATTATTTTCTTTAATTCTTCCTTTTCTTTATCTTTTTTCTTCTTATTATTATCATCATCTTTTTTCTTCTTCTTTTTCCTCCTCCTTTCTTCTTCATTTTCTTCTTCTTTCTCTTCTGCTTATTATTATCATTAATATTTGTTTCCCTTTTCCTTCTTTCTTTTCTTTTCCTTAACCTTCTTGTTTGTTTTCTATTTTTGTTTCATTTTCTTCTTTTTCTTCCTCTTTTTTTCTTCTTTGTGGTTATTCCAGTCTCTTTGTTTTACTTTTGCTTATTTGGTTGTTGTTATATTTGTGTTCTTCTGTAGATTGAACAATATTTGTTTATGTATAGTTCTTTCGCTTATTTTTATACATTTGGGGGGTGTTCCATAGATTCATGGCAGAGAGAGAGAGAGAGAGAGAGAGAGAGAGAGAGAGAGAGAGAGAGAGAGAGAGAGAGAGAGAGAGAGAGAGAGAGAGAGAGAGAGAGAGAGAGAGAGAGAGAGAGAGAGAGAGAGAGAGAGCGAGAGAGAGAGAGAGAGAGAGAGAGAGAGAGAGAGAGAGAGAGAGAGAGAGAGAGAGAGAGAGAGAGAGAGAGAGAGAGAGAGAGAGGGAGAGAGAGAGAGAGAGAGAGAGAGAGAGAGAGAGAGAGAGAGAGAAAGAGAGAAAGAGAAAGAGAAAGAGAGAGAGAGAGAGAGAGAGAGAGAGAGAGAAAGAGACAGACAGACAGACAGACAGACAGACAGACAGACAGACAGACAGAGAATGTTATCTATCTATGTTTACTTGTCTTTCATTCCGGTTCTTCCCATTTCAACACTCTTTTTGGAATATAGTTCCATTTTTCTTCGCAATCTCCTTCCCCATTATATCTCAACTAACCACAAATCAGCGTAAAACCCAAGAGATATAACGATGACCCTCATTCACTGCGACGGATGTAGAAAAGGTATGAATGAAAATGAATATCTTCAAAATGCAAGAGATGTATTTGACCGGTTTCGAATATATCTCCGTCAGAGATACATGTATTTCGGACGAAGATGTATTCGAAACCGGTTAAATACAAGATATGACGATGGCCTTGAGAAGAGGGAAGTAGCGGGGAGAGAGAAGGGAGAAGGGAGAAGGGGGAGGAAGGAGGAGGAAGGGGAGAAGGAAGAGAGGAGGAAGGGGAGAAGGAAGAG
>NC_091570.1:22525824-22533324 GCF_042767895.1 Penaeus vannamei
TATCTCTCTTTTTCACTGTCTCTCTCTCTTTCTCTTTCTCACTCTCTATCTATATATCTATCTATCGATCCTTCTTTCTTTCTCTCCCCTCTGTCACTCTCCCTCTCTCTTTTTTTCTATCCCTCTTTCTATCTCTCTTTTGTTCTCTCCTTTTCTTACTCTCTCCTTCCTTCCATCCCACGCCCTCATCCTTTCCTGTCCTTTTCCTCTTTCATCCAAAAGATAAGCTAGACACTAAGCCTGATAGATAGATCAATCGATAGATAGACATACCGATAGATAGATAGAGAGAGAGAGAGAGAGAGAGAGAGAGAGAGAGAGAGAGAGAGAGAGAGAGAGAGAGAGAGAGAGAGAGAAAGATAGTTAGATAGAGACAGATAGGTAGATAGGTAAATAGATAAATTGATAGATACATAGATAAATAAAATAAACAAAGAAATTGGCATCTAGATAGGTAGATAATTGAATAGATAGGTAGATGGGTAGATAGATAGATCCGTGAGTGAAGGAACAAATAAATCAATAAATAAGAATTAAAATAAAACAAAAACGTTAAATCGGAGAACAAAAAATAAAACACCCGAACTAAGAAAAGGACGTAGAGAACGAGAGAGAAACAAGGAAATGACAAAAAGCATAGCGAACTGCGGAAGAAAAGAAGGAGAGAGGGAGGGGAGGGAGAGGGATAGGTAATGTGTGAGTGGGAAGAGGGAGTGAGGGGTGAGAAAGAGAGATTTAAAAGGAAGTGTGGGGAAAAAGGAGGAAATGAGAGGGAGGTGGAGGAGAAGGAGGGAGGGGTAGGTGAAGGGAGATTTATTAGGAAGTGAAATAAGAAAGAAAAGAAAAGGAAGGGTAAGAGAAGACGAAAAGAGACAGAGAAAAGAGAAGAGAAGGAGCGAGACAACAAACCCAAAAAAGAGACGACATGCAAAACAAACTCCCCCCCCAAAAAACAGATAAAAAAACACAGACAAGAGAAGAGACAGAAAAATAAAACACAAGGAAGGGAAGGAAGTGAAAAGGAGGGAGAGACGGCGAGGAAGGGAGGAAAACGAGAACGAGATTGGCCTTGACGGTAACGAATTATACTTACGCTCGCTCCATGCTTCCCGCCTCGCTGAAAACACACCAAAATACAGCGGTGGAAATGCGTCGTCTGTGTACGCTATGGGACGAATATGAGGAATGAGGGAGAAGAGATGAGGTAGAGGGAGAAGGGAGAAGGGTGAGGGAGAGGGAGAAGAGATGAGGGAGAGGGAGAAGGGTGAGGGATGGAGGAGAGGGGAGAAGGGATGAGGGAGAGGGAGAAGGGAGAATTGTGAGGGAGAGGGAGAAGAGAATAGTGAGGGAGAGGGAGAAGGGTGAGGGAGAGGGAGAAGAAAGAAGGGTGAGGGATGGAGGAGAGGGGAGAAGGGATGAGGGAGAGGGAGAAGGAAGAAGGGTGAGGGGAAAGGGAGAAGGGAGAAGGGTGAGGGATGGAGGAGAGGAGAGAAGAGATGAGTGAGAGGGAGAAGGGTGAGGGATGGAGGAGAGGGAGAAGAGATGAGGGAGAGGGAGAAGGGAGAAGGGTGAGGGATGGAGGGAGAGGAGAGAAGAGATGAGGGAGAGGGAGAAGGAAGAAGGAATGAGGGATGGAGGAGAGGGAGAAGAGATGAGAGAGAGGGAGAAGGAAGAAGGATGAGGGATGGAGGAGAGGAGAGAAGAGATGAGGGAGAAGGAAGAAGGGTGAGGGATGGAGGAGAGGGTAGAAGAGATGAGGGAGAGGGAGAAGGGAGTAGGGTGAGGGATGGAGGAGAGGAGAGAAGAGATGAGGGAGAGGGAGAAGGAAGAAGGGTGAGGGATGGAGGAGAGGGGAGAAGAGATGAGGGAGAGGGAGAAGGAAGAAGGGTGAGGGATGGAGGAGAGAGGAGAAGAGATGAGGGAGAGGGAGAAGGAAGAAGGGTGAGGGATGGAGGAGAGGAGAAGAGATGAGGGAGAGGGAGAAGGAAGAAGGGTGAGGGATGGAGGAGAGGGGAGAAGAGATGAGGGAGAGGGAGAAGGGAGAAGGGTGAGGGATGGAGGAGGGAGAGGGAGAAGGAAGAAGGGTGAGGGATGGAGGAGAGGGGAGAAGAGATGAGGGAGAGGGAGAAGGAAGAAGGGTCAGGGATGGAGGAGAGAGGAGAAGAGATGAGGAGAGGGAGAAGGAAGAAGGGTGAGAGATGGAGGAGAGAGGAGAAGAGATGAGGGAGAGGGAGAAGGGAGAAGGGTGAGGGATGGAGGAGAGGGAAAGAGATGAGGGAGAGGGAGAAGGAAGAAGGGTGAGGGATGGAGGAGAGGGGAGAAGAGATGAGGGAGAGGGAGAAGGAAGAATGGTGAGGGATGGAGCAGAGGCAGAAAGAAGAAGGGTCAGGGATGGAGGAGAGGGGAGAAGAGATGAGGGAGAGGGAGAAGGAAGAAGGGTCAGGGATGGAGGAGAGAGGAGAAGAGATGAGGGAGAGGGAGAAGGAAGAAGGGTGAGAGATGGAGGAGAGAGGAGAAGAGATGAGGGAGAGAGGGAGAAGGGAGAAGGGTGAGGGATGGAGGAGAGGGGAAAAGAGATGAGGGAGAGGGAGAAGGAAGAAGGGTGAGGGATGGAGGGAGAGAGGAGAAGAGATGAGGGAGAGGTAGAAGGAAGAAGGGTGAGGGATGGAGGAGAGGGGAGAAGAGATGAGGGGAGAGGGAGAAGGAAGAAGGGTGTGGGATGAAGGAGAGGGGAGAAGAGATGAGGAAGAGGGAGAAGGAAGAAGGGTGAGTGATGGAGGAGAGGGGAGAAGAGATGAGGGAGACGGAAGAAGGAAGAAGGGTGAGGGATGGAGGAGAGGGGAGAAGAGATGAGGAAGAGGGAGAAGGAAGAAGGGTGGGGGATGGAGGAGAGGGGAGAAGAGATGAGGAAGAGGGAGAAGGAAGGAAGAAGGATGAGGGATGGAGGAGAGGGGAAAAGAGATGAGGGAGACGGAAGAAGGAAGAAGGGTGAGGGATGGAGGAGAGGGGAGAAGAGATGAGGGAGAGGGAGAAGGAAGAAGGGTGTGGGATGGAGGAGAGGGGAGAAGAGATGAGGGAGAGGGAGAAAGAAGAAGGGTGAGGGATGGAGGAGAGGGGAGAAGAGATGAGGGAGAGGGAGAAGGAAGAAGGATGAGGGATGGAGGAGAGGGGAGAAGAGATGAGGGAGAGGGAGAAGGAAGAAGGGTCAGGGATGGAGGAGAGGGGAGAAGAGATGAGGGAGAGGGAGAAGGAAGAAGGGTGAGGGATGGAGGAGAGGGGAGAGAAGAGAGATGAGGGAGAGGGAGAAAGAAGAAGGGTGAGGGATGGAGGAGAGGGGAGAAGAGATGAGGGAGAGGGAGAAGGAAGAAGGGTGAGGGATGGAGGAGAGGGGAGAAGAGATGAGGGAGAGGGAGAAAGAAGAAGGGTGAGGGATGGAGGAGAGGGGAGAAGAGATGAGGGAGAGGGAGAAGGAAGAAGGATGAGGGATGGAGGGAGAGGGGAGAAGAGATGAGGGAGGAGGAAGAAGGGTGAGGGATGGAGGAGAGGGGAGAAGAGATGAGGGAGAGGGAGGAAGGAAGAAGGGTGAGGGAAGGAGGAGAGGAGAGAAGAGATGAGGGAGAGGGAGAAAGAAGAAGGGTGAGGGATGGAGGAGAGAGGAGAAGAGATGAGGGAGAGGGAGAAGGAAGAAGGGTGAGGGATGGAGGAGAGGGGAGAAGAGATGAGGGAGAGGGAGAAGGAAGAAGGGTGAGGGATGGAGGAGAGGGGAGAAGAGATGAGGGAGAGGGGGAAGGAAGAAGGGTGAGGGATGGAGGAGAGGGGAGAAGAGATGAGGGAGAAGGAGAAGGAAGAAGGGTGAGGGATGGAGGAGAGGGGAGAAGAGATGAGGGAAAGGGAGAAGGAAGAAGGGTGAGGGATGGAGGAGAGGGGAGAAGAGATGAGGGAGAGGGAGAAGGAAGAAGGGTGAGGGATGGAGGAGAGGGAGAAAGAAGAAGGGTGAGGGATGGAGGAGAGGAGAGAAGAGATGAGGGAGAGGGAGGAGGAAGAAGGGTGAGGGATGGAGGAGAGGGGAGAAGAGATGAGGGAGAGGGGGAAGGAAGAAGGGTGTGGGATGGAGGAGAGGGGAGAAGAGATGAGGGAGAGGGAGAAGGGAGAAGGGTGAGGGATGGAGGAGAGGGGAGAAGAGAAGGGGGAGAAGGAAGAAGGGTAGGGGATGGAGGAGAGGGGAGAAGAAATGAGGGAGAGGGAGAAGGAAGAAGGGTGAGGGATGGAGGAGAGGGGAGAAGAGATGAGGGAGAGGGAGAAGGAAGAAGGATGAGGGATGGAGGAGAGAGGAGAAGAGATGAAGGAGAGGGAGAAGGAAGAAGGGTGAGGGATGGAGGAGAGGGAGGAGAGATGAGGGAGAGGGAGAAGGAAGAAGGGTGAGGGATGGAGGAGGAGAGGAGAAGAGATGAAGGAGAGGGAGAAGGAAGAAGGGTGAGGGATGGAGGAGAGGGAGGAGAGATGAGGGAGAGGGAGAAGGAAGAAGGGTGAGGGATGGAGGAGAGGAGGAGAAGAGATGAGGGAGAGGGAGAAGGAAGAAGGGTGAGGGATGGAGGAGAGGGAGAAAAGATGAGGAGAGGGAGAAGGGAGAAGGGTGAGGGATGGAGGGAGAGGGAGAAGGAAGAAGGGTGAGGGATGGAGGAGAGGGGAGAAGAGATGAGGGAGAGGGAGAAGGAAGAAGGGTGAGGGATGGAGGAGAGGAGAGAAGAGATGAGGGAGAGGGAGAAGGAAGAAGGGTGAGAGATGGAGGAGAGGGGAGAAGAGATGAGGGAGAGGGAGAAGGAAGAAGGGTGAGGGATGGAGGAGAGGGGAGAAGAGATGAGGGAGAGGGAGAAGGGAGAAGGGTGAGGGATGGAGGAGAGGGGAAAAAAGATGAGGAAGAGGGAGAAGGGTGAGGGAGAGGGAGAAGGAAGAAGATAAACCTTATTTTCCTCTCCATCTTTGTTTTTTTTTCATACATTTTCTCTTTCACACATGGAATACACAAACACACACACAGACACACACACACACACACACACACACACGCACACCGACCCCGAATTCATTATGATAATAATAATTCGTTTCTTTAATTTGCATATATTGACGACTTTCTTCTGTCAGTGAGAGAGAGGGCGGTAGATGGGGGAAGAGGAGGGGGGAGGGGGGGGAGGGGAGTTCTATAACAAAGGGGTTTGATTTCTAATTCTAATTATCTGATAAGATTAATAATAATGAGAAGGATAGTTCTATTGATAATGATAACAATAATGATGGGATTAATGCTAATAATAACAATGTTAATAATAGCAATGATCATAACAATTATGATAATAGTAATATTGATGATAATAACAATGATATTCATAATAATAATTATAATAACAAGTCCACAAATAGTAATACTACTACTACTACTAATAGTAATGATAATGAACATTCTGACAGACAGCATGAATATCTATTCTGTTTAATCTTTGAAAATAACATAGTCTTTGCAAACGAAGTGAGACGCACAAGAATTATGATAATTATCTTGAAACCTCAAATTAACACAAAATACACTTGTCTATGCACAAGTATACATGAACTCATATACATTTAAATGTATATCTGTTTTTTGTGTGTTTATGTATATATATATATATATATATATATATATATATATATATATATATATATATATATATATATTTATATATATATATATATATATATATATATATATATATATATATATATATATATATATATATATATATATATATGTATATATATGTATGTGTGTGCGTGTGTGTGTGTGTGTGTGTGTGTGTGTGTGTGTGTGTGTGTGTGTGTGTGTGTGTGTGTGTGTGTGTGTGTGTGTGTGTGTGTGTGTGTGTGTGCCTATGTAAACATATATGATTACACATAAATGTGTGTATATATGTTTGTGTTTTATGTATACATGTGCGTATGTATGTATGTGGGCACGTGTGTGTACATGCGTGTGAGTGCTGCCCCCCCCCCCCCCCCCCCGCCCAAATGACTGTGCTTCCTCTCATCTCACTCTCAAGCGAAGGCATCCGTCAAACTCACACCCAAAGCATTTACCGGAATTATCCCAGTGGGCGTGAAGGGGGAGGGGGGAGGAGGGCAGGTGAGGGGGACGGGGGGATGGGAGGAGGGAGAGGGTACATGCGGAGGGAAGGGAAGAGGGGGAAGGGGGGGGAGGGGAGGGAGGGGAGGGAAACAGAGGGGGAAGGGGGAGTGGGGAGGGAGAAAGAGGAGGAAGAGGGGAGGGGGAAGGTAGATGCGGAGGAAAGGGAAGAGAGGGAAGGGGGTACGAGGAGGGAGAAAGAGGGTAGGGGGAGGGGAGAAAGAGGGGGAAGGGGGAGGGGAAGGGAGAAAGAGAGGGAAGTGGGAGGGAGAAAGAGAAGAAGAAGAAGTTGGGGGAGGGGAGAAGGGAAGAGGGGCAAGGTGGAGGGGAGGGGAGAGCAGATAAAGGGGGGTTGGGGGCTTGGGGGGCGTTGGTGAGTCGTGATTCTCTCTCCCACGATCCGAAAAGACGTAATGATAGTCCGCTCACTATTCGCACCGCACACACTATTCGCACAACAGACGAACACCTGCGGACTCGGGGGAGGGGGGGGGGCTTTGTCATTTGGCTTCTAATAATTTTCGTCATCGTTTGGTGAAGGTCAGAGTGATATATTCTTGTATTTTATTGTGTGGTTGCATGTGATTTGTGTCTGTGCGTGGGTGTGGGAGCGACGGTAGGCGTGGGTTTGGGTGGATGGGTGGGTGTGGGAATTTACGCGAATATACGGATAAGGGGAAGAGAGAGAGAGAGAGAGAGAGAGAGAGAGAGAGAGAGAGAGAGAGAGAGAGAGAGAGAGAGAGAGAGAGTGAGAGAGAGAGAAAGAGAGAGAGAGTGAGAGAGAGAGAGAGAGCGAGAAAGAAAAAGAAAGTGAGAAAGAGAGAGAGCAAGAGAAAGAAAACAAGAAAGAGATTGAGGAATAGAAAGATAATGAACGAGAAAACGAAAAAGGAAAAAAAAACAGACAAAAACATTAAACCTAGATACCAACAGAAAAAGAAAAAGAAAACAAACAGCCAAATTCCCCGCACACCCAGAGACTTCAACGCCGCCGTGAAAATGATCCGAAACCCCATTTTCGGATGATTGAATCGAGACAACAACTTTGTATTTAAAAGCCTGTTTGAGATTCACTCCACGCCTGTTCGAGCTTCCAGTGCTTTTGTACTCGTTTCCGCTTGTCCTTGACCTTGTGAAGCCGCGGAAAGGAGTCGAGTACATAAAAAAGAGAAGAAGAAAAAGAAGAACAGAGAGAGAGAGAGAGAGAGAGAGAGAGAGAGAGAGAGAGAGAGAGAGAGAGAGAGAGAGAGAGAGAGAGAGAGAGAGAGAGAGAGAGAGGGAGGGAGGGAAGGAAGGGGGGAGGGAGGGAGGGAGGGAGGGAGGGAGAGAGAGAGAGAGAG
>NC_091570.1:22538324-22540824 GCF_042767895.1 Penaeus vannamei
ACCCTCACAGCCCCATCCCCACAGCCCCATCCCCACAGCCCCACCCTCACAGCCCCACCCTCACAGCCCCATCCCCACAGCCCCACCCTCACAGCCCCATCCCCACAGCCCTATCCCCACAGCCCCCTCCCAACAGCCCCACCCTCACAGCCCCATCCCCACAGCCCCACCCTCACAGCCCCACCCTCACAGCCCCCTCCCCAACAGCCCCACCCTCACAGCCCCCACCCTCACAGCCCCATCCCCACAGCCCCACCTCACAGCCCCATCCCCACAGCCCTATCCCCACAGCCCCTCCCAACAGCCCCACCCTCACAGCCCCACCCTCACAGCCCCACCCTCACAGCCCCACCCTCACAGCCCCCTCCCTACAGCCCCCTCCCCACAGCCCCCTCCCCACAGCCCCACCCTCACAGCCCCACCCTCACAGCCCCATCCCCACAGCCCCACCCTCACAGCCCCATCCCCACAGCCCCATCCCCACACCCCCACCCCCACAGCCCCCTCAACACAGCCCCATCCCCACAGCCCCCTCCCAACAGCCCCACCCTCACAGCCCCACCCTCACAGCCCCACCCTCACAGCCCCACCCTCACAGCCCCATCCCCACAGCCCCATCCCCACAGCCCCACCCTCACAGCCCCCTCAACACAGCCCCATCCCCACAGCCCCCTCCCAACAGCCCCCCCCTCACAGCCCCACCCTCACAGCCCCACCCTCACAGCCCCCCCCTCACAGCCCCTCCCCACAGCCCCACCCTCACAGCCCCACCCTCACAGCCCCTCAACACAGCCCCATCCCCACAGCCCCTCCCAACAGCCCCACCCTCACAGCCCCACCCTCACAGCCCCATCCCCACAGCCCCACCCTCACAGCCCCACCCTCACAGCCCCATCCCCACAGCCCCATCCCCACAGCCCCACCTCCCAGCCCCTCAACACAGCCCCATCCCCACAGCCCCCTCCCCAACAGCCCCACCCTCACAGCCCCACCCTCACAGCCCCATCCCCACAGCCCCACCCCCTCACAGCCCCCTCCCCACAGCCCCACCCTCACAGCCCCATCCCCACAGCCCCATCCCCACAGCCCCACCCTCACAGCCCCTCAACACAGCCCCATCCCCACAGCCCCCTCCCAACAGCCCCACCTCACAGCCCCACCCTCACAGCCCCTCCCCCACAGCCCCACCCTCACAGCCCCACCCTCACAGCCCCCTCCCCACAGCCCCTCCCCACAGCCCCACCCTCACAGCCCCACCTCACAGCCCCATCCCCACAGCCCCCTCCCCACAGCCCCACCCTCACAGCCCCACCCTCACAGCCCCACCCTCACAGCCCCCCTCAACACAGCCCCCTCCCAACAGCCCCACCCTCACAGCCCCATCCCCACAGCCCCACCCTCACAGCCCCTCCCCACAGCCCCACCCTCACAGCCCCATCCCCACAGCCCCACCCTCACAGCCCCCTCAACACAGCCCCATCCCCACAGCCCCCTCCCAACAGCCCCACCCTCACAGCCCCACCCTCACAGCCCCATCCCCACAGCCCCACCCTCACAGCCCCACCCTCACAGCCCCCCTCCCCACAGCCCCACCCTCACAGCCCCACCCTCACAGCCCCACCCTCACAGCCCCCTCCCCACAGCCCCACCCTCACAGCCCCACCCTCACAGCCCCACCCTCACAGCCCCACCCTCACAGCCCCACCCTCACAGCCCCTCCCAACAGCCCCACCCTCACAGCCCCACCCTCACAGCCCCCTCCCAACAGCCCCACCCTCACAGCCCCACCCTCACAGCCCCCTCCCCACAGCCCCACCCTCACAGCCCCACCCTCACAGCCCCACCCTCACAGCCCCCTCCCAACAGCCCCACCCTCACAGCCCCACCCTCACAGCCCCTCCCAACAGCCCCACCCTCACAGCCCCACCCTCACAGCCCCTCCCTCACAGCCCCCTCCCAACAGCCCCACCCTCACAGCCCCACCCTCACAGCCCCCTCCCCACAGCCCCACCCTCACAGCCCCACCCTCACAGCCCCACCTCACAGCCCCCTCCCCACAGCCCCACCCTCACAGCCCCATCCCCACAGCCCCACCCTCACAGCCCCACCCTCACAGCCCCACCCTCACAGCCCCCTCCCCACAGCCCCACCCTCACAGCCCCACCCTCACAGCCCCCTCCCCACAGCCCCTCCCCACAGCCCCCTCCCCACAGCCCCACCCTCACAGCCCCATCCCCACAGCCCCACCCTCACAGCCCCACCCTCACAGCCCCACCCTCACAGCCCCACCCTCACAGCCCCACCCTCACAGCCCCCTCCCCACAGCCCCACCCTCACAGCCCCACCCTCACAGCCCTCCACACAAGACACACACAATCACACACGTCGATGGCCAGTTGCTCCGTCGCCGCAAGGAGGGCTAAGGCAGCCTTGAGTCTCCGGTCTCAATGGCTCGTGGGCGGGGCTCTCGGCATTGTCTTCTGCGTTCTCCATGGGCGTG
>NC_091570.1:22545824-22548324 GCF_042767895.1 Penaeus vannamei
GGGATGCTATCAATAATGACATTTTTCTTTTCTTAAACTATTTTGCGGTAAGGATATGCACAAGAGTCCGAAAATAATAAAGATAATGTCCCTTTCAACAGGCATACATGTATTTCCAGTCTTCCAATCTAAACTTCTTTAGTACATATGACCTTCAGAGAAAACCATTTCAAAGTAGAAATATCAAAATTATTATACATTATTTAGTCACATAAATGATAAAAAGAAGATACGGGACTACTCTATACCAGTGCTTTCTAATCTCTTATTCTGTGGCCCCGACTAATATATAATATATAATAATATTCATAGTCCCGTTCAGTGTTTGTCATCTTTTCTGATTCAGTTCTTGCTAGTTATGAATAGCGTGATGGTGGCAGTAGCTATAGGACGAGAACACTTTACATAAAGATTACAGTTTATTGATATGTGAAAGATGATTATAGGCAAGTACTGTCAGTGAGATAAGATTCAGTTTAATTTGATGTCATCATTTTCATATTGCTTGAAAGGCCCCCTAGATAGTATAGGTAGATAGATAGATAGATAGATAGGCTCCTAGGTTTGGAACCCTTGCTCTATACCATTATCTGAAGAAAGATTCCAGGCAGGTATCAGCTCTAAAGAATAAGATTATTGAGTAATTTCTGAATAGTTTTAGTGAATATATTTGAAGATATGAATACAAGTTAATCCTTTGCCTGAAATATTCCTTCTTTATTTTGATTACTGGGAAGCATTATCATGTTTATGATTTTTATCATTGTTGTCATGGTAACCATCATTGCTATTAATGTTATCATCACCATCATCACCATTACTATTATCTTTCTTATTAGTAATATTATCATTATTACTATTATTATCATTATTACTATTATTAGCATCATCTTTATCATTATCTTATTATCATTATTATCATCATTACTATTATCATTATAGCCATTATCATCATTATCATTATTGTTGTTATTATTATTATTACTATTATCATTATTATCATCATATTATTATTGCTATTGTTGTTGTTATTACCATTTTTATCATCATCGTCATTATTGTCAGTATTATTATTATTATCAACATAGCATTATCCTTACCGTTATTACTGTTATCATTATTATCATTACCATTATTAGCATTAGCATTAGCATTATCGTCATCACAATTATTATCTTTATCACTATCAATTATATAATTTTCAGTAACATCATCAATCATCATTACAATTGCTATTACTGCCATTGTAATATTTTTTTTGCGACTGAAAGCGCTAAAAATCACATTTGCTGTTTCTACATTAATCTCCCCAAATTCTTAATGATTAAAACCGCTTATCATTTTGTGTGAAACATGGGATTCTTGACCATTAATCACCCTTACACTTTGCCGTTTGGTTCTCTGACGATTTCAACATCTATAATTCATCAAAATTATATTTGTCAGTGTTGTTTTCTTTCTCAATGGGCTTTGTTGGGTATTAATGCTGATGTCATAGTACCCGATCGAATGATGGCGACAGAAAACGTGAATAGACGTTTGCTATTTGACAGAGGTTTTCCAGGAGGTTGGGGAAAAATCCTGGATGTTGCGTATGAACATTATTGGGAGATTTTTTTAAAGGAAGTTAAAGCTATAAAATGAAAGGCGATCTTAGTCTATAACTAAGACCAAAAATCACAATAGGCTTTCATTTTAATGAAGTATAACAAGCCTCCATACTTGAAATAAAATAAATCTCATCAGTATCTAGCATCATTCTCCATGTTGGTGTTGTTTACATGTATTTCTTTCTGTCTTTCTATTTATGGAGAAGTCCTGAAGAAATAAAAAGAAAAGGTGGGTGGACAGTTTGGGCGGAGATAGATAGAGAGGGGGAGAGGGGGGGGAGAAGGGGAGAGTGGGTAAGGGGAAAGGGAAGGGGAAGGGGAGGGGAGGTGGGGGAGAGGAAGGAGGAGACAGAAGGTGATTGATGATTCAGTAGAAATGATGAATCGAGAAGGCCGTCAAAATAACATGAATAAAAGATCAAAAGTGAAAAAGTGAATGCGTGAGCTGCATTTTGTGCATACGTGTATGCATTTACTTACGGGACTATACCTACGCACATATAGTTGCATGCATACAGGTATGCGGCATATGCAAGCATATTGCATATGCCGCATACTGTATTGTATATTCGGGTTAGAATATACAAGCGTAAATACATGTATATACATATTTATAAATGTATATACATATATAGATACAAACATACTGTGTGTGTGTGTGTGTGTGTGTGTGTGTGTGTGTGTGTAAATACATATACATATTCATCTGCATTTACATACACAAACTAAACCCTCGAGGTGAGAAAGAAAGAAGGAAAGAGAAAAACGGAAGAACATAAGAAGAAAGAAACAAGAAAAGAAAGAATTAGAAATAATAAAACAGAAGATAAAAAAGAAAAACAAATAAGAAAAAAGAAGAAAAATAATAAGAGGGAAGAAGAAAAACAAGC
>NC_091570.1:22558324-22560824 GCF_042767895.1 Penaeus vannamei
GACCTTTTAACCTCTGACATCATCTCTTCATCCTGACACCAGTCTGACATCCGTGACATCAGCTGACCTCGTTTGGATAACAAGATTATTTGACGAATCTTCACAAGCAGTTTTATTGTCATCGTGCTTACTGTTGTTGTGTTTTTTATTATCTTTATTTTTATTCCAGTATTATGATCAACTATTTTTGTTGCATTACCGTTATTAAGATGATAATTATCACGGTAATGAATATTCATGAAGCTGTCATCACTGCGGTTGTCATAATCTTCGTTGTTATTGTTCTATATAGTTTTATCATCAAGAGCATTATAAATTACATTGCAATTTACATTATGTGTATTATGATTTACTTTTTGTAGAATAATCGTAAAAATAGCAGTAATCAGTAATATCAACATAATCATTATAATTACTTTTACAAATTCTACTACTCCTACTTACATTGTTACTATTATTACTACCACACAAGATATGACAGTCATTATCCTTAATAAAGGTGTTATCCTTACATTTCTATTGTGGTCATTACTATGACAGATACAATAAATCATCATCATCATCATTAGGAGCTAACCGCAAATTAATTCATTTGTTTTTGTCGTAAATGGTATATAGTGACAAATAGATAAGTATCTACCTCCATAACAAAATGAAGTTCACAACAAACAACAACAAAGAAAGTTTTTGAAACAGACAAACGTTCCCATAGAAAATAAACACACGAATAAAATAAATTATCAAAAAACGGCAAATGAAAATGAAATACTTACTGTCCTTATCGTCAAAGTAGCAGTACTTTAGGCGAGCGTGTCACCCTTATGTGTCACCCTTATGTAGTATTATCCTCTTCACTCGACAGAACACTAGTAAGAACACGATACCTTGTGTTCACGAGGAAAGAATGTTGTTCACTGGATCCACTTCAGATCAGGTTCTCCTTCAGGAACGGAACTTTTATGACGGAATATTTCTCTAAGAAACTCCTAAACGCCGTATATCTATCTTAAAAATCCATTTAAAGATCTGCTTGTCAAGTCACTCCCCATGTATCTGGGATCACTAATATCAGCTGTTTTCTCCTGAGCTTTTGGAAACGTTCTCGCGCAGCAACGTTTTCCAGCTAACGTTTTTATTTTTATCTCTTTGCCTGTGAGACACCCTGTGCGTGGAGAGAGCGTGCGCACCTGCCTTCCTCCCCCGATGCCGCGTGGGCCCAGACTGAGCAAAGTCGCACAGGTAACTCGATGACCGTGACTCCCTCCCTCCCCTTCCCTCCCTCCTTCCCCTTCCCTCCACCCTCCTGCTCTTCCACCTTGTGTCTCTTTCTCCTTCCCTCCCTCCCTGTCTCTTTCTCTCTCATTTTCTTGTACTTTATCTCTCTCCCTCCTTTCTTTTCTTTCCTCCTTCCCTCCCTCCTCTCCTGCTCCATCTCTCTTCCTCACCCCTCTTCCTCCCATGCTCTATCCCTCTTTCTTCTTAATCTCTTCCTCCATTACTTCCTTTTCCATCTCGTCTTCCAGTTCCTTCGCTATTTCATTGTCTTCCTCCACTATCTCTTCCTCTTTTCTTCCTTAATCCTTCTCTCCATCCCAATCTTTCTACTTCATCTCCTCCACATCGTCTGACTCATCCTTCTTCCCCTCTTCCCTTACGCCTCACCTTCCTCTTCCTCCTCCGCTTCTCTCACGCATTCCTCTTCCTCCTCCTCCTCCTACTACTACTCTTCTTCTACTTCTTTCACATCTCATCTTCCTCCTTCTCCACTTCTTTCACGCCTCCTCTTCCTCTTCCTCCTCCACTCCTTCATCTTTTTTCCTATTCCTCCTTCTCCTCTTTTATTCTCTCCTCTTATGCATCCCTTCCTTTTCACCCTCATTCACCTACTTTTCGATTGTATTATGTCCCCTTTTTTCCTTTTACGTTTCCTAAAAATTTCCAAACTCATTGCAAAATATATCTTCCCCATCACTTCCAGCCCCCTCCACCTTCTCCTCCCCCTCTGTCCCCTCCCTCCCCATCACCCCTCCCTCCCTATCACCCTCCCTGTCCTTCAATAACTCCACCCTTCTCCGCCGCCTCACTCCTCCCCATCCCCTCAATATCATCCCTTCCTCTCTCTCTTCCTCCCCTCCCTCTCTTCCTTCCTCATCCTCTCCCTCTCCCCCTTCCCCTTCCCTCCCCCTTCCCCTCCCTCTCACCCATTCCTCTGCCTCTCACCCTTCCCCTCCCTCTCACCCTTCTCTTCCCTCTCACCCTTCCTCCCTTCCCTCTCATCCTTCCCTCTCACCCATCTCGTCCACTCCCTCTTAACCTTCCTCTCCCTCTCACCCTTCTTCTCCCCTCCCTCTCACCCATCTCGTCCCCTCCCTCTTGACCTCTCCTTCCTCCCTCTCACCCTTCCTCTCCCTCCCTCCCTCTCACCCCTCTCGTCCCCTCCCCTCCCCCTGACCCCTCTCCTCCCTCCCTCTCACTTCTTCCTCCTCCTCCCTCTCACCCT
>NC_091570.1:22598324-22613324 GCF_042767895.1 Penaeus vannamei
AGGGGGAGTGAGAGAGAGAGGGAGAATGAGGGAGATGGGGGAGTGGGAGAATGAGAGATAGGGGGGAGTGGGAGAGAGAGGGGGGGTGAGAGGTAGGGGGAGTGGGAGGGAGAGAGAGAGCACATTTACTCTGTGGTTGGTCTATATATAGTGTGTGGAGTTTGATATCTCAACACCCGTTAGAAAGAGATGTAAATGTCTCAAATGCCTATTTATGTTTATGTAACACTTGCACAGGTGTTCCGATGCTGAAAATTAAACTTTGTGGGAAACTTTTAAAAGTAATTCTTTAACTTCCAACATTATTCTTGACATAAAATCTAGAGAATCTTGAACTAACATGAACAGCTTTGCATTTTTAACGGGTCCTTTCCCACGTAATGGAGTTCATATCAGTCGAAACAGGAAGATCTCCGATAAGTTCTTAAAAAAAGAATCCACAATGCCTGCCTTTGAACACACACACACACACACACACACACACACACACACACACACACACACACACACACACACAAACATACCTAAACTGTACATAAACACATTGAAATATATATACATATACATGATATATACTGTATATACATTTATGATATACTCGTGGCTCGCTCAAGCTCTGCAGTCACGCGACACTTCGACCTGTCACGTGACGAGCCTTTTCTCCTCCTAGCAACAGCCTGAGGAATATTCGCCATGGCGGCGCGTCCTTGCCTAAGCAACCTCTGCCGTTTATCGAAAGGAATTAAACTAAAGAGTGTTAAGGAGAGGGAGTGGGAGACGGAGGGAGGGAGCGAAGGAGAAGGAAAGGGAGGAGAGGGAAGGAAGGAAAGAGAAAGAAAGGGAGGGAAGGAAGGAGGGAGAGAAGGAGAAGCAGAAAGAGGGAGGGAGGGAAGGAGAGTAAGGAAAGAAGGAACGATACGAAAAGAGAGGGAAGAAGCAAAGAGAAGGAGAGGGAGGGACTGAAGGAGAAGGAAAAAGAAAGAGAGAGTGAGAGGGACAAGCCACGAAGCAGAGAATGCAAGACAGGACGAGACTCGACCAAACAAGACAAACCAGAGAAAGACACACAGACAGACACGCAGAATGATAAACCGAGCCATGAGTTCACCGCCGACAAGAGGGGCTCATCCACTGCCCTCGTGTCTCGTCTTCTGAGTTCAACGTGATCTCCAACCCAAAGTATTAGGGCTGTTGTGTGGGCTGAGTCACAGTCACAGCTGCTCGGTGCGTGTGGGAGTGGGGGTGGGGGGATGGGGGTAAGTGAGTGAGTGTGGGGGATGGGGGGTGAGTTAGTGGAGTGAGAGTGTGTTTGGAGTGAGTGTGGTGGATGAAATATTGAGTGAGTGTAGGGGTGGGGGATGAGTGAGTGAGTGGTGATGGGGGTGAATTAGTGAAGTGAGTGCGAGGGTGGAAGTGAGTGAGTCTGGACGGGGGACATTAGTGTGTGTGGTTGGAGGGTGTGAGTGTTAGTGAGTGAGAGGCGGAAGGGTGTGTATAATCATATAGATGAATAAAAAATGATATATAAAGTCGATTTTGTATGCTTGTATCTTTATACTTACGTACATACATTAAGAGGAGAGGAGTATTCACAATAGTATCAGTATTCAATACTCTCTCTCTCTATCTATATATATATCTCAGTCTGTCTATCCACCCCCCCCCCCCTCTCTCTCTCTCTCTCTCTCTCTCTCTCTCTCTCTCTCTCTCTCTCTCTCTCTCTCTCTCTCTCTCTCTCTCTCTCTGTATATCTATCTATCTCAATGTCAGTCTATCTATCTCTATCCCACACAGAGGCACACAGACAGACAAACGGATAGAGGCACACGCATAATGTTATAATAAGAAAATTAATGTCTGCATATAATTACAGTTCACAGCTGGGAAGTTCAGTGCACTGCTTTGCTGTTTGCTCTGCCGGCGCTCTCTGTTGATCTTGCAAACAGCAGAGGGGGATGGAGGGAAGAGAAAATTTATAGAGAGATGAAAAAAATGGAGCAGGAGAAGGAGAGAGAAAGAGGAAAGAAATTAAGTAATGAGAAAGAGAGTAGATATATATATTAGGTAAGAATAAATTTCCAAAAGAAAGTTCAAATAGATATTTTTAACCGTCATTGGTGCAGATTATTTTATCAAGTACAGCAAATACAATTGCAGTAAAAAAAAATGTTTTTAGACAGAAACCTGGAAGTCAACAATTTAAAGATTTTTTTTATTGTACTTTATATATTCAATCTTACATATGTGCCTTGCTATGTTTTATCGTCTTTTCTACATCTTTCTCCATTTAAGGTGTGATATTTACCGTTTATTGCAGTGGAGACAGCACATTTAATTTATAAATGATGGTGATATATAAACCTACCGTCGCACGAGACCCAAATATTAGAGGAGAGAGAGAAAGAAAGAAAGAGAATGATAGAAGGAAGGAGATGCACAGAGACCATCCTTAAATTTTTCACGCCATTTTGGAGGCATGAGGCAACACTCAAAATTGCGAACTTTAACATTTTGGGCATCCACCCTGGCCACGGGTAGCCACGCCCACTCGTGACTGCTTGCCAGGGAGTCACCGCTGCTGTTGGGATGTGCCAATTGCCTTGTTAAAGCGGGTTGGCCAATTGGGTCGTTCGTGTGAACTGCAACTGGTTTGCAATTGGTGTCTAGACATAAAAATTCTTGTCTTGTTTTTTATTCTTTCTTTGTTTTTTGTCATGTTTTTGTTTGTTTGTTTGTTTTATTCTTTCTTTGTTTCTGTTTTTCATCTTTAGCACCTCCTCTTTCTTCTTCTTTAACTTTTCATCTTCCTTCTTCCCCTCCTCTTCTCATTTTTTCTTCCTCTTTTTTCTTATTCATCTTTTTTCTTATTTTTCTTTTTCTCCTAAAATTTATTGTTCTCGTTTCTCTTTCTTCTTCTATCCCTTACGTCTCTGTTTCCTTTTTTCTCCTTCGCTTTTTTGTACTTCATCGTCATCTTTTCCATCCGGGGGGGTGGGGGGGATGTACGATTTTTGCTTTGCTTGATAAATGAGGTTGATTTATGTGTTGTGTGCTTGGCTGCTTTTATTTTTGTTGTGTGTTATCATTATTTGTTCTCACCTTCACAAAGCACATCAAAACTCTTTTTCTTGTTTTCATTCTCTAACCTCTATCTCTATCTCAGTCTATCTATCTATCAATATCTGTCTCTCTCTTTCTCTCTGTCTGCCTGTCTATCTGTCTCTATCTCAGTCTATCTATCAATCTCTCTCTCTCTCTCTCTCTCTCTCTCTCTCTCTCTCTCTCTCTCTCTCTCTCTCTCTCTCTCTCTCTCTCTCTCTCTCTCTCTCCTCTCTCTCTCCCTCCCTCCCTCTCTCTCTCTCCTCTCCCTCCTCCCTCCTCCCTCCCTCTCTCCCTCCACTCCCTCCCTCTCCTCTCTCTCTCTCTCTCTCTCTCTCTCTCTCTCTCTCTCTCTCTCTCTCCCTTCTCTCCCTCCCTCTCTCCTCTCTGCCTCTCCCTCCGTCTCCCTCCCTCTCTCCCTCCCTCTCTCCCTCCCTCTCTCCCTCTCTGCCTCTCCCTCCGTCTCCCTCCCTCTCTCTCCCACCCCCCACCTCGCTCCTCTCCCTCCCTCCCTCTCTCTGCTTCACTCCTTATCTACCCCCCTCCTTCAACAACCTCCCTTCGCCCTCTCCTTCGTCCCGCCCAATGTCTCGGAACCTGAGCACGGCAGCCATGAACACCTCAAGCTCGAGTTTATTGATCCGGGAGAGGAGGACTTCGCAAGGACAAGGTCGCTGTCAGGAGCCCCCGCGGGTGGAGGGAGAGGGGGGGGGGATGGGTGGAGGTGGTGGGGGGGAAAGGGTGGTTGGTGGAGGGGTGGGGATGGGGGGAAGGGTGGTTGGTGGAAGGGGTGGGGGATAGGGGGAAGGGTGGAGTGGATGGGTGGAGGTGGTGGGGGGAAAGGGGGTGGTTGGTGGAGAGGGTGGGGATGGGGGGAAGAAGGGTGGATTGGTGGGGTGGAGGGATGGGGGGGAAGGGGTGGTGGGTGGGTGGAGGGATGTGGGGGAAGGGTGGTGGGTGGGTGGGAGGGATTTGGGGGAAGGGGATGGTGGATGGGTGGAGGTGGTGGGGGGAAAGGCGGGTGGTTGGTGGAGGGGGTGGGGATGGGGGAAAGGGTGGTTGGTGGAGGGGGTGGGGATGGGGGAAGGGTGGTGGATGGGTGGAGGTGGTGGGGGAATTGAAGGGTGGTTGGTGGAGGGGTGAGGGCATGTGGGGAAGGGGTGGTTGGTGGTGTGGATGGGATAGGGGGAAGAGGTGGTGGGTGTGGAGTGGAGGGATGGGGAGAGGGGGAAGGTGTTGGTGTAGGTGGGTGGAGAGAGGGATTGGGGGGAAGGATGGTGGATGGGTGGAGGTGGTGGGGGGGAAAGGGTGGTTGGTGGAGGGGTGGGGATGGGGGGAAGGGTGGTTGGTGGAGGGGTGGGGATGGGGGGAAGGGTGGTGGATGGGTGGAGGTATGGTGGGGGGAAGAGGGTGGTTGGTGGAGGGGGTGGGAGATGGGGGGAAGGGTGGTGGTTGGTGGGAGGGGTGGGGATGGGGGGGAAAGGGTGGTGGATGGGTGGAGGTGGTGGGGGGAAAGGGTGGTTGGTGGAGGAGTGGGGATGGGGGGAAGGGGTGATTGGTGGGTGGAAGGGATGAGGGGGGAAGGGTGGTGGAGGTGGGTGGAGGGATGGGATGGGGGAAGGGTGGTGGGTGGGTGGAGGGATTGAGGGGGAAGAGGGTGGTTTGGTGGGTGGTGGGGAAAGGGTGGTTGATGGGTGGAGGGTTGGGGGGAAGGGTGGTGGGTGGAGTGGAGGGATGGGTAAAGGGAAGGGTGGTTGGTGGGTGGTGGGGAAAGGGTGATGGGTGGAGGGGGAGAAAGGGTGGTTGGTGGGTGGGAGGAGGGTGTAGGGGCAGGGAAAGGAGTGATGGGGGGGGGGGGAAGGGTGGTGGATGGAGGGGGGGGGAAGGTGGGAGGATGGAGATGGGATGGTAAGTGGTGGATGACAGGATGAAATGCTTATTGTTACAGAATGAGCGAATGTTTGCGATTAATTTGGCGCTTGTGTCCGCTTGCTGTGTATGTCGTTTGGCGCCTGTTTTGGTTGCCGTTCAACGCCTCGGTGAGCTTTTCTTCGTCTTTTTCATCTCCTCCTCCTCCTCTCCTCTTCTCCTTCTGCTCCTGCTCCTCTTCCTCCTCCTACTTCTCCTCTTCTTCCTTCTCCTTCTTCTTCCTCCCACTACCCTCCTCCCTCCTCCATCCTCTACCCTCCTCCTTCTCCTTCCCCCTCCTCTACCCCCTTTTCACCTCCCTCCTCCCTCCTCCTTTTCCCCATCCTTCCCTTTATGCCTCCTTCCTCCCCTCCTCCTCCTCCCTCTCCCTCTCCCTTTCATCCTCCTCTTTCCCCCTCTCCATTCACACCACTCACTCCTCACTCCCCTCCTCCTGCTTCCCCTCCCCCTCCTTTCACACACTAACCCTTTCCCCCATCCTCCTCACTCTCCTCCTCCTCCTCCCCTCCCCCCCCTCCCCCTCCCCCTTCCCCCAATCCTCCTCCCCTCCCCTCCCCCTTCCCCCCAATCCTCCTCCCCTCCCCCCATTCCCCCCCTTCCCCCAATCCTCCTCCCCCCACTCCTCCCCCTTTCCCCCATTCCATTCTCTCCTCCTCCTCCTTCTCCTCCTCCTCCCTCCCCCTCCTTTCATCCACTTCCCCTACCCCCCCCCCCCCTCATTGTTGTGAAGAGAAAGAACGATGTGTTTGGGTGTTTGTGTATTCTGGGGATGACGTCACTAGCCGGCACACAAAAGAGGGGCAATCTGTCATAATATTTTAAGTAAACATCATCAAGTTCATTATAAGTATCAATATCAGTATTATTAACGTTAGTTATTATGAGTAAATGTCAGTACTATCATTATTAGTATTATGATGATTAACATTGATGATATTGATAAGATTATTATCACCGGGTTCCTTCTCTGATTTAAATTCAGATTGTGAATTCAGTTCCGTGGAATTTAGCTTTTCTCTCTCTTGAAACTTCGAATGCCTGAGTTTAGATGTGTACAGTAAGTATGCGCCAGTGTGTGTGTAAGTATGTGTGGGTATGTGGACGTGTGTGTGTGTGTGTGCGTGTAGGTATGTGCAAGGTCTATGGACGTGTATGTTTGCGTCTTCACGTGTGTTGATGTTTGTGTGAATGTGTGTGTGTGTGTGTGTGTGTGTGCGAGCGAATGTGAGTGAGCGCGGACGAGACTGTGACTGTGTCTATGTGATTGTGTAACTATGCTGTGTCATTCACTGGGCCCCGCGAGTGTGTCTGCCGTTGCCATAACAACGGCATTTCCTACACCCAAAGGTTAACATAAAGTGAATATAGGTCTAGCAGGTGGATGACGAAGCCTAACCCAAGGTACGCCTGTCCGGGGATGGTTAATGGAGACATAAGTAAGTGCGGATGTAAGTGCACTTTATCAGTATACTTTTTAATTTTGTAAGTGATGTATGCTTCTATGAAGGTACTATTGTTGATATTGACACAGCTATAATAAATTATATAAATGTACAGAAATACCTCGAAGGTCTAATGAAAAATGAATAAATATTGTTTAATAATTAAGATAATGATGATAATGATTATAATGTAAAAGAACAGTATAAAAGGTAATGGAGATACCAATCAGTATATATATATATATATATATATATATATATATATATATATATATATATATATATATATATATTAAAGTTTCCTGGAGTGAATACCGATTTAAACCAAGAGAATCGACGGGAATATGCAAAGTTTGGTTCGTATGAAGGTTGACGGTTGCCGGTGGAGAGTCGAGACAGGATGCCGTGCGGTCATTTTGGGAACGGATATTTATTGTAGTGCTGATAAAGTTGTTTTTTGTAGTTATGATATTCACTATTTTTTTTTAGCATTTAGTGTTATAGAGACGTTAAAGTTGCCTCCACTAAATTGAATATCATTTACTGTTCATTTACGCAGTTTTTGAAGAAAAAAAAGTGATAATTGTGATAGCTACGAAGGTATGGAAGAAATAGTTGAGAAATCCAATATTCTGTTATCCTTCGAACGGCATGGCCGGATTCGCCACTCACCTCTCTCCTAAAGGGAAAGGAAGGAGTGCGTGTAGGGGAGGGTGGGTTGGGTCGTAATGGGGTGGAGGGGTCGAAGGGGAGGGTGGGTTGGGTCGTAATGGGGTGGAGGGGTCGAAGGGGAGGGTGGGTTGGGTCGTAATGGGGTGGAGGGGTCGAAGGGGAGGGTGGGTTGGGTCGTATTTAATGGGGTGGAGGGGTCGAAGGGGAGGGTGGGTTGGGTCGTAATGGGGTGGAGGGGTCGAAGGGGAGGGTGGGTTGGGTCGTAATGGGGTGGAGGGGTCGAAGGGGAGGGTGGGTGTGTATTAATGGGAATGCTTTCGTCGCTGGCTATTAATAATGGATGTAGACTTCCTGTGTTTGTGCGTCAGATTGGCAATGGGTGGGTCGCACCTAATATTTGAGCATCTGCTGAGGGGTGATAGAGTAGGTTTTGGGCCATTTCCGCTATTCTCTTTTTCAATTTTTTTTCTTTCTTTTCTCTCCGAAATCCGTGCAGTTCTTCCCATACCAAATCTCTTCATTTATTCATGTGTTCGCCGAATTTGGAGGGACTTTGTCAACTTCTGAAATACTAGAAGCCTATATTTCTAATTGTTTGTTCGGTGGGCAAATTACAGGGCTTTTCCTGCCCATCAAAGTCATTGGGTACACCCCTGCTCGCTCTCTCTCTCTCTCTCTCTCTCTCTCTCTCTCTCTCTCTCTCTCTCTCTCTCTCTCTCTCTCTCTCTCTCTCTCTCTCTCTCTCTCTCTCTCTCTCTCTCTCTCTCTCCCTCTCCTCTCCCTCTCCCCTCTCCCTCTCCCTCTCCCTTTCCCACTCCCCCTCCCCCCTCCTCCTCCTCCTCCTCCTCCTCCTCCTCCTCCCTCTCTCCTCCTCCTCCTCCTCCTCCCTCCCTCCCTCCCTCCCTCCCTCCCTCCCTCCCTCCCTCCCTCCCTCTCTCCTTTTCTTTCTTTCTCACATACACATACACAGAAACAACCAAATTGGTTCACTAACACGCACACTCTCCCACATTAGCTCACCCACCCTACCGCCAACTCTCCCCACCCTATTTCCTCTGTTAATACCGTTACGTAACAAATAAATCACAAATTCACAAATTAACAAATAAGTCAAAATCCGAGAGCCAGTGCTTGCTTTAAAGATGAGCCTCAAACACATTTTTTTTTTATGCACGTTTTCTGTAACACCTTAACCTATAAAGTTCAGCCAATGAGTTCTGGGAATGGAGAATGTGGGACAAAAGCCTATCGATTGCCCGTTACAAAAGGAGCCGTAAACACAGGGCAGGTTGGGAAGACCTCGCCACCTGGTATGGTTTGTTCAGTAGGTTTACACGGGAGCTTTTTACGATGCGGGAAAACAAACAGAAAGTTTTTTTTATTATTTACTGTTTTCCCTTTCTCTTTTTCTATTTCTGTCCTGTCCTCTTAAAAAAGATATTTAAGAAATGTTTTTTGTTATCATATTTATTTTTTCTTCTGCTTTTCGTTTCTCTTTTTTACCATATAGTGAAAATATATATATATAATAGTTCAAATTCCTTCATAATAACATTTTATTAAAACGGAACGAACTAATAAGGATTATGGAAATTTATGCAAAATAGTAACGTTGCACATTGATGATCATAACTATCATATATTACAACCAAGTGTGTTTTCAATTCACAAACCGCTGATTCTTTTTTTTATGTATATTACAAACGTGACACGTGGCACTGCAAAGAAATTGGGTGAGATTTTTACGTTTTTCCTTCATTTATGCACCTAAATAACGTACAGGTATTCAGGCCTTGTCAGCCGTTTGAATATTTGGTCTTTGTGTGTGTGTGTGTGTGTGTGTGTGTGTGTGTGTGTGTGTGTGTGTGTGTGTGTGTGTGTGTGTGTGTGTGTGTGTACAGACGGGGTCATAGAAGGAAAATTAGTGAACATCACAGTTACAATCCTTGCAAAAACCTGCAATTTCTTAATTTTGATATACTTGCGTGTTCATAGCTTATATCTTGAATAAAATTTGTTCCACATCTTATTACTGACAAACTATATATATATTTGATATTACATTTATGCCAATGACCTCTACTTCAATAGAAAAGTTTCATTTATCTAAACAAGTTTATGTTATCTGAAAATTAACACAGCAGAGTAGTGATAATTTTAAAGCCACGTGTATACATAATCCAGTTTCGTCGAAAGATAAGTTAATACGATGAAATGATATAATCAGAAACGTTTTTTTAATGCAAATATGAAAAAAAACAATGTAGCCTGATTCGTATTGAGTTGTGTGCAATTAAAATGCCTTATTTAATATTTTCAAAGTCTGGATTGTGAACTTTTATTCAGAGATTTGTTAGTTATAAAAATGTTCGTAGATTCGCGCTCTTTTTAACCGTCGTTTATATGGGAAATCACATACATTTTAAGCACCTCCTTCTTCTTCTTCTTCTTCTTCTTCTTCTTCTTCTTCTTCTTCTTCTTCTTCTTCTCCTTCTTCTTCTTCTTCTTCTCTTCTCCTCCTCCTCCTCCTCCTTCACTTCCTCCCCCTCCTCCTCCTCCACTTCCTCCTCTTCCTCCTCCTCCATTTCTTCTTCCTCCTCTTTCACTTCCTCCTCCTCCTCCTCCTCCCTCCTCTTCCTCCTCCCACATACCCTTTATGCACATACGAATATCCATTATACGCAAAGAATAACACTTAACACAAATTTAGAATAAGATTGACATTATTGAATAATATCGGTGAAGGTCTATCCAGGTGCCAATTCGTGTTTTGGAGAACCTTAAATGTTAGTGTTATTCATAATATCATTGATATTGCTGTTGTTGTTGTTCTTGTTATCATTAATATAATTATTCTCGATATTATTATTATCACTATCATTATCATTTTTGTTGTTGTTGTTACTGTATCTACTACTCCTGTTACCACTATCATTATTATTATTATTATTATTATTATTATTATTATTATTATTATTATTATTATTATTCTAGGTAGGGAGAGTTTTATATTGATAGGGCATGAGGGGCGTAGCAATTATTTTTCCACCAGAATTTTTTAACCCCTGTCTAGCGAAAGAGTGAAATGGGAAGACCCCCCCCCCCCTTCCCGGCAGCAGAATAGGTCAAATAGAAAGTTTAGCTATTTTCTAACCGATCTTTCACATAAGGAAACGGCATACACAATTTGGGACTTTTATGGCCATATGCCTAAAGAAAGTCCGTTCTGAACGCAATTTCCTTCTGCTAGAAGATTCACGTAATTCAAGGACTGTCCGTTTAAAAAATACAATGGTCTCTTCTCGCTTTATTTTGGTATACCGGTTGATTTTTTTGTTGTATTATCCCATTGTAGAGGATTTTGTGCATTAGAGAGCGTATTCCACATTTTTTTTTGAAGCCAACGACCAGTGTGGCGAAAATGGCGTCTCCTTTCTTCCACGCTTCCACGCTTCCACGCTCTCCCCTTTCTTCATAATTCTGGAACCGGTCCTGATCCTTATATAGATTTGAATATCGTGCGTAGAAATTAATATATTAAATAGAACTGAGTTGGTATCCCGTATGTTTACCGCATAGTACAAAGGTAATTTCACTTAACGTTTATTAGACCACTTTATAGGAGCGTGAAATAGAAGATATGATTTACCTGGCCTCTTACTTTCGCGTTATCACTGTGGAATGAGCTGTGGTTTAGTTGATATGGATTATGCATGCCAGAAATCGGTTAACCTAAGATGCTTGGAATGTCGTTTCTGTAGGCCACTGATTATGATGATTTTATGATTATTCTCTCTCTAATGTATTATCAGGCTTTTTATCATTCTCTCGGTCTTTGTCTCCGTCTCTCTTGCTTTTTCGTTCTCTTTATCTCTCTCTCTCTCTCTCTCTCTCTCTCTCTCTCTCTCTCTCTCTCTCTCTCTCTCTCTCTCTCTCTCTCTCTCTCTCTCTCTCTCTCTCTCTCTCTTTCTCTTTCTCTCCCTCCCTCCCTCCCTCCCTCCCTCCCTCTCTCCCTCCCTCACTACCTCAACAGTACCCTCCTTTCCCATCCAATCAAATAACCCATCCATTCCAACCCCCCCCCCCCTTATCCTCCCCGTCCCCCATCCCTCTCCAACCCACCACCATTCATCACCACATCTTACGCCCCACCCTCTTGCAGATCGTGGACTGCTTCCGGAACGCCCGTCTCTACCGCCGCGAGACCGTGGAGGGGATGGTGCCGCCGCCCACTGAGATGGTGGTGCTGTTCACGTGGTTGGGCGCCAAGCAGAAGTACGCACACAAGTACGCCAACTGCTGGACTCGCCGGGGTTACGACGTCCTCCATGTCACCTGCTCCGTCCGCGATCTGCTTTTCCCCAGGAGCGGGGCTGAGGTAGGAGGGGGAGGGGGGTTAGAATGAAAGGGGTTGGGGGAGGAGTAGGGAGGGAGGTGGGAGGAGGAGGGAGGGAGGTGGAAGGAGGAGGGAGGGAGGTGGGAGGAGGAGGGAGGGGAGGTGGGAGGAGGAGGGTGGAAAGAGGGAAGGAGGGGAGGTGGGAGGAGGGAGGGAGGAGGAGGTGGAGGGGGGTTAGGGTGAAAGGGGTTGAGGGGGGTAAGGGATGGAGGAGGAGGAGGAGGTGGAGAGGAAGGGTGTAAGGGATGGAGGAGGAGGAGGAATGAAAAGAGGACAGTGGAAGGTTAATATTGTTCTAGGTTGATATTGGTCCATCAATGCACTTGCAGTAGCTGATCTAAGTTAAATATCATTGGCTTAAAAGGATGACATAATAGAGGATATAGCTATAACAATGATAAGGAAACACTTTGAGTAAAAGATATTACATGTATGAACTTGAAGTTGTAGTAATGAATTCTTTTAGAGATGTAATTTCTAATACAGTATTTTTTAATAATACAGTAATACAGTAATTAGACTGCCTTCAAAGGAACAAAGAAATTTAGATAAAATCAAAGTTATACATGTTTGTACATTATAGAAACCATGCAAATTGCAATAATAAAGTATTTGTTATGAGGAGAAGGAATGGAAATAGATTACAACAATAATGATAAGTAAAAAATACTCTTCATTTTGGGTTGTTCTGCATATTAGAGCTTAACCCTAAGCTAATTCCACAAAATATCTACAGGTGACAGCATCCAGAGTCGTGGACTTTCTAACAAGCTATGACAGAAAGGTGATCGTGCATGGCTTGAGTGTGGGTGGCTACCTCACACAAAGGGTCCTAATTGACGCCAAAGACTCGCCTATTCACATCTCCCATCAGATCTTCGATAGTTTCAGTAAGTGGACTGCTATCTAGCTTTTATTATTATTACTGTTATTATTATTGTTGTTATTATTATTATTATTATTATTATTATTATTATTATTATTATTATTATTATTATTTGAAGTCCCTTCATTTTTGTTATTATCATGAATGTTATTGTTTTTATTATTATTGTTCTTTTTGTTATTATTATTAATGTTCTTATTGTTATTATTGTTTTTTCATCATTATTAGTATTATGATTATCATTAGTATCATTATTATTGTTATTATTATTATCAGTCTTCTTTTAGGCAATTTGCATTTCATTGAAGAAGGAAGACTCAGTTTATGATTGTCTGAGAGGAGGGGTAGGAGGAGAAGAGGAATGGAAGGAGACGTAAAGAATAAATGGGAGAGTTAAAGAAAAGGCGTTGAAGGGGACATAGAGAGGAAAGACGAGAAGAAAGAAGAAAGGGACTAAAAGTGAGAAGGGAAAGGGGAATAGGAAGGGACCTAAAGAGGAAAGGAAGATGGACAAAGGCGAAGAGAGAGGGGGCTCAGAGAGAAAAGGGGAATGGGAAAGACAAAGGAAGTGGGGGAGGTTGAGGAGGAAGAGGAGGGAAGTGGAAGGGGGTAAATGTAGGACTTAAAGTGGGAGGGG
The DNA here is from genome assembly GCF_042767895.1 of Penaeus vannamei. Classification (NCBI taxonomy): domain Eukaryota; kingdom Metazoa; phylum Arthropoda; class Malacostraca; order Decapoda; family Penaeidae; genus Penaeus; species Penaeus vannamei. The sequence goes on from NC_091570.1 coordinate 22,611,386, forward strand.
AAGAGAGCAGACCAGGAAAAGGAAATGGAGAGAGCGAGGGTAAGAAAAAGAATAGAGGAGGAGGGAGGTAGGAGAAGGGTGAAAGAGAGAGAGAGGTAGAGAGAAGTAATTCTAAATTTTGTTTTTGTTCCATGGTTTATCAGTTGATCCTGCTAGATATTATTAATTCTGATGATATTATTGTTGCTATTAAATATGATGATGTAATTATTACTATTAATTACAATGATTATAATAATAATAATATAATGTTTATTGTTTTTATTTTTTATTATGATGATTATCATCATTATTGATATTATTTTCTTTGTTATTATTATCATTATTATTATCATTGTTGTTATTGTTATTCTTATTATCATTATTAATGTTATAGATGATATTGTTATTGTTATTGTTATTACTGTTATATCTGCAGTTGAGAATATATTGCATGTAAAGTGAATAACAGATTAAAAGTTATTTTGATGAGTCCAAATCATATAATCTTTACCAAAGTGCATCATTAGAAATTGTGCTAGATAGATTTTTCTTCTGACCTTTTGCTACTACCAACAAATTTTCCTCTTTTTTTCCATTTTACTTTAACCACTTGAGATGATTTGTATACATCATAGATAGCAATAATTTTCTACTCTGAATTCTAGAAATTTTACGGAAGGATTTATAGTGAATTAAAGAATATGAGTAATTCAGATGGTGGTGATGTCTCTTGTGTGTGACTATCAGCTGCATGTAAATTGTTAGAGTATAAATTTAAGTGCATGTAAGGAAATATAACTTATGCCATATATTTCAGTTTTATAACTAATACACATGCTTTACATAATAGAAGCTCTCTTTCCATGGGAGACATTGTTCCTAGCTTTTCATTGTAAGGATTTCCATTTAGGTAATATTTTGTGGGATATACTGTCAGCAATTTTAATACATCAATTTTTTTGCAGCAAATGTAGTGGGAATCGAAAAAGGAGTTCAAAATGCTGTCCACCCACATTACCGAACACTTGCAACAAAATGTATGAAGTAAGTACCATAATATATCAGTTTGTTTGAAAAATTACATGTGTATATACCATTCATTGTTGAACTTTTTTATTATCATCTTCATCACAAATTAGATTCTAACTTGAAAATCTTAATATTTCAGAGTTTACAGCAAATATGCTGATCTGTCAAGTATATTGGAAGCACAAAAGTTTGTCACAACAACTCCTTGCCCAGCACCTGCCCTCTTTGTGCATAGGTAAGAATTTGCGGACCAACTTTTTTTGACAATGTAAGATATTCAAAATTACTTTTTTAGCAATTGATTGTGAGTCTCATGTACCATCACACAAAGTTAGATGTCTTGTGTGTATCCTACCCATGTATGAGTAATCATGTATTGATAGTAATTCATATAACACAGTAATCATTCTAGATTAATTCAACAAATTGAAGATACAATTTTTCACCATTTTACGTTGTTTGATGGTCTTTCCTCAGTATGGCCGATCAGGTTGCTTCATACGAGGATACAGAAGAAGTTATCAATGCACAAAGAAAGGTTGCTCCTGTGGATACATACGTGATTCCAGCTGAACGAAAGGTTCCTCATGTCACTATTATGAAGTACATGGGAGAGCAAAACTACATGGGCCTCATACATAATTTTGTTGGTAAGATAATATGAAGTAGAGTTGATTTTGTCATTAGGAAAATGTAGGAATGAATTCCTGTCACACATAGTTGTGTGTGTGTTTGAGTATGAGTGATTGAGTGTGGGAGAGAGAGAAAGAAAGAAAGAAAGAAAGAAAGAATACATACATACAGAAAGCTGGTGATCAAATTCCAAAAGTTTCTATATGTAACAATCTGTATCTGTTTGCAGAAGTGGATATTTTGTAAGAAACCCTAATAGTGATAATGATTAATATTTGCAAAATATCAGCTGTGT
>NC_091570.1:22630824-22633324 GCF_042767895.1 Penaeus vannamei
TGACACTGTACGTTAAGTTGATTTAGGATAGCTATATCTCCCAAATTTTCAGACTAGAAAGGCGGCAATTTCAAAAGTAATAAATGCACATCTACAACATTTGCGCGACAATTCCCATCAATCGCCCTTTGCACAGGTGTTTGGCATTATGAAATGAGCAACGCATTCTTGTACAGAGCGGGAGGGCAAAAATAATGACAAAATATGACGTAAGTATACTGTACATCAATAACTATGTTTTGAGTATAGAATGTAGTGTATTGCTACGCTAACTGAACTGCCTGGGTGTTCTAGGTGCTGAACTGTGTTGCGTTCTACTGCAATCATTTGTATTGTGTGTGCTATTTGATATCATACAGTATTTCCCGTTTCCCCCGATCTTTAAGTTTTGAGGTCTTTGGTTCGTCTCTCTCTCTCTCTCTCTCTCTCTCTCTCTCTCTCTCTCTCTCTCTCTCTCTCTCTCTCTCTCTCTCTCTCTCTCTCTCTCTCTCTCTCTCTCTCTCTCTCTCTTTCTTTTTTTTTTTTTTTTACTGTCAGTCTTTTCAGTCCTATAACCATTATCATGTATATTTTTTCGATCTTTATATCCTATAATTCTCCTATAATTTATATAGAAATATATATATATATTATATATATATATATATATATATATATATATATATATATTTCTATATAAATTATAGGAGAATTATAGGATAAAAGATCGAAAAAATATACATGATAATGGTTATAGGACTGAAAAGACTGACAGTAAAAAAAAAAAAAATGTTAGCAGGAATTGAAAGAAAAGAAAAGAGAAAAATGTGACAAAAAAGGTTTTGACATTTCAATTTGACACTGGTCATAATTACAGGGAATTGAAGTACAGAAATTATCAAGTCATTAGTGTTCCTTTCTCGGAACTGTTCACCATTAAAAACATTTAATAACATTACTGTTCTTTATCATGGCCAAGCGTTCGAAACCGTAAATTCCATGAAAGGAAAATGTCCTCGATTGTTATAAACATATGTAATTTTCCATCGGCTTGAAAATTATAGTAATCAAGGTAAAAAAAATGTTTTTTCATATTACCACACCTGTTTCACTTTTCCTATACAGAAAGCCAGTTGTGTTGAATCCATCATTATATATATAATTTTCTTCTTTTTCTCTCTCTCTTGATATCACGAATCTTCCATATTTTTTTTATTCCAGTTTTTTCTGATATCACTTCCACTTTCTTTTTTATAATTCCTTTTTTTCACATCCGGTTTTGCGAGTCATAAGGGATGTGGATATATGATGGTGGGTGTACATGCTTTATAAATTGTATCTGTACGTGAGTGTTCATACGTGCACTATATTCATGGGAATTCTGACGTTATGTCACACACACACACACACACATACACACACACACACACACACACATATATAGATATATAGATATATATATATATACCTTGGTATGTGATCATTCATATATATATATATATATATATATATATATATATATATATATATATATATATATATATATATATATATATACAGTGAACCCTCGCTATAACGCGGTTCATCTTTCACGTTCTCGCTGCTTCACGGATTTGCATTGTGCATTGTGTTCTGCATTCAGTTCGTATTGATGATTAAAATTATTATTTTACAGTACAGTAGTTGTTTGTAAAAAAAAACGTTTAAACAGTACTTTTATTTGTTAAACAAATGCTTGGGCCTGTAAAAAGGTTTTGTTCTTTGGTTTCAATGTATTGTAAAGTATTTCGTTGTATAATAATTGTAAAACAGTAAAGGTTACTACTTCACGGATTTCGCCTATCACGGGTTCTTTTTGGAACCCCGCGAAAAACGAGGGTTCACTGTAAAGGTATATTTGTTGATTAAGAAAGAGGTACATTATGTCCTCATTACATTACTTTTCGATTAACTGTGTATCGCTTACGTGAGCTGATATACATTATTGCATGTACAAATGCTTTTTGCCATGTCTGTATTTCTACTGAGCGTGTGTAAGTAATCTTTCACATGTACTTTCATAGTCCATAGTATCCTACAGCTATAATTCACGCCCACTCGGCACCTAACCAGAACATGTGCTTAGACCGGCGAAAGAGATACTTAATCAAATACGATAATCACTTGTTAGGTGTTGATTTATGGACACTGTTCATTTTTTCCGACGAATAAGTGTTAATCATACAGCTGTTATGTGACCTTTGCTGCTGCGTGACCTCTATCTGCTCCGGCATTTCTTTTTCTCTTTCTTTCTTTGTGCAAGGTCACTTTTACCGGGGCAACCAACATTGTGCATAAACAAATGTTCTGTGTATGATGCTTTCCTAAAATGTTACCCATTGCTGCATAATACCTGTTAAGGCATTGCTCACAGCTGTTCATCCACACATGTGTGTACAGTGACGTAAACAGGGGAGTAGGGGTGCGGTTACCCCCCTCCCCCCCCACACACACACACACAAATAGTCAGTTTTATCGAAAA
>NC_091570.1:22638324-22648324 GCF_042767895.1 Penaeus vannamei
TAAATTTCTATATTTCGGTATCACTCCTCTAAGATAGAGTCAGCAGATGAAATGGATTTTATGAATGTATTGTATTATCTTTCTTTCTAAACTGAATAGTATGAAACTCTCGGTAATAGTAATGTAATGATTACATGGAAAATGTTGAATAATCTTGAGGAGATAACAATCAGCAATCATTCTGATGATAACCGACCATAAAAAGTGGTCTACATTCATGTATTCATATTAACAATACAGCGAAATGTGGGGAAGTTTATGACGTACAGAAGGGAGACGTTGTTGTGTTTCGCCTAAATAAAGACGACATTTGCGACGCATTCTTCGAGGTAAGTTGTAGCAGGTGTAGTTGTGGTTGTACTTGCAGCACCAAAGCCTCGCATGCATCTGGATATGAGCACGGGCATTTTATCTTGGGGATAATTGCAGTATGGAGTAAATTGTGCCTAGAGTATGCGTCCCTCAGACTTTTAGTGAAGAGAGTAAGTCCAACTGGGTCTCAAATCAGACAGATTGTAGATTGGTAACATCCTACCAAGACTAACACACGAACATATATATACATACAAATATGTGTGTGTGTGTGTGTGCGTGTGTGTGTGTGTCTATGTACATCATACATTTTTATCCATTAATACATCTATAACCTATTTCGTTGTCCTTTTCTCGAATGCCAGACTCGAGTAACCCTTATCCCCCGTTCACACAGCCAAGCGGAGACACCAAGCTGCAGATGAACTGTAGGAAGTTCTCTCTCTTAAACTGCAAGAAGGAACGTTTTTTGGTCACCGACGAAACTTCTGAGGATGAGTGAGTTGTTACTGATCTGTTCATCGTAAGAATTCGGTTGAACGACTGCGTGTATTTTTCCTTTGATTTATTGCCAACTTGTTCACTTGATTCCTCTCCACTTGACTCAGGGATTGAGTTGATGGACGAATGATCACTTATTGACGATCCATGTGCTTCTCTATCTTGAATTCCCTCTCCCTTTTCCCTTTTTTTAATTCCCTATCCATTCTCCCTTTCTTTATTTCCCTATCCCTTCTCCCTTTCTTTAATTCCCTATCCCTTCTCCCTTTCTTTAATTCCCAATCCATTTTCCCTTTCTTTAATTCCCCCTCCCTTCTCCCTTTCTTTAATTCCCTCTTCGGTCTCCTCGTTTAATTCCCTCTTCTCTCCCTTTCTCTAAATTCCCTCTTCCATCACCACTGATTCCCTCTTCTCTCCATTTCTTTAATTCCCTCTCCCTCTCTTTAAATTCCCTATTCCGCCTCCATTTTTAAAAATTCCTTCTCCCTTTAAAAAATCCTTCTCCCTTTTGTCAGTTCTCCCTTCTTTCCCCCTTCAGGTATTGCGGAAGTAATGGGCCTGCCAAGAGAAAGGAGATGGAGTTTGTGTATGTTTTGCACGAGAATATCAAAGGGAACAATGCTAATTCTCAACTGTGGTGCGCAGTCAAGGCGGTGAGCGGTAAGTTCAACAGAAACGGAGAGAGAGAGAGAGATAGTGAGAGAGTGAGAGTGTGAGAGTATGAGTGAGTGAGTGAAAGAGATAGTGAGTGAAGCTGAGAGAATGAGTGAGAGTGAGAGGGAGGGAGGGGGTTAGAGAGAGAGAGAGAGAGAGAGAGAGAGAGAGAGAGAGAGAGAGAGAGAGAGAGAGAGAGAGAGAGAGAGAGAGAGAGAGAGTGAGAGAGTGTGAGGGAGGGAGGGGGAAATAGATAGATATAGAGAGAAAAAAAGGAATAAATAAATGAATAATCATCAGCATATCATTTTCGCATCTTATCACAAAAAATAGAAAAAAAGAACAAACACTTTGGGAAATATCAATTTCATTTTCCACCAAACCATCCTAAATACCAATTACCTCCAACAGCGAGCAATGGTGGTACTGACAGCGGCGGCGGCGGTGGGGGTGGTGGCAATAGTGACAGCACCCAAGCACCAGGATGCGCAAACGGTGAGAAAATATTACAAAAATGCTTTTAGTTAAGGTATCAGCAGAAATGATTACAAGAATGCCTTCATTTATGAAGGTATCATCAACTGCATTTCATGTAAAAAACGGTGAAAAGTTATTACAAGAATGCTTTTATTTGTGGTATCCAGCAGCACTTCATAAACATTGTGGTTGTCAAACAATTCAGCTTTTACGCCACTTTCGCGTCGTGCCACGTCTCTCTTCCACAAAAAAACAGCAGATTGGATCACATAAAATATTCGAGTATACAACTCCAATAAATGTGATATTTGTTATATTTACGCTCCCTTCTTAGCATAGAAATTTATATCGCGGCAAGTAAGAATTAAAGAAGTGTGATATTTATAATTTTTGTTATTGATCTTTATTATTGTTCTTATCGTCATTACTCTAATTAGTATTATCATAAATTACCATTGTCATTATTGTTATTATCATCCGCATAGCCATAACCATTGTTCTGATCAACATCATTATCATTACCACTGTAATCAGTCTCAATATCATACTATTATAACTCTAATGCTACTAACATATCAAGTATGAAGCGTCATCTTCTTTATTCTCCAGTTAATTTTACTTTTAAAATTGTTACTGGTAGAAGCAACATCAATAATATAAACAATTGAAACACCCACAAAGGTCATCATAAGAACCATGATTCTTATCACCATTACTCGCAACATCATTTCATCACAATTTAATCATCACCGTTGGTAACAATGCTGAATTATCACGTTAATGACGATGTTATTATTATTATTATTATTATTATTATTATTAATTTATTGGTTTATCTTGTCTATATTTATCTATTTTTTTCAGTCGATAGAATTCTAATATTATGATGAAACAAAATGGCGGCGTCTAATACTTAAATTATTAGTTTCACGACTGCTATAATTTACATTTTCATCTAATTACTGTTCTCAATGTTAGTATTAGCATTCTCGTTAGTAACAGTAGTAATGTGATCGCAATTGCCATCCTTTTTTTAGTCCTCAACGCCAACTATTATCGTTATTATTTCTATTATTGGCCGTATCACTGTAATAAATATCAATATTGCTTTTATTAACACACTATGTTGAAAATCATCATTTGATAACCGTTGCCGTATGCATTAGGATCACTTCTAACCTTATCATGTTCATTTTTTTTATCATTTATTATTACTTTCTTATCATGCTCACTGTCATTATCCTTATCAGCCATCATGTCCACTTTCGATTTATTTCACCTATTTTAGACGCGTACTGACATTACCCTCATCAGCTATCATCACTCGATTGATTTTTTTTTCTTTTTTTAGCCACTTATTTATTCTTTATTCTTATTATCCTCTGTCATTATCTTTTCTTTTGCCATTATCCATTTTATTTCTTTTTTTAAATTTTAGCATTCCCACTGCCATTATCCTTGCCATCCTTATCCTCTGCCACCCTCAGTGTGCGGCGCCGCCCCTGACGACGCGGGCGCAACCCGAATCGTGGGCGGCGAGGAGGCGAGTGAGGGCGAGTACCCTTGGATGGCGCTGCTGGAGATCTCGACGGACTTCGGCGATTTCTTATGCGGGGGAGCCATCGTCACGACCAGACACGTCCTCACAGCCAGCCACTGCGTCGATTACAAGGGGTCTGGGTCTGTGGGAGGGGGTGGGGTGTGTGTGTGTGGGTATGGGTATGGGTGTGTGTGGGAGGGTGTGGGTGTGGGTGTGTGGGTGGGTGTGGGTGTATGTGTGTGTGGCTAGGTGGATGGGGGTGGGGGGTGGGGGGTTGTGTGTGTGTGTGGGTGTGAGTGTGGATGTGTATGTGCGTGCGTGGCTGGGTGGATGGGTGTGTGTGTGTGTGAGTGTGTGCGTGGGTGTGTGTGTGTGTGTGTGTGTGTGTGTGTGTGTGTGTGTGTGTGTGTGTGTGTGTGTGTATGCGTGCGTGTGTGTGTTTTCAAGGGGAAGGGGAACCATCATAAAATATTTTCGTTTCCGGTTTCCTACTTCTCTCATTTCGTCAAAAATTCTTCTCTTTCGTTTCTCTGTTCCATTCCTATTCGAGGCAGCCTTACAGAGAAATAATGAAAAGAACATGAAAATACAGATAGATAAGATAATACATCGAAAATGACCTCAAAATTATTACAATCAAAATAGACGCAACGGAAACATTAAGCTTGAGATCGACAAAACGACCATCAATAGCAATGTAGACAAGAGAAAAGGACAAAGAAAGAGACACAACAAAGAGAACATTCAGACAGACACAGACAGAGTAGAGTGTAAACCTTCCTTCGAACTCTCCCAGTGTGCAGGTAACGGTCACGGCCGGGGAGTACAACGTCGATTCCAACAGGGAAACGGAGACCCAGGTCATCAAAGCCAAACGGGTCACCATGCATCCAAAATATAACTCTTCCACACAGGTAGGCTTCGTGTGTGTGTGTGTGTGTGTGTGTGTGTGTGTGTGTGTGTGTGTGTGTGTGTGTGTGTGTGTGTGTGTGTGTGTGTGTGTGTGTGTGTGTGTGTGTGTGTGTGTGTGAGTGTGTGTGGGTGTGTGTGTGTGTGTGTGTGTGTGTTTGTGTGGGCCGGTGTGTGTGTGTGTGTGTGTGTGTGTGTGTGTGTGTGTGTGTGTGTGTGTGTGTGTGTGTGTAGCGAAGGGAGCACATATCCTAAAATGTGATGGAAAATTTTATATACTATTGTATAACATCAATTTCAAGGGAGTAACTCAATTGGCTAGGACAGAAATATGCAGCATCTGTGTCAAATTCTGTAAATTGTTCAGGCAAAATTTTAACGTTGTATGCCGCGAATCAGATGATCGATGTGAACACATGGAAGTGATGTGAAATATATATTTAATAAATTTCATATGATAGCGATAATAATAATAATAAAAAGTGAATGACAACAATGGAGTGAAATTGATATTATAAAATGGTGAATTTTATCTTTAACATGACACGAGGCATTTTGCAGAAAAAAAAATAATGCCTTTATAGAACATCAGTTATGTCAGAACATACAAAAAATTATTTTTATCGACCCTAAATGTGTGAGTGTGTAGTTATACATCCAACCATTTTCAGTTACACTTGCAGATGTTTATGAGCTTCCACTATTCTACTTATATAGGTTTATCTTCCTAACAGTATTAATATCAATAAATCTGAAACGGGAAAGAAAAAAGTTTTGAAAAGACATTACTCTCTACTTGCATGTCCAACTGTGGATTCTTTTATCTATTTTTTACGACCTTCTTGAGACAGAAAAAATCCCCGTGACCCTCATTTGGGGTTCGGAACCACCGTCCAAAAGTGTGATTTACCTGAACACTTGATGGACTTCAGTTGATCTGTGCAAAGGCGTCAAGTCCTTTGGGAAAATGTACCCGGAGTTGCTTGCTTGAAAAAGTAAATCAGCATCTGTCAAATGTCAAGTAGTTGGTTCATTTTTCATAATGTGTGCAGACACTATATAGTAGAAAGATTATTCATATAAGCCTCCCAACAGATATTTGATGTTACCTTTAATTTTACACCTATACTCCATCCTCGTCTTTCGCTAAGAGATGGTACGTTATAAATAATTGTATTAATAATACGATTTCCATACCAACGGTAATAGTCACATATATTTCATTGGATTCCTCCCTCAATATATAGTTACGTAAATGAGCTCGCCAATAAACAACAAGCTTCTCCACTAATGCTAACAGGCACCCAAACCTCCACAGGAGAACGACATCGCTCTAATAACGCTCAAAAAGGCTCTGGTGTGGAAGGACAACATCGGACCCATCTGCCTGCCTCCCGACGCGGACTTCGAGGGGCGCTCGGCGGTCGTCACGGGCTGGGGGACGCTGAAATACCGTGAGTCTTTGCACACTTTTCTTCTTCTCTTCCTCACATAGGCGGAAGATGGTTGTGTTTTTATTAGTTTTTAGCATTCCACTATTTGTTTTTTTTTCTACGCTGTTGATGGAAATATCTTTATTCAATTTCCTGCATGAGTTCTAATCCTTGCATGGGTAAAGACAGTGGAATTAGACTATTTCTCATATTTTCTATCCCTCCCTTTCTTCTCAGCCCTAATGGTTAATGGCACGAAAATGAAAAGTATGAAAAAAGGAAAAGATAGAGGATATAAAGTATAGAAAAAAGATACACACACTGGTCACTTTCATTTAGGTAATAAGCGTGAGAAAGAACTAAGAAAAACGGTGAATGGGTTAATTAAGGCTACCCAGTATTACGGAAGCCATTCACGTAAATATATTGTAAGCTTAACGGATTCTATTACATACATTTGTGAGCTACTCGTTTGTTTGTACTCCCGATCAAAGCTGCGATCCTAATGCACTGCCGTAGTCCACGTGGTCGCTTGATGCCCAAGGGAACGCCAATCTTAAATACAGCATTAAAGTGTACGGATTTTTGACACACCTTAACATCATACTCTACGATGAAGTTGTTCTGATTTGACAGGATAACATTCACCCCCCCCCCCATACCACCCTCTTTGCTGTGCATTCGCCCCAAACCAGTCTCATCACATCAAACCGTTCCGCAACACAATAGATAAATGAGGCCTTGTATTTCGATATAACAACTTTATACTCAAACTGGAATTCATATGTACTTTATTATGCCGTCCCTTGCAAAATTCCAATAAAAACAGATGATTACTACCGTTTCTAACACGTCATTGCCGTCATAATACAGGTGATTACTACCATTTCTAACACGTCATCGCTGTTATCGTCGCTGCCGTCGTAAAAAAAACTCGACTTAACACCATGCCATTACTGTGCTATAAAAAAGCGCCATTGGCAACCTGATGACATGCCTTTTATTTCAGCCACCTTTCAGCTGGTACAATGACAGACACAGATCATGGTTACTAACATAATCGATGATGGTGAAGATAATGATAATGATGATAGGGATGAGGCTATGATGATTAAAGAAGATAAATACGTTTATGCAATAGGTATACAACACATACACATATATATACACATTTTTTTGTATATTGATAACCATTAAGATGATATTCTTAAATAGAAATATGTAAACTTTTCCCACTCCTTAGAACTATATAGGAAACACCAAAACACACTGACAGTCGCGGTACATTTATTAACATTTCCGTAAATAACCTTTAACTAATGTATAGTATTAGGTCCAACAGTTCTTAATGATAGTTAATGAACAGATCCATAGATATTCTTAATACTGAAACCTTTAAACATTACACCTAATCATGCACTGTTCTTTTTAGAAATGCACAGAAACATGTGATTGCCTCAGTCAGTGCTAATGTTACATCTAATCATCAGCTGTTTTCCATATTATTTGGCTGAATAAAAGGTATAATTCACCATAATTCACTCCTTACTGTTAACCAACACTAATCGTGCTTTATACCAAACATCGGGAATATTGGAATATCATATACAGACTTTGAATACTTGCAGTATATTAGATATATTACTGCCGGTGCTAGTATGTGGAGAACACTTGTGCATATATAATAGTGACATACAGACCCAGATTCCATTACATCTCGTTCACCAGTCACATCGCTTAACATGAACCATTTACAGCATCGATGCCCGTTAGTCGAAGGAAGTATAGAGATGGATGGGGGAGGATAAAGGAGGAGAAGGGTAAATCATAATAACGAGTGCAGAGAAGAGGCTAGAAGACAGGAGTTTAATGGTTCCATAGACTTTGAACTACGTGAGGGACGGGGGCTCTGCAAGGAATAGTCCACTGGTGAACGAAAGTCCGTTAATGAACTGAAGCTTCGAGTCTGCCTTGCCCTATACAAAAGAGTGTGGTATTAAGCGGATGCTCGTTTTTGACCGCGACTGTGCATTAAGGTGATACAATAGGATGTACGAAAGACGTGTTGTTCTAACGAGCAAGAAACAGGGGCGCCATTTGGGCGGGTGGGTGTCAGTTGCCCCCCTCCCCTATGGGCCACATTTTCTTTTTACTTTCTAAACTAAATTGCACATTAATAGGTCCGATTACAGCATACTTGTTGGGATGTCCGTGGATGCCATGGTGATGGGTAAACAGGCAGAGCATGTGAGGCTTATGGGGAAGGCTAGATCTGTAGCAACTCGAGGCGTCATGGCGCCTGTTTATTTTGATGACCAGGCCGGGCTATTTTTTAGAATAGCACATGATCATGTTTACATTTTGTACAACATCCAACAGTGTTAGTTTCAATGGCTTTTCAGGTGTTTTTGACTTCATAAAGTCTTTTGCCCTGATATCCTACACATTAAATCAAATACCTTTCATTCATTCAATGAGTGCATGGAGGTATTAATGAAACTAGGTTTATTTCATTCCTTCAAGCTGAGTAAAAAATACAGGCCTTTGGCTTGACACCCACTGCGAGCAATTCCACTTGAGAATTATTCATGCATACACATAATCGCCCACTCTTCTCATCCACAGGGCTATTTCGATGATCAGTAAAAATGTAACCATTAAAATTATTTTTCATTCTTTTTGAAAATTGAAAAGACCAAAACGATCATCAGGCTGTCTGCTTCTATACTGAGCCATTTTTCCTAGGGTACATGCTTCATAGACTTCAATTTTCCTATTAGAAATGTGCATTCCATCTGCTACACATTCTAACTTCATGACATCTATTATGTTGCAATGCCCTAGAAATTTATGCCATTCATTTGTAGTATGATTCACACTTTTTATTTCTTTGAATGCATTTGCACTTTTTCCCCCTACACTATTTAAGGAGGACAATTTTCCTTCCTTTTTAACGTTAAATACTGTACCATCTAGGACTTTACGCTTTGCATACTCAGGACCAAAAGTTACACTTACACCTTGCTGTGTTGCTGCTTGCACTGACATATTATTTTGTTTGTATGAAGGTACATAAAATGCATCTTTCAATGTTATCTTACATAATCTACCCTTATCTTGTAGTTTGACACGTGCATCACCTTTACCTTGCACTACACCAGTGCCTCTACTTCCAACAGCTAATTCTATTGCATGATTCTTTGGATTAAAATCGTCATGAAGCCTAAAAAAATCTTTTTCTGCTATAATGTGTGACGTTGCACCACAGTCGACAAGTAAACACTTCCTTATATTCGGGGATCACACTTATAGATGCTTTCTTGGCTGCGTCCGGATAGCTTGAGGAATTTTCTCTTGTAATCTTTCCTTTTGCTACGGCAGTGTCCTGTAATAGTTTGGTTTTCTACAAATCTTCTGCTGCTTCTTTCTTGTGGTTTCTTGCTTCTGCAATCATAAGACATGTCCTGGTTTACCACATGAGTAGCACATCATTGGATTTTTATGCTTGGCCTACATTTTTATTATACTTTCACCTCTATCTTGAGTTGTGCATAACTTCTCAGACTCTTCAAATGCACGTAATTCCTTCTTGTACTGGGGAAATGTCAGTGTATTCTGACCTATTTCTTGAGGTAGTCCCTTCAAAATCATTGCTATTAGCAGACTATCACTTATTTTCTCACCTGTTGCCTTGAGTGAAGTTGCTGCTTCTCTGCTTTCACTGTCTCATCTTCAGCCATCTTCAGTGATGTCAGCTGTGTATAAATAAGCTTCGCTTTTCATCCTCATCGGGCTGGTCAGTGGTTATAACCACGTGTAGTTTTCTTGTTATCAAATAACCACAAAATTACTTTTCCATCAATTCATACCTTTCTTCATCACCGTTAAAGCATAGGCAGGATCTGGGCCAATAACCTGTTGGGATGCCCGCGGATGTCATGGTGTTGGGTAAGCAGGCAGAGCATGTGAAGATAAAATAAAATTCGTAACTCCGTACTGGGTTTATTGTTGGGAAGGCTAGATCAGTAGCAACTCGAGGAGGTTTCGTCAGCTTATATCCAACAGTGTTAGTTTCAATGGCTTTTCAGGCGTTTTTGACTTCATAGTCTTGCTGGCCTGGTATCCTACACATTAAATAAAATACCTTTCATTCATTCAATGAGTGCATGGAGGT
>NC_091570.1:22653324-22660824 GCF_042767895.1 Penaeus vannamei
ACTATTAATATAACGCACAATGAAAATAACCATGGTTATTCACATAACTTTCCATTGCAGGGGGCTGTGCCCCCTGCGACCCCCCTGGGGGGGGGGAGGCTGCCGCCCCCCAACCCCCGCCGAGGAAACAAAACCACTACGTATTCCCGGCAGGCTAAAGCATTACACAATCGTCGTCGATGTCGGAACGGCGGGCGTAATATTACAATTACCTCGTAAGATTCCCACTGAATGAATCAGCATATTAACCTTGGCATAGTCAGCATTGTATATAGAGACGATTGTAGTATAATCAGGATGAACAGGGTGGCCCGCCCTCATCGGCGGGTTTTGCGCCTCTTTCGATGTTACACCGATGGCCTCAAGGTCGAGTTTCCCGTCCTCTGGAATAACGACATCCGTATTCCTAACCGAAATAACCGTCGCGTTCAGAAGTCAGTCATAGCCGCCGCGATGGCCGAGTGTGGAGGGTGCTCGTATTCGGAGACGGTTTTTCTGCGCGAAATTGCAACTAGCCAGGAAAAAATGTTAGAGACGTGCTTCCGCCACGGAGGTGGCCTCCGTCGGGAGAAAACCTGCGGCAGGTGCGGGCAACCAGCATGCCTGGCAAAGGAGCACCCTCCCTACTAATTAGCGACATTAATCAATCAGGTTAGTACCTTAATAATTTTAGGTTATTGTAGGTTATCGGTTCCGCATCTAATTCGTGTGCACTCTATCCTGCCGTGAATACGTGGTGGAGGTTTTGTTTCCTCGGCGGGGGTTAGGGGGCAGCAGCCCCCCCCCGGGGGGGTCGCAGGGGCTGTGCAATGGAAATTCATATGAATAACCATGATTATTTTCACTGTGAGGTTATATTATTAGGGTAATTTCATATATTACGTCCGCCGCTCCGACATCGTCGCCCCCGATATCGGGTCCAAGTTTGTCGCTAACGGGGGGTTTCCGCGCAATAAAACCTACATATTTGTAATGGTTAATGGTTAATGGTTAAGATGAATATGCTAGACATCTAAGGTCATATAGCACTATAGGAAGGTATAGTAAAGGGGGATATCAGATGATAGTTGTTATGTGTCAACTATCTAGAATGGTGTTGAAAGTTTGAAGATGAGGGAAAAGATTATGGTGGTTTAGGTAAGGGAGTTAGATCAAGTGAAGGATATTTATGTGTCTGAGGAAGGAGAACAGGTTGTCGAGGCAGAAGCTGTGGGATTCTGTAAGGAAGTCTGATATGTAGGGAGGTCGGTGAAGGGAGGATAGGTGTGGATAAGCAGAGGTACTTGCTGTATTAAAGCGTGGACAGGACAAGAGAATGTGTAGGACTGAAAGAGGGATGTTACATAGAGGACATAGGGGCGGGTCTGAGCGTGACATCAGATAGGCATGTGTTAGGCGAGTGTGGCCAATACGTAATCGTGCGAGGGCCGTCTCCCAACGTCTGTTTTTGTGAAATGGAGCTGACCAAGAGGAGATTGATGGTTTTACGGTATGTAATTTATTGTTGTGGAGTCTTGACCAAAATGATTGCCATCGGGTATACAAAAAGGTCTTAAAGTGGGGGTAGTAATCTGTAGCTGGAATATGTGAGAAGTGTTGTTGAGGTGATGTGGACATTGCGGCATATCGTGCAAGAGTATCTGCCTGTTCATTGCCAGGGATTCCAACATGGCTGGGTACCCAGCAAAATCTGATAGATTTGTGACGTGTGGATAGATAGAACAACCAGTTCTGGATCTTACAGACAAGGGGATCGGTCGAGTGCATAGACTTTATGAGGATTAAAGAGTTACGGGAGTCAGTAAAAAATTGTAAAAGAGGAAGAGGTGGATGAATATATGCGTCTTAAGGCAAAAAGGAGTGCATATAGTTCTGTAGTAAGGACACTAGATTCAGGAGGGAGGATGTATTTGAAAGTGCAATTTGGGAATGTTACTGCGAATCCAGCTCCTGAGATGGATTTGGAACCGTCAGTGTAAACATGAATGCTGGAGGAATGAATGGAGACATGGTCAAGGAAATGAGTGAGAAGGATAGAGGGGGGAATATCTGATTTTGGTGGGTCAGGGAAAACTGAGGAGCAAATACAGGGGTTAGGTATAAGCCATGGAGGAATGGAATGGACAGACAGTGGGAGAGGTCGGAGATGAGGGAAGGGGGAATGGGAGAGGAGGGTATCCATGCGTACGGGGAGAGGAGTTGGCAAACGTGGAGAAGAAGTAAGGATTGTGGAATAGTTAGTTTGGTAAGGGAAAATTGGTGAAATCGGAGAGAGAGAAGGGCTCGACGTCGAGAGAGGGACGGCATGCCTGATTCAGTATATAGGCTCTCAACTGGAGAGGAGCGGAAGGCGCCTAGGGCTGAGCGGAGACCGCTGTGGTGGATTGTATCAAGGTGAGCAAGAAGAGAGGTTGAGGCAGAGGAGTAGATATGGCATCCATGATCTAGAGTGGAGAGAATCAAGGTAACATGAAGATGGAGGAGAGTTGCGATCTGAGCCCCAGGAGATATGTGAAAAAGTTTGTAAGATTCGGAGGCGATGTTGAGCTTTTTCTTTGATGTACAAGATATGGTCTCACCAGGACAATTTGGAATCAAATATAACGCCTAGGAATTTGCCAGAAGAACGGTATTGGAGTGGAGCATTATATAAGAAGAGTGGGGGTTTGGGGACCGTACGTGAGCAAGAGAAAAGGATGGGAAAAGATTTAGAGGTAGAGAAGCGAAAGCCATGGTTGGTGGCTCAAGAAGTTACTGATGTTATTGCAGACTGAAGGAATTGACAGAGATCTGGTATGGATGTGCCAGATGCATAAATGGTTAAGTCATCAAGAAGAAGAAAAAGGAGCATTATAGGACTCATCAGAGGATAGGGTGAAGGTAATAGGGGTGTGTTCCTTGATGGCTTTAATGGGAGAAAAGTGTGGGGAAAGGTGAGAGCCACTATTGACCTGGCTGAAATAGTTGCCCAGTTCATTAGCTACTTTGACAGGCTCAGAGAAGAGAATATCTTGAATATGGAGGACGGATGCAGGATGGGGGGATGTTTGCCTGATAATTTATGGATCCGTCGCCAAACAGCTGAAATAGATGTAGAAGATGTAATTGAGGAAACATAATTTTGCCAGCTATTTGTTTTGCTGTTTTTAATTGTACGGCGAAGATGGGCAGATGCTCTTTTAAAGGAAATAAGGGCTGATAGCTGGTGAGGGGTGCCTTGTTTGTAGCGATAGCTGTTCCAGGCTGCTCGTTTTAAGCGAAGCGCTTTAGTGCAATCAGAATTCCACCATGGAACACATTTAGAGGTATAGGGTTTTGAAGTTCGAGGAATGGCTGTATAGGCAGCTCTTAGGATCGTGGTTGTAAAACAATGTAGCATATCTGAAATGGACGGTAAGGGGGGTGGAGGGATAGCTATAGTAGAGAGTGAAGTGAAAGTATGCCAGTCAGCTCTATCAAAGCACCAGTGTGGAGGATTAGGAAGTGGTACATAAGAAGTAGGAGAAAGGAGTATTGGGAAGTGGTCTAGAAGTGACCAATGGAAATCTAGATGTAAAGTAGGAGAGCATAGAGAGAGGTCAAGGCATGAAAAGGATTGTGTGCGCATGTCAAAGTGTGTGGGGCGATCTGAATTAAGAATAATTAGGTTATTTGTGAAGAAGAAGCGATCTAGAGATCGGCCTCGGGAGTTGGTGGTAGAGTCACCCCACAGAGTGTGGCGGCAGTTGAAATCACCAACTACAAGGAAAGGTGGTTGGAGTTTGGAAATTAGAGTCTCAAAGGGAGTAAAGTCAATAGGATGGGATGGGGAGAAGTAGACTGAAATCACTGTGATCCAGCGGCGAAGAAAGATGCGAATAGCTGTGCACGGGACAGAAGTTTGAATGGGAGGTATGACATAAGGTGTTTTATGATGGATAAGTATAGACGAGACATAAAGGGAGTGTGGGGAAGAGATAAAATGGTAATTGGGAATTGGAATAGGAGGGTGTGTGAGGAAAGTCTCTTGGAGGCAGATAATAGATGGATTATAAGAAGCAAGGATATGACGTAGGTCTGATCTATGAGAGCAGAAACCGCGAATATTCCAATGTAGGAGAGCTATATCCTAGTTGATTTACAAATGATAACGCAAGTACGTGTTGGGGAATTTGAAGGGGAAGGAGCTAGGGGGTGTAAAGGAGGGATATTAGAAGGTAGGGAATCTGGAGAAGGGCATTGTTGTGCCATGAGTGATTCTCGTGTGTATCCGGGAGGGAGTGCAAAGGATAGAGGGGATGGAGGGAGGGAGAATGTGCCTATAGTTGGGGTTGAAGGGGGTGGGTTGTGTTGGGAGGGAGTAGATGTGGGGGGAGTATCAGTGTTAGGAGGATGAATATCGGAAGGATAGATAGTTGGAGTTGAAGGGGATGTGTTGTCTTGGGAGGGATTAGGAGGATGGGGTGTAGGGGTGCTGTGAGTAAGAGGGGGATGCATATCAGGAGGATGGATATCGGAGGTGGACGGAATTGAGGAGGTTAGGTTGTGTTGAGAGGGAGTAGGAGGAAGGGGTGTACGAGGGGGATGGATATCAGGACGATGGATATCAGTGGTGCACGGGATTGAGGGAGTTAGGTTGTGTTGAGAGGGAGTAGGAGGAAGGGGTGTAGGGGTGAAGATTAGTAGGAGGGGTATGAATATCGGAAACCACTTCAAGTGTGGAAGGAGCATGAGTTATGGGATCTTGTGTCTCAAGCATATAGCTTTGAATGTCATCCATTGTTTCTGCAATGGAATTGGTTGGAGAGTTTTGTGGGATAAAGGTTTTCTTATGAGGGGGGGAAGAGGAGACTGGTGTCTCAGGAACAAAGATATAGTTAGGTGGAGGTGATTGTACTGTAGGGGAAGAAGGGTTAGAACGTTTAGTCTGTCTACTGCGGGTAGTGCGGGGAGGGAGAGGGGTTGGTGTTGGGGCTGTAGTTGAGATAGGAGCTGTGGTTGAGATTGCGGTGTCTGGGTTTAGAGTAGCAAAGGAATTGGTCTGAGGGATGTAGAATGTAGAAGTGAAAATGGGGACATTTTGGGGTGGAGGGGGAGGGGCTGAGCGAACGATGTTACTAGAATATGGAGTATGAGAGAAACCTTGTCGACATGCTTCCTGTCTGGCTTCACGTAAAGTGAGACCATTTTTGTATCTGAGAGTTGCTACCTCAGCTTGTTGTAACTTGTAAGTGGGACAGCCTCTATAAAATACATTATGGGGGCCGCCGCAGTTAGCACATGTTCGTGTTTGTGTTGAGCAGTTTGATCGATTATGACCAGGTTGGGCACATATGGGGCATCGGTCTGTGGAACGGCAATGTTTGGCAGGATGTCCAAAGCGCCAACAGTTTTGACATTGACGGGGAGGGGGATGGTATGGTCGAACAGGGAGGGATTGTCCATCAATGTAGATACGTAAGGGAAGGTCATGTGTACGGAAGGTAATTTTGGCAACATTGGTCGGATTCTTTCGTTGACCTTCAGGAGGAATGGTGTAGCAATGTACTGATTTCACATCTTGGTCTTTGAGGCATCCTAATAAGTCTTCTCCACAGTCTGATCAATCTTTGGTATCGACTGCGCAGTTTGCTGGGGAGAGAGAGACAGTTCCGGTACAGGTATTAAGGGTTGGATGAGGTTCTGCAGGAATGGGGTTGCCAGAATGATCAGTTAAATTTGATAGTGCTATAGATTCAGTTTCTGATCTGACTGTTACCAGACGGGAGCGATCGTGTCTGGTATAGAAAGGGACTCTGCCTACTTGTTTTTGGAGGCATTGTTGAAAGAGAAGAGTGTTGCCTGAGTAAGGAGCTGTAGCAGGGATCACGAAAAATCGGTCCCATTTAGCTGGGCTAAACAGAGTATTTAAGATATCTGTAGGGTTGGTGGTGGTGGATGGTCGGGGACGTGTGGAAGAGGGAGTATTACGGAATGATGGAGAATAAGGTTGCAAGGTAGTAATAAGGGAGGATTGATTGTTTGATGAAGGTTGCAGGGGTAGAGTTGAATTTGAGGAAGTTGGGTGGGTAGGAATGTCTTCTGGAGATTGATTCTCTGCTTGGGTGGGTAATGCACTAGTAGGCATTGAGGAGTGGGTAGTAGTTTCAGTGTTCGGAGCCGTGGTCAAAGGAGAGCCTGGGTTGGGGCTATTTGATAAAGGGGCTAGCCTCATAGCCTCTAATAAAGGGATTACATTTTCATTACTGGTCATGGGGAACCTGGATTATATAAGAAGGCCTAAACGGTCCACCTCCTTTCGCTACTGAAGGTAAGGGCTAGATTAGTCGGGAGTACCGTGCCCATAGTTCCCGCAGGCCGTTCAGGACTGGCACTAGGTCAACCTTTCATCCTCTCAGCACGGCTCTCACACCTTAGGAAGTAGATAGTAGAAGGGGATGGAGAAGAGACGGAAACAAAAGCTGGAGAGGGAAAAGACCATGCAAAATTAGTTGAGTCGAGGGCTGAGGCCCTAGGCAGGGGAGATCCCTGTATTGGGTCTCAGTCTTCGTCTCCTAAGCCCCCCCCACGACAACAACGGGCAAGGGATTGGGGGGGTACATATTTGTATTGTATAGAGTGAGAGGAATCCAACGATACCAGAATCGTCGATATCGGTTATGCGGACGTAACAGAAAATTACCAAGATGAATTTCACAGATTTTCTTAAACGAACGCTTGCACAGCATATTATTACACAATTCTTTTTATGTTTGTGTTTATTATGGCTTGAGCTTACTAAAGCATTCTATGTTCATGTTTATTCACATGAGATAAACAATAAATCATTTAGTAGAGTGCCGTTTTATCATTGTAATTGGGACAGAAAAAGTAAATGAAATGTTTAGCGATTGTAAAATATTCTACGGTTTAGCAATGATAACTCATAATTAGATGTTAGCAGAACTACTAGGGGGGGGGGGACATACGTGTGTGTGTGTGTGTGTATGTGTGTGATCACCCACGTGTATGGATTTTATTGAAAAAAAAATCGGTTTCAGAGGTGTAACTACAGGATATTTTATTTGAAAATTAAAAGTTTATTTTTTGTTTGACGTTGCTTGAAGAGCTAATCTTACATTTCTCCATTTGTACTATATTTTTAAATTATATTTGGCAATAAGTACAGGATAAATCCTCAAAATCTATTTATGAACATTTATACATCATCTAATATTTATAGATAACTAAGCATTAATAAGTTTTATTCTAAAAATTGCGTACAAGGAATTAATGGATTGCCTGTTTTTCCGATTTTAAAGGGGATCGATGTCGGTCCATTTTGGAAACTGAAATAGCTAATATTTCTGGGACTAGAAATATTATTAGTTATTAGTGCTCATATAATAGGAAATTTGAGTACCGTATATCACTCAATCCAATTCTAATCTGCACGTTCTTATAACTACAACAATCTACTGTAGCCAGTCGGTATTTCAATTGAAACAATCGATACCTGTTTCCCTTATGCATGATATGACG
>NC_091570.1:22673324-22678324 GCF_042767895.1 Penaeus vannamei
GCTTCTCCCCAAGGAGCGGGGACGACCCATGACCGATCTTCGACCTATTCAGCTATGAACAATGGAACCCCGACTGACAGACCCAGAAGACCACTTCAAAATCCCTCCAGGGAATGCAAGGTTCGCGAAAGTTAAATGCGTGAATGAAAATCAATCGCTTTTGAACGTGACGCCCTTATCATCAAAAAGATCCTTGATGATCAAGTGGACGACGATTTTGATTTTGTTGTTTAATTGCGAGATGGAAGCCTCTTGTTAAAATACAATACAACTCCCAGATTAAGGATTTACTTAAGCTGACACAAATTCATGATATCTGAATTAAAGTAGCTATTCCTATCGGCCCAAATACCTGTAAGGGAGGAATATTTCACAGGGATATGAGGACGATGGAAGGAAACTCGAGAGAGAATGAAGGACCGAGACGTAGTGGACGTCCATTGTAAGACCAAGGACGGGAATGTGCGAACTGGACTGTTTTTTGTTTTTGTTTTTTTTACCTTTGCAGTAAGCTTATTAACGATTTTGATTTAGTACTTCTTAACGATGGTAGTCCGGCGTGGGTGGACGATAATACCGGTACTTTGATTCTTATTAACCTGTTTCTGGCACACCATTGACGACTCGTTGGGAAGCGACCACTTTCCTATATGTATTAGATATTCAAGCGACACATGAACGCCTTCAGTACCTAAATCTAACGTCTCTCCTGTCCTCTGTATTTCTTTTTTTTCATTCTCTTTCTCTTTCTTTTGTTAATGCTTTCATTCATTCATTCATTCACTCTCTCACTCTCACTCTCTCTTGATTTGAGGTTAAAAAAGGGCGTGAATGTGACAAGAGACATAATTCCTTTCACTTGATGTTTGATGCACAAGACCTTTCTGTAACAGTTTTGTATAATACGAAATTATAGACAAGTTTCCTTAATACACTTCCTGAGAGCATATGAGAAACACTATATGACAGCTATTGTGAAAGACTTTTTTGACATGTTTAATGAACTAGAAATTGATGTTACATGCAATTGTTCATGGGAAATTATTTGGGGAGGTGTCATGAGTAGGAACCAAGCAGAACCCTAGGACCGTGCAGCATATGACTTCCAATTGATCTTCTGGTTGTGGCAGTTGCAGACCTCTTGAAACCACAGTATGAATGTAGACGTGCTTGCTCTCAGATAGGTTTAGGAACTGTAAGAAAACTATGTATATCATTCACAGCAGGAGGAGAACTTCTTCCATCATCATGAAATTTTGCAAGTGCTCTATGAATAATGGTAAAACTTCTCGGTAAAGTATATTGCATTGTCTCCAGTCTGGGAGTAAGAGGTTAATGTGTTAGTTACATTTCTGCTGAAGATGTCTTTTTCAGTGCATTTAGGTCTGAAATGATTAATTTTTTGGTTGAATATTAGAGTTAATCAAATATTTGGACACTAGTATAAGAAAAAGCAGAAATTTTAATATTTGTATGAGACTGTAGCTAAAGTGGTCTACTTACATTTTATTTTTATTTACCAATAAAGTTTTAAAGTAATATTTGCAGACAAATAATAAAAACAAAGTATGTTAATTTGTGCTTTTTTTAATTATATCAACAGGGTGGTGTTTGTGATTCCTTCATTAATTGCAAAAAGACATCACTTACCCCTTTAAAATGTAAAAAGAAATCAAATTAAAAATATATATTTTCAAAGATAAGGAAGCCTCTCAATTAACACAACACATATATACTATGACAGTTTATTTTCTCTAAGTTATTAATATCTAGAAAACATGGGATGTGTGAAGACGTAGCAACCATGTTGGATATGAAAGTGGTACTCGAGTCGGTCCTCACTGACGGGAACGTGACTCAGGGGCTCTGGCAACAAATCAACCTTGAAATCATAACACATTGGCTGTGTTTTACCAGGGTGCAGGAACAGCCACCTCAGTGACTTCTAGCTCTCGTTATATTATGCTATAATAACAAAATACATTCCACGAGATTGAAACAGACAAATATAATAAACTCAGTATTTTTTTATTTTTTTCTTTTTTTTTCTTTAGGCTATTTGGCCAAGCCTTCCTGCTAGCCACCCACACTTAGCTCAGTTCTGCTAGGGAAATAACATTGAAGTATCTGACAAATGTACAAATTATCAATATCAAGCCCAATGTAGGAATATGAAATACCCAAAAGTCAATTTTAACAAGGAAACTGAACTCGAAATCCATATATGGTACATTGATAAAATGATTCCTTCATAAATATGTATACTGAGAGTTCAAAATTCAAAGGAAGGAAATTCAGGAACAATCAATACTATCAATATCTTTCAAAAGATACTCAGGACAGAAAAAAAGTAGAAATAAAAGCCATAATACAGATCTTCCAAGTACCTCCTGCTAGTACTGGGCTAGTCCTACTAGTGGTCCCTAGCATTACCTCTTTGACCAGTGGCAGAAAACAATGCAACGTTTGGACAGCCTCTCTAGTGATAATTCTCTAGAGCAAAAAAAACAATCACTTCTTTATTTCCATGTTTAGGCAATTTTTTGAGCTATTGAGTAGTAAAGGTAAGATTCCATTCACTGGGTTTCTTCGGGAAGACTTCTTGTACTCCCAAACAGTGAGCTGTAGAGCCACTGGTCCCTCTAATTGCTCTGGTGAATGATGATAGCAGGGGTACTGTACTCACTAATCACAAGTCCAGAAAATGATCGTTAAATATCAATAATTTATAAACTAGGAACACTATACACAGAAAATAAGAGTTCTTTTACAAATTATTTCTACACAATATACAAATTTTCCTCATTGCTATCTAATGGGAGACTGGTGTCATTTGTATGACATACTACTGCTAGATAAAAGCTTCAAACATTACCTGACCCTAAATGTGGTCTTGGATGACAAATGCATAAAGGAAGCATCATGGTATCCATGAAAATAACATATACCTCATACATCACCTATGGGAAATTCTGGTGACTTTTACATGTAAACTGCTTTTCTCAATATTAATCCACACAAACACACAAAGAGTGGCTCAATGGCAAGTATTCACAATGTGAAAGATCCTGCTAAAATCTCCCAAATCTATTTTTTTTTTTTTTTAGTAACACTAAAGTACCTCACAAAACTAATGCTATACACATAATGTGCCAATGGTGCCTTACAATGTAAACCAAAGTATGAAAATCTAATGAAGATTTCATTTTGATGCATGTACATATATGCATATGGTGAGGCACCCAAGTATGTAGTGGGGAAAAAACTATTCCATTTTAAGTACACATGATAACAACAACATCCTTCAACAGCGAGGAAACACAAGCAGAAGACAATGTCACCAAGAGCTTCTTCAAAACCACAGCCATTAACCTTTTACTTGGTAATTCCTATAACCTGAGGGGAGCAGATTGGAAACAATATTATCCCAATCATCTTATTTCCACCTGACACCTCCAACATGGCAACTGTGAGGTTGAACAGCAACATGACAATGAGGGACAAAATATACACAATATTGGAAAAAAAATCCATGAATATGACAAATGAATGAGTACATTAATATTCATAATCTGCAGTTATAACACATTTAACTTCAGTTGTAAGTAAAAACGTAAAAATCTGAGATAAAGAAGACAGGACAATAAAGTATTTACAGAATGACAGGGACCAAAATATATGAGTGTCTAATTATAGTTGACTGTATTAGACACACAAGCTTGAGACTGTCATGGTCTCTGTAATATCACAATGGTAGCAACACAACCATGCCTTGTGGCATCACAACAACTCCACACAACTTTACACATACCAACAATCACCAGGAATGATTTTAGTAGCTTGGCTACTTCCTTAGTTTATTAAGACTTGTCCAGAGAGAAAGTGAGAGAGAGAAAGGTATCATCACAGGCTTCAAGTGTCTCCTTGCTTCTTTTCACAGAGGGCATCCCGCGGTCCTGCCCAGAACACGCATAAGTGTTGGAGGCACGACTGAGTGCCGCTAGGAGCTGTGGGCAGGCCAGCGGAGGGCCAACCCTAGGAGGTGCCCTCTTTCTCCTTCCCAGCCTTAAACAGTTCCCTCTTTTCCTGTGCTGTGCGTCGAGGATCTCTTTTGTCTTCTTCTCTACTGCGTTGGTCTCTGGAGTCTCTTTTGCTCTCTTCCTCCCTGATGCGGAAGTCTCTGCAGTCTCGTTTTTCTTCTTCTCTGAAGCGCAAGTCCCGAGGATCTCGTCTTTCCTCTTCTCTGACACGCAAGTCTCGAGGATCTCGCCTCTCTTCCTCTCTACCACGCAAGTCTCTGGACTCTCTGCGTCCACGGCTATCACTACGAGCCTTTTCCTTGGCATCTGCTTGGCCCTTACTACCTTTCCTTTCAATTGCACAACATGGCCCATGCTTACTGTGTGTGGTTATGCTTGCCTGAGAACCCTCTTTGCTGGAGACACTCCCTGAAGCTGATATGCCCCCACAACCAGCACTGTTGGTCCCTGGCAGTGATCCTCTGCCTCCCTGGGGGCCTTCACAAAAATTTGTTTGTGGCATTTCTGGACATTCCGGGGAATCCAATTCTTCTGGTGCCTCTTCCAGTGTGCTGGTGGGCAATGCAGGAGGCATGCTTACAGCACTGCTGAAGCGCTGAGTAAGCAGTGTGGGTGCTGCAGATCTCACCACACTTGGAGTATCGTAATTTGGAGGGGACTGAGAGGTTACTGTTACTCTTGGAGGATTACTTACCATCTTGGGGGAGGGGGTAGCAAGTGGGCTAATGGTCGGTGTGCCCTTGGACTCGGCTGACCTTGGATGAAGTCGATCTGGTGAAAGAGCTCTGCGCAAGAGTGGTGAGCCTGGCTCTGCACTCTTAGGTCTCCCTAAACACTTTTTGGTGGCTGGTCCAGGTGTGAGGGATGAGCCAGGGGAATAGCTCTGGGTAGTGTTTGAAGAGCCTGGACAGTGATGATGGTGATGGTGGTGGTGGTGATGATGATTGTGCTGATGAATGA
>NC_091570.1:22695824-22701519 GCF_042767895.1 Penaeus vannamei
CCTGGAAACTAGTATCCAGCTGCCCAGTGTCTGTTGAGTGTGAGGAAGTAATTTTGTGGTATCTGGGCGAGTAAGAGGAGAAGGAGGGGAAAGTTCCTCCCTCTGGTTCTCCACCTTCTTCGCTGTCTTCTTCTAGCTCATGGTTGTACCGGTCAAGTCGAGCTGGAGAGAGGAAGAAGATAAATACAAAAATAAAAATCTGAACCTTTTCCAACTCTGTCAATATCCTTTTACATTTAATACTCCAGGTCATGGCCAATATCCCCAAAATCCTTTAACAAAACATCAACTCACTGTCAAAGTAGCTAGTATCTTCTTCATGGTCAAGCTGAGGCACAAACTCAGCCTTCATTCTCAGCAGAGAGTCCCAGTCAATTGTGATGAAGAAAGGATGTTCCTTGACTTCCACGGCACCTGCCACTGTTCCTAGCCGATCCAGTGGTGAATGGTGAAGCAAGGCTGTGATAAGATCCTTAGCATCCTCTGCCACAGGCCAGTCATCCTCACTCGGCCATTCTATATCATCATTGACTGTGTGAGCAAAGAGCTCCTCTGGTGTTTCACCAAAGAAGGGTACGCATCCAATGAGGAACTCATACAGAATCACTCCCATGGCCCACCAGTCAACAGGTTTGCCATATCCTTGTCTGTAAAACATCCAAGAGTTGCTTTAAGCAGACAAAGAAAAAGCAGACAATGAAAAAAAATAATATTAATAAAATAAATTTATTAAAGTCAAATCATATTCAAAGACCTCTTGATGCAGATCTATGTAATGAATGAACCTGGGACATTTGTAGAATTACAGATTTTGAACTATATAATGTATAAATTCTGTTTCAACTTACCTCAAAATTACTTCTGGTGCAATATATTCAGGCGTTCCAAACACCTGTTTATCAGAGAACTGACGAGTCTCCTTGTCAATATATCCTTCATACAAATTAGTTGCCAGTGACATCAATCCCATTTTGCTCAGACCGAAGTCAGTCAGCTTGATGTGTCCCAAGGCAGTGATCAACAGGTTATCAGGTTTAAGATCCCTATGTACAATGCCGTAGCTAGAATGTACAAAAAAATTTATGTTACCGCTTTTGCAAAGGTGCCCTTATATTATACACAAAAAATGTCATTTTTGGATTTATTCTCTATTTCAGTAATAACCAAGTGATCTTTCTCATTCTCCTTATTTTGATACAGGCAAAGACAAGTACAAACAACAAACCTATGCAAATATTCAACAGCCAGAACTGTCTCAGCAAAGTAGAAGCGTGCCATGTCTGGCGGGAAGGGCCCCATAGCTTTCAGCAGAGTGGCACAGTCTCCACCTTCAACATACTCCATCACTAGACAAAGGTGCCGCTTGGTTTCAAAACTACAGATCATTGACACTACAAAGGGGTTGTCAGTGAAGCTCATAATATCACGTTCATTGAATACCTGTTCCACCTGAAAGAAGAAATGTATGTATGATGCTAGTCTTAATAATAACAGATAATAAATACTGCACATCATCTTGTTTAGAAAAAATAATAAGAATAATAAGAATGAAGAAATTAACCCACCCACGCCGGGGTACATTTTGTAGCCCAAATTAAAAAAATCCGGGAAGCTACAAAATCGGCGGGCGGAGCTTCCCCGGAGTCTGTCCGCCCGCCCGGCCGCCCGCCGCTTTTGCCGCGGAGCACGGCTCCGAGACAGCATCACACTGGCGGGCAGCCCGAAACTGTTTATTTTTTCCTTGTGTCTCATATATGTGACACCCGGGATGGATGGGTTAACAACCTGAATATTTCAGCTTGTAACAAAATCTTTAAAATGTGTTAAAATATATGACAAAATCAAAGATAAAGTACACAAATTGTACAACAAAAGAAGGGAGGGGAAAGAAAACAGCATAAAGAAAGAAGAAGAAGAACAAAGTTATAAAACCACTCACCTGATTCCTCAGCATGAGATTGTGCTTGCTAATTTTCTTCATAGCAAACCGCTCCTTGCTCAACTTGTGGCGCACTAAATACACTGCTCCATATGCTCCATTTGAGATGAGCTTTATATTCTCATAATCCTCTTCTTTCGGGGTGCTTTTGGAAGGCGGAGTAGTCGAGTGCGTGGAAGACTGTTCGGGGGAGTACTCTGAGCTGGGGACCTTAGGCTGGGCTCCCCCACTCACTCCCGAGGTGCTTGTGCCACTACCAGCACTGTCCTCGGCATCTCCATCCCCGGCTAAATCATCGCTCAGTTCTGTGGAAGTTTTCAAATATTTAATTTTAAGCAATCAGGCAATAATGACAAATAATACAATTCAATAATAATACAATTCAATAGTCAATTAATCAGTAGTGTTACAATCTTCATAAATTTTATCCTCTACCTTGATCAAGAATTACATATCTTTTGTGCCACTAAAATGAAATGTAATACAAAGATTGCATAAAAAAAAATTAACAAATGCATTCTTTAGCTATATATTACCACACTGAAATTACACAAAAACTGAGAGTACAACTACAAGACCTAAACTCAACTTACCAGCTAAGGGATCTCGGTTAAGGCCAAGCTTCGTGATAATATACTGAGGAATGTCTGTCTTGATGCCCTGGCTGGTCCTGGCCTGACCCTCAGCCTGCTCAAGCAAGTGGTAGAACTCCTCAGGGTCAAACTCGAGACATTCCAAGAGTCTGGCTGGCCTTGACACAATCAGGAGTAGCTTCTTGATCAAGGAGGTCAGGTGAGCTGCAGCATCTGGAGACTTGTCTCTTGTCTGTTGGAGAAGAAGGGTGAAATTCCAGTTAGGGGACATATAATAAATGTAGCAAGCATGGATATTTGTATAGCGTGAATAGACAATGTGCTATAATATATAAATATATTCATTTTCAAGCTCAGCCTGAACTTGCCTTGCACATAAACTTTTCAGCATGAGCTATGACTCACACTCCAAAGATAACAGCCCTGAAGCCATGTCGTATTTGACATCTTCACTAATATTTCTTACTTTACAAAACAGGTCAAGCAGCTTATAAAAAGTATACTATGCAGATTATAAAAATATTTATGCAGTATTGTCAATTCTGTTAAAAGATCTTATAATATTACAGTATCCTTAGTTATTTACTAAATGCATTTATCAAAACGCTTATAGTCTTTTGTGTCTAATTCTAGCCAAGTCCCCAAGAAAAGAAGAGAGAGAAAACAAAGTCACAACCCAAACCCCAATTACCCACCTCACACAAGAGCTTCTCTAGGTTCTCTGAGAGCTCATAAAAATATCGGCTTGTGATAAGCTTCTGCTGTGACTTCTCTAGACAGTCCTTAGCCATTTCCAGGACCTGGTGGTGGACAAAGCGTGCAATTGCAACAGCATCTTGGGCAATGTCTGAGCTTCCTTGCTCCTCCAGGTTTTTGTTATCCTCAATGAACGTATTCAGTCTCTCCTCCATCTGTTGTGTGGCCTGTAAGGAAAATTGGATGTCTGATTCTTTGCATTAACCCACTAGCGACAGTACATTTTCAAGCCGAAAATGATATTTTTTGGAAGTTTCAAAATCGGCTCGCGCTCAAGTCTGGGAACCTGCCCGCGCGCCATCCACAACAGCCGACAAAATCAGAGCGCATGCTCCGATCTAGCATCACACTGGCGGGATGCGCGGTAGTGTTTATTTTTCCAGGTGTTTCATATGTGGGACACATGTTATAAGTGGGTTCAGGTAAAAATCTAAGCTATATATTTAGTATAATCATAAGCCAAAAAACCCATCATTTTTTTTTTATAACATAAAAATTTCAACGTGAACAATATAATTTGACATCTTTATGAAAAAGATGAGTAGAATAATTCTATGAAAATAACTCTAATTTGAAAATATACATAAACATTGCAAAAAGAGGAAGAAAATAAAATTACAAGCAAAAAGCAGAAAAATCAAAGAATAAAAGAATATCCCTTACCTTAGGAAAGCGTTCTTTGTACAGTGTATTCATCATGATAATCTCGTTGTCAATCACTGGCGATCGAATCGGACTACTGCATGGAGATAATGTGATATTAGTAATAGGAATATAGAGTTGAAAACAAATGCAAAGCAATAAACTGTACATCAACATTTCTCTCTTGTTTTTACTTAACAATCACTGACTTTCTCATATTCACAATTACTTTTTACCAAAAATTTGAAATATTAGAAATAAAAATTTCAAGTACATAATTCCACATTATTTACTGTTGTGTGTTGAAATGCAATTAACAAAGGAAAACACTGTGCACAGCATTCTATGAATAGAAAACAAGGATGAAAGGTAATAATAGATATTGTAATTACCAAATTTAAAGCCTAATTACCTATTTAAATAATATTTTACTTAAACCTTTATTTAATTAGTAAATACATGAGTTATGCACAATCTAATAAACTATATCTTTTATACATACTTCTTAAAAACAAATAGAATCTTTAAGTACCCTAAGGTCATATTTGCAGGGTATACATCCATACCCAAACAACCATAAACACACATACATACACACACTCACATATAGGCACAAGCACACACACTCACAGTGTAATCATATGTGCCCGCACATATGATTACACTCGGATATACATGTCTCAGTGTAATCCCTGGCGAGCCAGTGTAAAACCTGATTATCTAACTTTTTGACAATACAAATATACTTTTTTCTATTTATTGCTCCTCCTTGACCCAAGTCTCCAGTCAAAGTCATACCTACTTATTCCCCAAACCTCAAAAAAATCCCTTCTTACTCAGATCTAAAAGAACATGCACTCAACACACTTCAAACCTGACACTCCATTTATGATGATTATCATTATCTAATAACAATTTACATAATCTATAATCATTCCTTAACACCAGATCACATAATGCAATATTGCACTTTTTTTGCTCTTATTACCTTGTCTGAACACATGCACACATACATATACATGTCCTCTACTTTCAGGCCTTATTCCCATACTAAGACATATAATGAAAGTTCCATAAATGTTTTATAAGTCATTCAGCTGAAGATTCAAAGAGGTGTTACGCAATATAACTTTAAACTGTATGGTTATATAAATACACACACATGTATTTGTGTATAAACACACACAAACACACACATAACACTACAAAAATAACAAAATACATCATGCTAATAGCTAGTTTACCTACATCCTTTAACAACTATAAGCACATATAACTCTTAAGATACGCATAACACATTCCTCTTCTAAGACTCATGTCTTTAGTGATGTGCAACAGCAAAAAACATGTGTCAAATTTTGGCATCGCAACTTGTGTGCGTGTGTGTATATCATTATATGCATACATATATATAAACAATGATACAGCCAATTCAGCAGCAGTAAAGCAAAGTTTGGTGCTTCCCATTTAATGTCAAAAAAATATTTTTTAAAAAGGTGAAAAAAAAAGGTATTTCAAAAAATCAAACAGAAAAGAAAATACAAGTGTATGTAGAGCAAAGCCACTTTGTTGGGGTAGCAGAATTCGGCTAAGGTTTAAGGTGAGAGAGAGGATGTGAGTCTGATATCTTACTCAAGTGTGGAGATGCACAGCCAGGCCAGACTAGAGCCGCACAAAGTGAAGAAAAACAAAAAAAACAAAGAACAAAATTACTCGTTGACAAAAACTTATAATAACAAATGTGTTCTTGTGCTACTAAAAGCAG
>NC_091570.1:22702019-22707019 GCF_042767895.1 Penaeus vannamei
AGGGAACGCCAATCTTAAATACAGCATTAAAGTGTACGGATTTTTGACACACCTTAACATCATACTCTACGATGAAGTTGTTCTGATTTGACAGGATAACTTTCACCCCCCCCCCCCCATACCACCCTCTTTGCTGTGCATTCGCCCCAAACCAGTCTCATCAGATCAAACCGTTCCGCAACACAATAGATAAATGAGGCCTTGTATTTCGATATAACAACTTTATACTCAAACTGGAATTCATATGTACTTTATTATGCCGTCCCTTGCAAAATTCCAATAAAAACAGATGATTACTACCGTTTCTAACACGTCACTGCCGTCATAATACAGGTGATTACTACCATTTCTAACACGTCATCGCTGTTATCGTCGCTGCCGTCATAAAAAAAAACTCGACTTAACACCATGCCATTACTGTGCTATAAAAAAGCGCCATTGGCAACCTGATGACATGCCTTTTATTTCAGCCACCTTTCAGCTGGTACAATGACAAACACAGATCATGGTTACTAACATAATCGATGATGGTGAAGATAATGATAATGATGATAGGGATGAGGCTATGATGATTAAAGAAGATAAATACGTTTATGCAATAGGTATACAACACATACACATATATATACACATTTTTTTGTATATTGATAACCATTAAGATGATATTCTTAAATAGAAATATGTAAACTTTTCCCACTCCTTAGAACTATATAGGAAACACCAAAACACACTGACAGTCGCGGTACATTTATTAACATTTCCGTAAATAACCTTTAACTAATGTATAGTATTAGGTCCAACAGTTCTTAATGATAGTTAATGAACAGATCCATAGATATTCTTAATACTGAAACCTTTAAACATTACACCTAATCATGCACTGTTCTTTTTAGAAATGCACAGAAACATGTGATTGTCTCAGTCAGTGCTAATGTTACATCTAATCATCAGCTGTTTTCCATATTATTTGGCTGAATAAAAGGTATAATTCACCATAATTCACTCCTTACTGTTAACCAACACTGTAAGCGTGCTTTATACCAAACATCGGGAATATTGGAATATCATATACAGACTTTGAATACTTGCAGTATATTAGATATATTACTGCCGGTGCTAGTATGTGGAGAACACTTGTGCATATATAATAGTGACATACAGACCCAGATTCCATTACATCTCGTTCGCCAGTCACATCGCTTAACATGAACCATTTAAAGCATCGATGCCCGTTAGTCGAAGGAAGTATAGAGATGGATGGGGGAGGATAAAGGAGGAGAAGGGTAAATCATAATAACGAGTGCAGAGAAGAGGCTAGAAGACAGGAGTTTAATGGTTCCATAGACTTTGAACTACGTGAGGGACGGGGGCTCTGCAAGGAATAGTCCACTGGTGAACGAAAGACCGTTAATGAACTGAAGCTTCGAGTCTGCCTTGCCCTATACAAAAGAGTGTGGTATTAAGCGGATGCTCGTTTTTGACCGCGACTGTGCATTAAGGTGATACAATAGGATGTACGAAAGACGTGTTGTTCTAACGAGCAAGAAACAGGGGCGCCATTTGAGCGGGTGGGTGTCAGTTGCCCCCCTCCCCTATGGGCCACATTTTTTTACTTTCTAAACTAAATTGCACATTAATAGGTCCGATTACAGCATACTTGTTGGGATGTCCGTGGATGCCATGGTGATGGGTAAGCAGGCAGAGCATGTGAGGCTTATGGGGAAGGCTAGATCTGTAGCAACTCGAGGCGTCATGGCGCCTGTTTATTTTGATGACCAGGCCGGGCTATTTTTTAGAATAGCACATGATCATGTTTACATTTTGTACAACATCCAACAGTGTTAGTTTCAATGGCTTTTCAGGTGTTTTTGACTTCATAAAGTCTTTTGCCCTGATATCCTACACATTAAATCAAATACCTTTCATTCATATATTGAGTGCATGGAGGTATTAATGAAACTAGGTTTATTTCATTCCTTCAAGCTGAGTAAAAAATACAGGCCTTTGGCTTGACACCCACTGCGAGCAATTCCACTTGAGAATTATTTATGCATAAACATAATCGCCCACTCTTCTCATCCACAGGGCTATTTCGATGATTGTTCAGTGAAAATGTAACCATTAAAATTATTTTTCATTCTTTTTGAAAATTGAAAAGACCAAAACGATCATCAGGCTGTCTGCTTCTATACTGAGCCATTTTTCCTAGGGTACATGCTTCATAGACTTCAATTTTCCTATTAGAAATGTGCATTCTATCTGCTACACATTCTAACTTCATGACATCTATTATGTTGCAATGCCCTAGAAATTTATGCCATTCATTTGTAGTATGATTCACACTTTTTATTTCTTTGAATGCATTTGCACTTTTTCCCCCTACACTATTTAAGGAGGACAATTTTCCTTTCTTTTTAACGTTAAATACTGTACCATCTAGGACTTTACGCTTTGCATACTCAGGACCAAAAGTTACACTTACACCTTGCTGTGTTGCTGCTTGCACTGACATATTATTTTGTTTGTATGAAGGTACATAAAATGCATCTTTCAATGTTATCTTACATAATCTACCCTTATCATGTAGTTTGACACGTGCATCACCTTTACCTTGCACTACACCAGTGCCTCTACTTCCAACAGCTAATTCTATTGCAAGATTCTTTGGATTAAAATCGTCATGAAGCCTAAAAAAAATCTTTTTCTGTAATAATGTGTGACGTTGCACCACAGTCGACAAGTAAACACTTCCTTATATTCGGGGATCACACTTATAGATGCTTTCTTGGCTGCGTCCGGATAGCTTGAGGAATTTTCTCTTGTAATCTTTCCTTTTGCTACGGCAGTGTCCTGTAATAGTTTGGTTTTCTACAAATCTTCTGCTGCTTCTTTCTTGTGGTTTCTTGCTTCTGCAATCATAAGACATGTCCTGGTTTACCACATGAGTAGCACATCATTGGATTTTTATGCTTGGCCTACAATTTTATTATACTTTCACCTCTATCTTGAGTTGTGCATAACTTCTCAGACTCTTCAAATGCACGTAATTCCTTCTTGTACTGGGGAAATGTCAGTGTATTCTGACCTATTTCTTGAGGTAGTCCCTTCAAAATCATTGCTATTAGCAGACTATCACTTATTTTCTCACCTGTTGCCTTGAGTGAAGTTGCTGCTTCTCTGCTTTCACTGTCTCATCTTCAGCCATCTTCAGTGATGTCAGCTGTGTATAAATAAGCTTCGCTTTTCATCCTCATCGGGCTGGTCAGTGGTTATAACCACGTGTAGTTTTCTTGTTATCAAATAACCACAAAATTACTTTTCCATCAATTCATACCTTTCTTCACCGTTAAAGCATAGGCAGGATCTGGGCCAATAACCTGTTGGGATGCCCGTGGATGTCATGGTGTTGGGTAAGCAGGCAGAGCATGTGAAGATAAAATAAAATTCGTAACTCCGTACTGGGTTTATTGTTGGGGAAGGCTAGATCAGTAGCAACTCGAGGAGGTTTCGTCTGCTTATATTCAACAGTGTTAGTTTCAATGGCTTTTCAGGCGTTTTTGACTTCATAGTCTTGCTGGCCTGGTATCCTACACATTAAATAAAATACCTTTCATTCATTCAATGAGTGCATGGAGGTATTAATGAAAGTAGGTATACTTAATTCCTTCAAGCTGAGTAAAAAATACTGGCCTTTGGCTTGACACCTAATGCGAGCATTTCAACTTGAGAATTATTCATGCATAAACATAATCGCCCACTCTTCTCATCCACAGGGGTATTTTAATGATGGTCCGATGAAAATATAACCATTAAATTAATTATTTTCCATCTTTTTGTAAAATTGAAAAGACCAAAATGATCGACCATATTCACAAAGCATCCGCAACTTCGAGACAACAAGCTTGTGGACTAGAGAGGCAACTTTCGATTTTCAATTAAAGCACAATCAGTGAGGTCCCCACAATTTTATTAACTTCCCCGACATGTACGAACTCTAGTCAATAATTCTATTATACTTTCCTTTGTATATATAGTGCGGCTGCCTAAATTAGTATTGCCGCAACTTTTGTGACGTCATCAAAATAAACAGACGCCATGACACCTCCTGAGTTACTACTTACCTAGCCTTTCCCTGGGGCTCATTGTTGTTTCTCCACCAGTCGTTCTACGTTCTGCTATCAGGGGCGCTCAGATCACAGGGATCGTTCATATATGATAATGTGTATAAAGCATCAACTAAAATATATATTTGTATAAAATGAATATTTCACTTCTATAAGTATACACATAAAACACTGTATATAATCATATTATCATCTTTACATATTGGTATTTGTAATATGGGATAATGACTGAAGTTTACTCTTATCCTAACACTATTTTTTCCATATGTTTATTCGCTCCGCTTGCCTATCCACCGTTGCCCCCCCCCCCCCCCCAAAAAAAGAGCTGGAATAACGCCCCAGATAGGAAACATGGTAGTCTTTTGAAATTATAAATGGAATAAAAGTAAATGCAGTAAATGCCAAATTAACTGAATATAGATTTTGCAGTCACTTCTGACAAACATCCTAAGAGAAGAGGAAAATCGGAAAAGCAAGCAATATTTTTTCCTTTTTTTTTCTTTTATCTGCATGTAATTAAGAACACATATTTTCTCAGAGGGATCATTCCCGTCGAAACTGAACGAAGTTGGCGTCACCGTCGCAAACCAGAAGACGTGTCAGAAGGCCTACGACGCCTTCCCCTTCCCTGTCACAAGGAAACACGTAAGTAGCCATAGTGAATGTTTTAAGCCGATTTGACCGCTTTGATCAAATTGGGCCCAGCGCCTGAAGGGGCCCGCGCCAACAGGGGCCCTTTTTATCATATGAAGTACAAAATTCTACTGAAAACGTGAAATGAATAAGATATTTTTCCTTATGATGTTAATTTATTATGTGTTTATTATACCAAGCATTTAATGTTTATTCGTTTTTTGTTGGTTTGTATGTGTTTTT
>NC_091570.1:22712019-22717859 GCF_042767895.1 Penaeus vannamei
TGAGCGTGACATCAGATAGGCATGTGTTAGGCGAGTGTGGCCAATACGTAATCGTGCGAGGGCCGTCTCCCAACGTCTGTTTTTGTGAAATGGAGCTGACCAAGAGGAGATTGATGGTTTTACGGTATGTAATTTATTGTTGTGGAGTCTTGACCAAAAAGATTGCCATCGGGTATACAAAAAGGTCTTAAAGTGGGGGTAGTAATCTGTAGCTGGAATATGTGAGAAGTGTTGTTGAGGTGATGTGGACATTGCGGCATATCGTGCAAGAGTATCTGCCTGTTCATTGCCAGGGATTCCAACATGGCTGGGTACCCAGCAAAATCTGATAGATTTGTGACGTGTGGATAGATAGAACAACCAGTTCTGGATCTTACAGACAAGGGGATCGGTCGAGTGCATAGACTTTATGAGGATTAAAGAGTTACGGGAGTCAGTAAAAAATAGTAAAAGAGGAAGAGGTGGATGAATATATGCGTCTTAAGGCAAAAAGGAGTGCATATAGTTCTGTAGTAAGGACACTAGATTCAGGAGGGAGGATGTATTTGAAAGTGCAATTTGGGAATGTTACTGCGAATCCAGCTCCTGAGATGGATTTGGAACCGTCAGTGTAAACATGAATGCTGGAGGAATGAATGGAGACATGGTCAAGGAAATGAGTGAGAAGGATAGAGGGGGGAATATCTGATTTTGGTGGGTCAGGGAAAACTGAGGAGCAAATACAGGGGTTAGGTATAAGCCATGGAGGAATGGAATGGACAGACAGTGGGAGAGGTCGGAGATGAGGGAAGGGGGAATGGGAGAGGAGGGTATCCATGCGTACGGGGAGAGGAGTTGGCAAACGTGGAGAAGAAGTAAGGATTGTGGAATAGTTAGTTTGGTAAGGGAAAATTGGTGAAATCGGAGAGAGAGAAGGGCTCGACGTCGAGAGAGGGACGGCATGCCTGATTCAGTATATAGGCTCTCAACTGGAGAGGAGCGGAAGGCGCCTAGGGCTGAGCGGAGACCGCTGTGGTGGATTGTATCAAGGTGAGCAAGAAGAGAGGTTGAGGCAGAGGAGTAGATATGGCATCCATGATCTAGAGTGGAGAGAATCAAGGTAACATGAAGATGGAGGAGAGTTGCGATCTGAGCCCCAGGAGATATGTGAAAAAGTTTGTAAGATTCGGAGGCGATGTTGAGCTTTTTCTTTGATGTACAAGATATGGTCTCACCAGGACAATTTGGAATCAAATATAACGCCTAGGAATTTGCCAGAAGAACGGTATTGGAGTGGAGCATTATATAAGAAGAGTGGGGGTTTGGGGACCGTACGTGAGCAAGAGAAAAGGATGGGAAAAGATTTAGAGGTAGAGAAGCGAAAGCCATGGTTGGTGGCTCAAGAAGTTACTGATGTTATTGCAGACTGAAGGAATTGACAGAGATCTGGTATGGATGTGCCAGATGCATAAATGGTTAAGTCATCAACATATAGTGATGCTCGGGCTCCTGATGGTAGGACTGAGACTATGTCATTTACAGCAAGAAGGAATAAAGTGGTACTAAGCACACTTCCTTGTGGGACGCCTTCGAATTGAGGAAAGGATGATGACGTGGAAGAGGCAATCTTGACTTGGAAAGTACGTTTAGAAAGGAAGGATTTAATGAAAACGCCCATGTTTCCACGTAAACCTAGGGAGGACAATTGTTGGAGGATATGGTATCGCCATGTGGTGTCATATGCTTTTTCTAGATCAAAGAATATTGCTAATACGGATTCATGGCGTGCAAATGCCGATGTAATGTTTGTCCCGAAATGGGCAAGTGGGTCTGCTGTACTTCGGGCACGTCGGAAACCAAACTGGGAAGGGGAAAGAAGATTATGAGCTTCAAGGTACCACATTAAACGGAAGTTAACCATTCGTTCTAGTAGTTTGCACAAGCAGCTAGTTAGAGCTATGGGGCGGTAATCTTGGGGTAGGGTACCTGATTTATTGGGTTTTAAGAAAGGTAGGATAAGAGCATCTCGCCAATGAGAAGGAAAATTTTCTGACGTCCATATGTGGTTGAAAATAGTTAAAAGGAACGATAGAAAGGAAGATGGGAGGTGTTGGAGCATACGATAGTGAATACCATCAGGGCCTTCATGAGTATTGCGGCATAACTGTAATGCAGCGTTGAGTTCAGAAGAAGAAAAAGGAGCATTATAGGACTCATCAGAGGATAGGGTGAAGGTAATAGGGGTGTGTTCCTTGATGGCTTTAATGGGAGAAAAGTGTGGGGAAAGGTGAGAGCCACTACTGACCTGGCTGAAATAGTTGCCCAGTTCATTAGCTACTTTGACAGGCTCAGAGAAGAGAATATCTTGAATATGGAGGACGGATGCAGGATGGGGGGGATGTTTGCTTGATAATTTATGGATCCGTCGCCAAACAGCTGAAATAGATGTAGAAGATGTAATTGAGGAAACATAATTTTGCCAGCTATTTGTTTTGCTGTTTTTAATTGTACGGCGAAGATGGGCAGATGCTCTTTTAAAGGAAATAAGGGCTGATAGCTGGTGAGGGGTGCCTTGTTTGTAGCGATAGCTGTTCCAGGTTGCTCGTTTTAAGCGAAGCGCTTTAGTGCAATCAGAATTCCACCATGGAACACATTTAGAGGTATAGGGTCTTGAAGTTCGAGGAATGGCTGTATAGGCAGCTCTTAGGATCGTGGTTGTAAAACAATGTAGCATATCTGAAATGGACGGTAAGGGGGGTGGAGGGATAGCTATAGTAGAGAGTGAAGTGAAAGTATGCCAGTCAGCTCTATCAAAGCACCAGTGTGGAGGATTAGGAAGTGGTACATAAGAAGTAGGAGAAAGGAGTATTGGGAAGTGGGCTAGAAGTGACCAATGGAAATCTAGATGTAAAGTAGGAGAGCATAGAGAGAGGTCAAGGCATGAAAAGGATTGTGTGCGCATGTCAAAGTGTGTGGGGCGATCTGAATTAAGAATAATTAGGTTATTTGTGAAGAAGAAGCGATCTAGAGATCGGCCTCGGGAGTTGGTGGTAGAGTCACCCCACAGAGTGTGGCGGTAGTTGAAATCACCAACTACGAGGAAAGGTGGTTGGAGTTTGGAAATTAGAGTCTCAAAGGGAGTAAAGTCAATAGGATGGGATGGGGAGAAGTAGACTGAAATCACTGTGATCCAGCGGCGAAGAAAGATGCGAATAGCTGTGCACGGGACAGAAGTTTGAATGGGAGGTATGACATAAGGTGTTTTATGATGGATAAGTATAGACGAGACATAAAGGGAGTGTGGGGAAGAGATAAAATGGTAATTGGGAATTGGAATAGGAGGGTGTGTGAGGAAAGTCTCTTGGAGGCAGATAATAGATGGATTATAAGAAGCAAGGATATGACGTAGGTCTGATCTATGAGAGCAGAAACCGCGAATATTCCAATGTAGGAGAGCTATATCCTAGTTGATTTACAAATGATAACGCAAGTACGTGTTGGGGAATTTGAAGGGGAAGGAGCTAGGGGGTGTAAAGGAGGGATATTAGAAGGTAGGGAATCTGGAGAAGGGCATTGTTGTGCCATGAGTGATTCTCGTGTGTATCCGGGAGGGAGTGCAAAGGATAGAGGGGATGGAGGGAGGGAGAATGTGCCTATAGTTGGGGTTGAAGGGGGTGGGTTGTGTTGGGAGGGAGTAGATGTGGGGGGAGTATTAGTGTTAGGAGGATGAATATCGGAAGGATAGATAGTTGGAGTTGAAGGGGATGTGTTGTCTTGGGAGGGATAAGGAGGATGGGGTGTAGGGGTGCTGTGAGTAAGAGGGGCATGCATATCAGGAGGATGGATATCGGAGGTGGACGGAATTGAGGAGGTTAGGTTGTGTTGAGAGGGAGTAGGAGGAAGGGGTGTACGAGGGGGATGGATATCAGGAGGATGGATATCAGTGGTGGACGGGATTGAGGGAGTTAGGTTGTGTTGAGAGGGAGTAGGAGGAAGGGGTGTAGGGGGGAAGATTAGTAGGAGGGGTATGAATATCGGAAACCACTTCAAGTGTGGAAGGAGCATGAGTTATGGGATCTTGTGTCTCAAGCATATAGCTTTGAATGTCATCCATTGTTTCTGCAATGGAATTGGTTGGAGAGTTTTGTGGGATAAAGGTTTTCTTATGAGGGGGGGAAGAGGAGACTGGTGTCTCAGGAACAAAGATATAGTTAGGTGGAGGTGATTGTGCTGTAGGGGAAGAAGGGTTAGAACGTTTAGTCTGTCTACTGCGGGTAGTGCGGGGAGGGAGAGGGGTTGGTGTTGGGGCTGTAGTTGAGATAGGAGCTGTGGTTGAGATTGCGGTGTCTGGGTTTAGAGTGGCAAAGGAATTGGTCTGAGGGATGTAGAATGTAGAAGTGAAAATGGGGACATTTTGGGGTGGAGGGGGAGGGGCTGAGCGAACGATGTTACTAGAATATGGAGTATGAGAGAAACCTTGTCGACATGCTTCCTGTCTGGCTTCATGTAAAGTGAGACCATTTTTGTATCTGAGAGTTGCTACCTCAGCTTGTTGTAACTTGTAAGTGGGACAGCCTCTATAAAATACATTATGGGGGCCGCCGCAGTTAGCACATGTTCGTGTTTGTGTTGAGCAGTTTGATCGATTATGACCAGGTTGGGCACATATGGGGCATCGGTCTGTGGAACGGCAATGTTTGGCAGGATGTCCAAAGCGCCAACAGTTTTGACATTGACGGGGAGGGGGATGGTATGGTCGAACAGGGAGGGATTGTCCATCAATGTAGATACGTAAGGGAAGGTCATGTGTACGGAAGGTAATTTTGGCAACATTGGTCGGATTCTTTCGTTGACCTTCAGGAGGAATGGTGTAGCAATGTACTGATTTCACATCTTGGTCTTTGAGGCATCCTAATAAGTCTTCTCCACAGTCTGATCAATCTTTGGTATCGACTGCGCAGTTTGCTGGGGAGAGAGAGACAGTTCCGGTACAGGTATTAAGGGTTGGATGAGGTTCTGCAGGAATGGGGTTGCCAGAATGATCAGTTAAATTTGATAGTGCTATAGATTCAGTTTCTGATCTGACTGTTACCAGACGGGAGCGATCGTGTCTGGTATAGAAAGGGACTCTGCCTACTTGTTTTTGGAGGCATTGTTGAAAGAGAAGAGTGTTGCCTGAGTAAGGAGCTGTAGCAGGGATCACGAAAAATCGGTCCCATTTAGCTGGGCTAAACAGAGTATTTAAGATATCTGTAGGGTTGGTGGTGGTGGATGGTCGGGGACGTGTGGAAGAGGGAGTATTACGGAATGATGGAGAATAAGGTTGCAAGGTAGTAATAAGGGAGGATTGATTGTTTGATGAAGGTTGCAGGGGTAGAGTTGAATTTGAGGAAGTTGGGTGGGTAGGAATGTCTTCTGGAGATTGATTCTCTGCTTGGGTGGGTAATGCACTAGTAGGCATTGAGGAGTGGGTAGTAGTTTCAGTGTTCGGAGCCGTGGTCAAAGGAGAGCCTGGGTTGGGGCTATTTGATAAAGGGGCTAGCCTCATAGCCTCTAATAAAGGGATTACATTTTCATTACTGGTCATGGGGAACCTGGATTATATAAGAAGGCCTAAACGGTCCACCTCCTTTCGCTACTGAAGGTAAGGGCTAGATTAGTCGGGAGTACCGTGCCCATAGTTCCCGCAGGCCGTTCAGGACTGGCACTAGG
Organism: Penaeus vannamei; assembly: GCF_042767895.1. Lineage (NCBI taxonomy): Eukaryota > Metazoa > Arthropoda > Malacostraca > Decapoda > Penaeidae > Penaeus > Penaeus vannamei. Next base: position 22,717,711 of record NC_091570.1, read on the forward strand.
TCAACCTTTCATCCTCTCAGCACGGCTCTCACACCTTAGGAAGTAGATAGTAGAAGGGGATGGAGAAGAGACGGAAACAAAAGCTGGAGAGGGAAAAGACCATGCAAAATTAGTTGAGTCGAGGGCTGAGGCCCTAGGCAGGGGAGATC
>NC_091570.1:22718359-22725859 GCF_042767895.1 Penaeus vannamei
CTCCTGTGCCAGGAAGTTTATACACTGCCGCGTCAACTCAGACTACAAGTACTGAGAAGACCATCCCATAAATATTTTTATACAATTTTAAGTAATTATTTGGATTACAAAAGCCATTACCTGATATCTAATTACGTTTAATATTTTAAGATATTATGTAAGGAAAAAATACACATAGCTTTCCAAGAATAAGGTTATATGAAAAATAAGTGAGCAAATCTCGGGTACAATGATAAGCCTTTAACTGTACTTTAAACTTTATTCATGTACAAACTAAGGTAACTTCGGAAGTTTTATATGGATGTTTTAAGAACTTCTGACATATTACCTCCTAGTTTATTGGTGATATTGAAAATTAAACAAAAACATAAAACTTCCAAGAGTTACCCCGTGCATCTTTCCCGCGCTGCTAGGCAGGGATGTCAGCTTTTCTGTAGCAGTATTTATACCGTTCTCTAAATATCAAATGATAAAGAAAACGGGTATAGAAAACATTAGACTATACACTATCATAAACGATGAATTGTTACAGTGCAGAAGATCAGAGTACAGTGATTTTAAGATTCCCTATGTTACGTTCTTGTTTATTACACTGCATAAAACAGTATTCAATAAATAAATTACCAAGCCAGTAATGTAATATTCAGCGTCTCCATAAAAAATGTATTAAAAGTATGACTTGAGAAAATACGACATTGAACCTATGAACCTATTTATCTCTATAGTATACGAGTATTCATGGTGTGTTGTGGGCTGAAGGTTTAATGTCACTCAGGGCCGGTGCTAGGAATTGCGGGGCTCAATTAGAAAGGTGATGGTGAGGCCCCTATTCTACATATTAGAATATATAAATGTTTATATTGCAAATAAACAAAAAACGAATAAACATTAAGTGCTTGGTATAATACATTTTTGAAGGGAAATATGAAAAAAATACTTTTAATACAGAGAAAGGCAATTACAGACATACTCTTTTAGAAAAAAGACTTTTCTATTTTTTATTTGCAAAATATTTTCAAAGTCACAGGCTTCAGCAATCTCGTTTTCTATAGATAGCATCGCCAAATTGTTAAGTCTCTTTTGTAAGACCGTAGACCTCAAATGTTTTGATTAGTTTCAGCTTTGAAAAACTTCTTGCCCCTGTTGCGACTGTTAATGACATTGTTAAATCCACAAAGCACTGAAAGCATTGAAAAATGCTGTAAAAATATTGCTCTCTATCCAATATTCTGGAGGGAAGGAAAGATTTCAGAGTTTCAAGTTCTTCAGCCAACAGATACCCATCAACGTCTTTATTTTTCAGTATTTTTTTTTCAGCGCGGGGCCCCTTCAGGTGCGGGGCCCAATTTTATTAAAACCGGCCCCATGGGACTGTGGCTCTGCCCGGTTAGAAGACCAGCTGAAGCAACGTTCGGTCATACCAGGATGGTTTCAGCAATTTTCATGTTTATTTGAACATAGGAAAGTATCTCATTATTCACTCATGTGTGTACGAGAAGCAACAGAGTAAAAGTCGTGCCACAAGAGCTACCCTAGTGTTCGGGGCCCCTAGTCTCGCTCAACACTGTTGCTCCTGAGTTTAAATAAAGTAAAAAGTAGAGCAAATCCCTGTTAATTATAGAGTTTTCAACACTTTGTCCTTCGACTGCACCCTCAGTGCAGTCGTAGTCAGCACCCCACCTCAAATCCGCAGCACTCTTCTACACCAGGGTACCCCTTACGGGCTGCAACCCCTGGGTAGTGAGGCCCAGTCTCAGGCGTACTTGGGGCGTACTTTCTTTTTCTTTGATTTCTCTTCTTTTCTTCATGTGAGTTCCTTGGGCCTTGGGCCGGAGTTCCCTTGCGCGCTCCCGTATTCGCTTGGGGGTGGGCATCTACTTAACGTCTTTCGTCTCGGCAAGTTCGGCGGTGAGGAAATGCCCTCCACATAACTCGATCCCTTCGTGGTATTGGAGACGCAACCAGATTTCCACTGAGGGGCCAGAGGACGCATAACTGCCTCGCTATAACGCAGTTCACCTTTCACGTTCTCGCTGCTTCACGGATTTGTATTGTGCATTGTGTTCTGCATTCTGACTGGCTAAACAGTCTCTCCGCTTCTTCTCTACCTGCGTGTCAGTAACGTCACGGTTTAATATGTACATGTACGTAAAACAGCTTGCCAAATTTAAGTTTGCAAATTTTCTCTAAAACTCACGAAGCCTTCAGTTCGTATCGATTATTAAAATCATTATTTTACAGTACAGTACTTATTTGTAAAAAAAAAAAAAAAAAAAAACGTTTATACAGTACTTTTATTTGTTAAACAAATGCCTGGGCCTGTAAAAGGTTTGGTTCTTTGGTTTCAATGCATTATAGAGTATTTCATTGTATAATAATTGTAAATACTATATATAATGTATGTTTTATATATATATATATATATATATATATATATATATATATATATATATATATATATATATATATATATATATATATAAAAAAAAAAAGGTTACTGCACGGATTTCGCCTATCACGGGTTCTTTTGGAACGTAACCCCGCGAAAAACGAGGGTTCACTGTACTCTCTCTTAGCTATTGTTGATAGGTTGATAACAATAGTTAAGGGTCGGACTTGGTCCGATATCCAGCATGATTGATCCCCCGACTACCCCTGCTTCTCCCCAAGGAGCGGGACGACCCATGACCGATCTTCGACCTATTCAGCTATGAACAATGGAACCCCGACTGACAGACCCAGAAGACCACTTCAAAATCCCTCCAGGGAATGCAAGGTTCGCGAAAGTTAAATGCGTGAATGAAAATCAATCGCTTTTGAACGTGACGCCCTTATCATCAAAAAGATCCTTGATGATCAAGTGGACGACGATTTTGATTTTGTTGTTTAATTGCGAGATGGAAGCCTCTTGTTAAAATACAATACAACTCCCAGATTAAGGATTTACTTAAGCTGACACAAATTCATGATATCTGAATTAAAGTAGCTATTCCTATCGGCCCAAATACCTGTAAGGGAGGAATATTTCACAGGGATATGAGGACGATGGAAGGAAACTCGAGAGAGAATGAAGGACCGAGACGTAGTGGACGTCCATTGTAAGACCAAGGACGGGAATGTGCGAACTGGACTGTTTTTTGTTTTTTTTTTACCTTTGCAGTAAGCTTATTAACGATTTTGATTTAGTACTTCTTAACGATGGTAGTCCGGCGTGGGTGGACGATAATACCGGTACTTTGATTCTTATTAACCTGTTTCTGGCACACCACTGACGACTCGTTGGGAAGCGACCACTTTCCTATATGTATTAGATATTCATGCGACACATGAACGCCTTCAGTACCTAAATCTAACGTCTCTCCTGTCCTCTGTATTTCTTTTTTTTTCATTCTCTTTCTCTTTCTTTTGTTAATGCTTTCATTCATTCATTCATTCACTCTCTCACTCTCACTCTCTCTTAATTTGAGGTTAAAAAAGGGCGTGAATGTGACAAGAGACATAATTCCTTTCACTTGATGTTTGATGCACAAGACCTTTCTGTAACAGTTTTGTATAATACGAAATTATAGACAAGTTTCCTTAATACACTTCCTGAGAGCATATGAGAAACACTATATGACAGCTATTGTGAAAGACTTTTTTGACATGTTTAATGAACTAGAAATTGATGTTACATGCAATTGTTCATGGGAAATTATTTGGGGAGGTGTCATGAGTAGGAACCAAGCAGAACCCTAGGACCGTGCAGCATATGACTTCCAATTGATCTTCTGGTTGTGGCAGTTGCAGACCTCTTAAAACCACAGTATGAATGTAGACGTGCTTGCTCTCAGATAGGTTTAGGAACTGTAAGAAAACTATGTATATCATTCACAGCAGGAGGAGAACTTCTTCCATCATCATGAAATTTTGCAAGTGCTCTATGAATAATGGTAAAACTTCTCGGTAAAGTATATTGCATTGTCTCCAGTCTGGGAGTAAGAGGTTAATGTGTTAGTTACATTTCTACTGAAGATGTCTTTTTCAGTGCATTTAGGTCTGAAATGATTAATTTTTTGATTGAATATTAGAGTTAATCAAATATTTGGACACTAGTATAAGAAAAAGCAGAAATTTTAATATTTGTATGAGACTGTAGCTAAAGTGGTCTACTTACATTTTATTTTTATTTACCAATAAAGTTTTAAAGTAATATTTGCAGACAAATAATAAAAACAAAGTATGTTAATTTGTGCTTTTTTTAATTATATCAACAGGGTGGTGTTTGTGATTCCTTCATTAATTGCAAAAAGACATCACTTACCCCTTTAAAATGTAAAAAGAAATCAAATTAAAAATATATATTTTCAAAGATAAGGAAGCCTCTCAATTAACACAACACATATATACTATGACAGTTATTTTCTAAGTTATTAATATCTAGAAAACATGGGATGTGTGAAGACGTAGCAACCATGTTGGATATGAAAGTGGTACTAGTCGGTCCTCACTGACGGGAACGTTGACTCAGGCCTGGCAACCAATCAACCTTAAATCATAACACATTGGCTGTGTTTTACCAGGGTGCAGGAACAGCCACCTCAGTGACTTCTAGCTCTCGTTATATTATGCTATAATAACAAAATACATTCCACGAGATTGAAACAGACAAATATAATAAACTCAGTATTTTTTTTTTTTTTTTTTTTTCTTTAGGCTATTTGGCCAAGCCTTCCTGCTACCACCCCCACTTAGCTCAGTTCTGCTAGGAAATAACATTGAAGTATCTGACAAATGTACAAATTATCAATATCAAGCCCAATGTAGGAATATGAAATACCCAAAAGTCAATTTTAACAAGGAAACTGAACTTTTGAAATCCATATATGGTACATTGATAAAATGATTCCTTCATAAATATGTATACTGAGAGTTCAAAATTCAAAGGAAGGAAATTCAGGAACAATCAATACTATCAATATCTTTCAAAAGATACTCAGGACAGAAAAAGTAGAAATAAAAGCCATAATACAGATCTTCCAAGTACCTCCTGCTAGTACTGGGCAGTCCTACTAGTGGTCCCTAGCATTACCTCTTTGACCAGTGGCAGAAAACAATGCAACGTTTGGACACCCTCTCTAGTGAAAATTCTCTAGAGCAAAAAAAACAATCATTCTTTATTTCCATGTTTAGGCAATTTTTGAGCTATTGAGTAGTAAAGGTAAGATTCCATTCACTGGGTTTCTTCGGGAAGACTTCTTGTACTCCCAAACAGTGAGCTGTAGAGCCACTGGTCCCCCCAAATTGCTCTGGTGAATGATATGCAGGGGTACTGTACTCACTAATCACAAGTCCAGAAAATGATCTTAAATATCAATAATTTATAAACTAGGAACACTATACACAGAAAAAAGAGTTCTTTTACAAATTATTTCTACACAATATACAAATTTTCCTCATTGCTATCTAATGGGAGACTGGTGTCATTTGTATGACATACTACTGCTAGATAAAAGCTTAAAAACATTACCTGACCCTAAATGTGGTCTTGGATGACAAATGCATAAAGGAAGCATCATGGTATCCATGAAAATAACATATACCTCATACATCACCTATGGGAAATTCTGGTGACTTTTACATGTAAACTGCTTTTTCTCAATATTAATCCACACAAACACACAAAAAGTGGCTCAATGGCAAGTATTCACAATGTGAAAGATCCTGCTAAAAACTCCCAAATCTATTTTTTTTTTTAGTAACACTAAAGTACCTCACAAAACTAATGCTATACACATAATGTGCCAATGGTGCCTTACAATGTAAACCAAAGTATGAAAATCTAATGAAGATTTCATTTTGATGCATGTACATATATGCATATGGTGAGGCACCAAGTATGTAGTGGGAAAAAACTATTCCATTTTAAGTACACATGATAACAACAACATCCTTCAACAGCGAGGAAACACAAGCAGAAGACAATGTCACCAAGAGCTTCTTCAAAACCACAGCCATTAACCTTTTACTTGGTAATTCCTATAACCTGGGGGGAGCAGATTGGAAACAATATTATCCCAATCATCTTATTTCCACCTGACACCTCCAACATGGCAACTGTGAGGTTGAACAGCAACATGACAATGAGGGACAAAATATACACAATATTGGAAAAAAATCCATGAATATGACAAATGAATGAGTACATTAATATTCATAATCTGCAGTTATAACACATTTAACTTCAGTTGTAAGTAAAAACGTAAAAATCTGAGATAAAGAAGACGGGACAATAAAGTATTTACAGAATGACAGGGACCAAAATATATGAGTGTCTAATTATAGTTGACTGTATTAGACACAAGCTTGAGACTGTCATGGTCTCTGTAATATCACAATGGTAGCAACACAACCATGCCTTGTGGCATCACAACAACTCCACACAACTTTACACATACCAACAATCACCAGGAATGTTTTTAGTAGCTTGGCTACTTCCTTAGTTTATTAAGACTTGTCCAGAGAGAAAGTGAGAGAGAGAAAGGTATCATCACAGGCTTCAAGTGTCTCCTTGCTTCTTTTCACAGAGGGCATCCGCGGTCCTGCCCAGAACACGCATAAGTGTTGGAGGCACGACTGAGTGCCCCTTTGGAGCTGTGGGCAGGCCGAGGGCCAACCCTAGGAGGTGCCCTCTTTCCCTTCCCCGCCAAACAGTCCCTCTTTTCCTGTGCTGTCGTCGAGGATCTCTTTGTCTTCTTCTCTACTGCGTTGGTCTCTGGAGTCTCTTTGCTCTCTTCCTCCCCGATGCGGAAGTCTCTGCAGTCTCGTTTTTTTTCTTCTCTGAAGCGCAAGTCCCGAGGATCTCGTCTTTCCTCTTCTCTGACAGCAAGTCTCGGGATCTGCCTCTCTTCCTCTCTACCACGCAAGTCTCTGGACTCTCTGCGTCCACGGCTATCACTACGGCCTTTTCCTTGGCATCTGCTTGGCCCTTACTACCTTTCCTTTCAATTGCAAAACATGGCCCATGCTTACTGTGTGTGGTTATGCTTGCCTGAGAACCCTCTTTGCTGGAGACACTCCCTGAAGTTGATATGCCCCCACAACCAGCACTGTTGGTCCCTGGCAGTGATCCTCTGCCTCCCTGGGGGCCTTCACAAAAATTTGTTTGTGGCATTTCTGGACATTCCGGGAACCCAAATTCTTCTGGTGCCTCTTCCAGTGTGCTGGTGGGCAATGCAGGAGGCATGCTTACAGCACTGCTGAAGCGCTGAGTAAGCAGTGTGGGTGCTGCAGATCTCACCACATTGGAGTATCGTAATTTGGAGGGACTGAGAGGTTACTGTTACTCTTGGAGGATTACTTACCATCTTGGGGGAGGGGTAGCAAGGGGGCTAATGGTGGTGTGCCCTTGGACTCGGCTGACCTTGGATGAAGTCGATCTGGTGAAAGAGCTCTGCGAAGAGTGGTGAGCCTGGCTCTGCACTCTTAGGTCTCCCTAAACACTTTTTGGTGGCTGGTCCA
>NC_091570.1:22738359-22741774 GCF_042767895.1 Penaeus vannamei
GGTGCACAGTGTAATAGTCTGAATCCCCAAAGTAAACCCCAATGGCTCGGATAGTGAAACCAAACCCCCGGGGGGGTCGGCGGGGAATTGTTGGAGGTTTGAGAGAGTTGACAAGTGGGGGATTTTTCTCGAGGGGGAGGGATCACGGGGAAAAGGCAGTGCTTGATCCTCCGGTGACTGAACTGGTTGAGGCATACAATCTTCTGAGGGGAAAAAAATAAGTGGTTAATAATGATCTTTGATAACAATTATTTTCTTTTATGTCCAAAGGGCTAGCAAAAGTGTCAACACACTTGCAATCAAGGAAATCCCCCATATTTACAACTGAAGCGACTACTCCACAAATAAAGTCTTACACCATACACAGTTTTTCGAAGGATCACTAACCAGAAGGAATCATCAAGGGTAATCCAGTTGCCTCTTGATGACAGGTCGCGACCTGTGTTTGAAGGCAGGTGATGATGGAGGGATGTTGACCCCGGCCGGCAGTCTCTCAGATGCTCCAGGCTTCTCATCCACTGGGGAGAGCTCACGCAAACTCCCCCCCCTCCCTCTGGGAAAAAACAAAAAAACTGTCTGTTTTACCTGCTATCTTAATTATCAATATTCTTATTTATCCATTCTAATTGCAATTTAAACTCCATGATTTTAAATTTAAGATGATCCAGAACAAAAAGAAAAAAAATTTATATAAAATATATATATATATATATATATATATATATAAAAATATATATATATATATATAAAATATATAACACACACACACACAATAAACACAAAAACCCTTTACACACAAAAATCCACGTCCTACCCGAGCCACTCCTCCTCTCCAGATATGGAGAAGGGGGAGGGGAAACCCCCCTGTGGGGGTGCAACCTCCGTCTTCTCTGGATTTGGGGGAACATCCTCCCCTTTTGTTTTGAAACTCAGGGTGCTCTGGCAAACAGGACCCCCTCTGTTTTCTCTTTATCCTTTAGGGATCAAGAAAATTAAAAGTTTAGTCAAATGATAATAAGGCAAAAATTGCAACAGACAAATTAATTCTCTTAAGAATGTTACCACTCCTTAAAAGACTAAAGGATAAATAAAATCTTTTAATTATCAGATAAAAGTGTTAATAGATTTTAATGTCTTCATTGTAAATTAATTGTTTGTAATTATGTAAAAAAAGAATAATTTTTTTTAATCTCATACCATAATAACACTTTAAGGAAAATTTATAAAAAATGTTCAAAGAATACCTTATATCCTTTTATTTTAACATTACTAATCAGACAAAATAAAAGCAATTATAATACAGAATATAACATTGCAATCTAAAATGTAATAAATTGCAAGCCAGTGTCCCAAAATCAACATACACACGGGGTAGGGCAGCTATGATTTTCTGTGTCGGGGAGGTTTTGATGACCCCAACGTTGAGGGGATGACCCACTGATCGCAAAACCCCGAATCCCCTGGAAACACTGCCTGCCCCGCCCCCCCGGCTCCTCCTTCACCTGAGGTCTCCCTGAAAACGTGAAAAATGGTAATTTTTTTGTCATTTTTCCCGATAAGGGATCCTACTATTATCAATCCAATGGGATAGGGTACCTGTATCTGATTACACACCATTTAAAAAAATATTTAAAAAATTTTTTTTCCAAAAGGGTTTAAAAAAATGCCCTGCCCGGGAAAACAAGTTCCCAGTGTCTGTTGAGGGGAAATAATTTTTTTGGTATCTGGGCGAGTAAGAGGAAAAGGGGGAAAATTCCCCCCCTTTCTCCCCCTTCTTGTTTTTTTCTAGCTCATGGTTGACCCGTAAATGAGCTGGGAGAGGAAGAAAATAAATACAAAAATAAAAATCTGAACCCTTTTCCCAAATCTGTCAATATCCTTTTTCATTTAATACTAGGTACCCAAAATCCCCAAAATCCTTTAACAAAACATCAACTCCCGTCAAAGTAGCTTATCTTCTTCATGGTCAAGCTGAGGCACAAAAACACCCTCGCAGAAGTCCCATAATTGTGATGAAGAAAGGATGTTCCTTGACTTCCACGGCACCTGCCACTGTTCCTGCCATCCCGTGGTGAATGGGGAACAAAGGCGGATGGGTCCCTTTGCATCCTCTGCCCAATTTTCCCCCATGTTTTTAAACACTTGACTTGGAGCAAAGGCTCCCTGGTGTTTCACCAAAGAAGGGGGCCCTCCAATGAGGGGAAATCATAAAAATCACTCCCATGGCCCACCAGTCAACAGGTTTGATATCCTTGTCTGTAAAAAATCCAAGAGTTGCTTTAACAGACAAAGAAAGAGACAATGAAAAAAATAATATTAATAAAAAAAATTTATTAAAATCAAATCATATTCAAAGACCTCTTGATGCAGATCTATGTAATGAATGAACCTGGGACATTTGTAGAATTACAGATTTTGAACTATATAATGTATAAATTCTTTTCAACTTACCTCAAAATTATTTTGGTGCAATATATTCAGGCTTTCCCAAAACACCTGTTTATCAGAGAACTGCGGGGTCTCCTTGTCAATATACCCTTTCCCCAAAAATTAGTTGCCAGTAATCAATCCCATTTTGCTCAGCCAAGTCAGTCAGCTTGATGTGTCCAAGGCAGTGATCAACAGGTTATCAGGTTTAAGATCCCTATGTACAATGCCGTAGCTAGAATGTACAAAAAAAATTTTTGTTACCGCTTTTTTCAAAGGTGCCCTTATATTATACACAAAAAAAGTCATTTTTGGATTTATTCTCTATTTCAGTAATAACCAAGTGATCTTTCTCATTCTCCTTATTTTGATACAGGCAAGCAATAAAACAACAAACCCCTCAAAAATTCAAAAACCAGAACTGTCTCCAAAAGAAACGTGATTTGGGGGAAGGGCCCCCATAGCTTTCAGCAAGTGGCACAGTTCCACCTTAAATCTCCCTCACTAGACAAAAGGGGCCGTTTGGGTTTTAAAACTACAGATCATTGACACTACAAAGGGGTTGTCAGTGGCTATAATTCATTTATTGAATACCTGTTCCACCTGAAAGAAGAAATGTATGTATGATGCTAGTCTTAATAATAACAGATAATAAATACTGCACATCATCTTGTTTAGAAAAAATAATAAGAATAATAAGAATGAAGAAATTAACAACCTGAATATTTCAGCTTGTAACAAAATCTTTAAAATGTGTTAAAATATATGACAAAATCAAAGATAAAGTACACAAATTGTACAACAAAAGAAGGGAGGGGAAAGAAAACAGCATAAAGAAAGAAGAAGAAGAAAAAGTTATAAACCACTCCCTGATTCCTCAGCATGAGTTTTGCTTCTAATTTTCTTCATAAAACCGCTCCTTTCTCAACTTGTGGCGCACTAAATACACTGCTCCATATGCTCCATTTGAGATGGAACTATAATTTTT
>NC_091570.1:22747274-22754774 GCF_042767895.1 Penaeus vannamei
ACTGGGGTGTTGGCGAGATTATGGTTTATTTTAAGGATACTGATTAGATGTTTATGATATACGGTGTATTTTTTCATTACTATTTGTACATCAATGAGCTTAAATAGTATCTGGTATCTAGTCAACTCGAGTTGCCAAGTCCTGGAAATACTAGCAGTGGCAACTTAACAAAGAGAATGAACATAATTATTAGAATGTTATGATATAAGTTTGGTAAAATCAAGCACTCATTTTACTCTTACGTAATTCTCGGACTATCAGTCATGTAAAATTATTTGAAAAGGTATAATCTTAAAGGCAAATGTGGGCTGTATAAATGGAACATTAATACATTCTTCAAATAACATCAGCCAAAATATTAAATCATACTTAAATTTGTTGGAATACTTTTTTGTGTGAAATCGAAACACTTGAAATGTTGTTTAGAAGATATTATGATACAAATTTTATGTCAAAATGTTGATATCCTGGAAAAAATAGAAATTTTCTTGAGGATTCCCTGTACTTAACAATACTGAATCGGTGCTCTGGCTGTTTTAGGCTTCTATACCTATATACACATATGTACATATAAAGGCTCCTGTGATGGTCCAGGGATTACAGGATATCCCAGAATTGAGACTACAACAATTACAATAAAATGGTCAGTTCAGTGCTGAAGCTCCCGCGTATGTGCGTAAAGTCCTCAGTCGTAGCCAGGTGGGTGAGCCACTGCTCCAGCATTGTTAGCTTTGCGCAGTGGCAGTATCGTAACCAATGAGGTTTAACCGAGGTGCGATTATTGCTAGTTGAAAACTTTTCCCAATACCCCGCCTGGACGTCGTGAAAGACCGACGGCTACGGCAATTTTTGATAGCCCGATTCAGGGCTGCATAGTTGATGAGTTTACTCAAACCTGGAAAGTGTCTGGAATCCCGTCATACCATGCATAAGGGAAACAGGTATCGATTGTTTCAATTGAAATACCGACTGGCTACAGTAGATTGTTGTAGTTATAAGAACGTGCAGATTATAATTGGATTGAGTGATATACGGTACTCAAATTTCCTATTATATGAGCACTAATAACTAATAACATTTCTAGTCCCAGAAATATTAGCTATTTCAGTTTCCAAAATGGACCGACATCGATCCCCTTTAAAATCGGAAAAACAGGCAATCCATTAATTCCTTGTACGCAATTTTTAGAATAAAACTTATTAATGCTTAGTTATCTATAAATATTAGATGATGTATAAATGATCATAAATAGACTTTGAGGATTTATCCTGTACTTATTGCCAAATATAATTTAAAAAGATAGTACAAATGGAGAAATGTAAGATTAGCTCTTCAAGCAACGCCAAACAAAAAATAAACTTTTAATTTTCAAATAAAATATCCTGTAGTTACACCTCTGAAACCGATTTTTTTTTTCAATAAAATCCATACACGTGGGTGATCACACACATACACACACACACACACACGTATGTTCCCCCCCCCCCCCTAGTAGTTCTGCTAACATCTAATTATGAGTTATCATTGCTAAACCGTAGAATATTCTACAATCGCTAAACATTTCATTTACTTTTTCTGTCCCAATTACAATGATAAAACGGCATTCTACTAAATGATTTATTGTTTATCTCATGTGAATAAACATGAACATAGAATGCTTTAGTAAGCTCAAGCCATAATAAACACAAACATAAAAAGAATTGTGTAATAATATGCTTTGCAAGCGTTCGTTTAAAAAATCTGTGAAATTCATCTTGGTAATTTCTGTTAGTCCGCATAACCGATATCGACGATTCTGGTATCGTTGGATTCCTCTCCTCTATACAATAAAAATATGACCCCCAATCCCTTGCCGTTGTTGTCGTGGGGGCTTAGGAGACGAAGACTGAGACCCAATACAGGGATCTCCTGCCTAGGGCCTCAGCCCTCGATCAACTAATTTTGCATGGTTTTTTCCCCTCCCCAGCTTTTGTTTCGTCTCTTCTCCATCCCCTTCTACTATCTACTTCCTAAGGTGTGAGAGCCGTGCTGAGAGGATGAAAGGTTGACCTAGTGCCAGTCCTGAACGGCCTGGGGGAACTTGGGCACGGTACCCCGACTAATCTAGCCCTTACCTTCAGTAGCGAAAGGAGGTGGACCGTTTAGGCCTTTTATATAACCCGGGTTTCCCCCAAATGACCAGTAATGAAAATGTAATCCCTTTATTAGAGGCTATGATAGCCCCTTTATCAAATAGCCCCAACCCAGGCTCTCCTTGACCACGGCTCCGAACACTGAAACTACTACCCATCCTCAATGCCTACTAGTGCATTACCCACCCAAGCAGAGAATCAATCTCCAAAAGACATTCCTACCCACCCAACTTCCTAAAATTTCCCAACTCTACCCCTGCAACCTTCATCAAACAATCAATCCCCCCTTATTACTACCTTGAAACCCTTATTCTCCATCTTTCCCTGCATCCCTCTCCCACACGTGCCGACCAACCACCACCACCGACCCTACAGATACCCTAAATTCTCTGTTTGGCTCAGCTAAATGGGCCCGATTTTTCGTGATCCCTGCTACAGCTCCTTACTCAGGCAACACTTTCTCTTTCAACAAGCCCCCAAAAAACAAGTAGGCAGAGTCCTTTCTATACCCAGACACGATCGCTCCCGTCTGGTAACAGCCCAGATCGAAACTGAATCTATAGCACTATCAAATTTAACTGATCATTCTGGCAACCCCATTCCTGCAGAACCTCACCCAAACCCCTTTAAAACCTGTACCGGAACTGTCTCTCTCTCCCAGCAAACTGCCAGTCGATACCAAGATTGATCAGACTGTGGAGAAGATTTATTAGGATGCCTCAAAGACCAAGATGTGAAATCAGTACATTGCTACCCCATTCCTCCTGAAGGTCAGAAAGAATCCGACCAATGTTGCCAAAATTACCTTCCGTACACTGACCTTCCCTTACGTATCTACATTGATGGACAATCCCTCCCTGTTCGACCATACCATCCCCCCCCCGTCAATGTCAAAACTGTTGGCGCTTTGGACATCCTCCAAACATTGCCGTTCCACAGACCGATGCCCCATATGTGCCCAACCTGGTCATTCGATCAAACTGCTCAACACAAACACGAACATGTGCTAACTGCGCGGCCCCCATAATGTATTTTATAGAGGCTGTCCCACTTACAAGTTACAACAAGCTGAGGTAGCAACTTCAGATACAAAAATGGTCTCACTTTACTGAAGCCAGACAGGAAGCATGTCGACAAGGTTTCTCTCATACTCCATATTCTAGTAACATCGTTCGCTCAGCCCCCCCCCTCCACCCCAAAATGTCCCCATTTTCACTTCTACATTCTACATCCCTCAGACCAATTCCTTTCCCACTCTAAACCCAGACACCGCAATCTCAACCACAGCCCCTATCCCAACTACAGCCCCAACACCAACCCCTCTCCCTCCCCGCACTACCCGCAGTAGACAGACTAAACGTTCTAACCCTTCTTCCCTACAGTACAATCACCTCCACCTAACTATATCTTTTGTTCCTGAGACACCAGTCTCCTCTTCCCCCCTCATAAGAAAACCTTTATCCCACAAAACTCTCCAACCAATTCCATTGCAGAAACAATGGATGACATTAAAGCTATATGCTTGAGACACAAGATCCCATAACTATGCCCCTTCCACACTTGAAGTGGTTTCCGATATTCATACCCCTCCTACTAATTTTCCCCCCTACACCCCTTCCTCCTACTCCCTCTCAACACAACCTAACTCCCTCAATCCCGTCCACCTAACCTTGATATCCACCCCCCTCGACACCCCTTCCTCCTACTCCCTCTCAACACAACCTAACCTCCTCAATTCCGTCCACCTCCATATCCATCCTCCTGATATGCATCCCCCTCTTACTCACAGCACCTACACCCCATCCCCCTTTAATCCCCCCCAAGACAACACATCCCCTTCAACTCCAACTATCTATCCTTCCGATATTCATCCTCCTAACACTAATACTCCCCCACATCTACTCCTCCCAACACAACCCACCCCTTCAACCCCAACTATAGGCACATTCTCCCTCCCTCCACCCCCTTTATCCTTTGCCTCCCTCGGATACACACGAGAATCACTCATGGCACAACAATGCCCTTCTCCAGATTCCCTACCTTCTAATATCCCTCCTTTACACCCCTAGCTCCTTCCCTTCAAATTCCCCCAAACACGTACTTGCGTTATCATTTGTAAATCAACTAGGATATATTTTCTCCTACATTGGAATATTCGGGGTTTTCTGCTCTCATAGATCAGACCTACGTCATATCCTTGCTTTTTATAATCCATCTATTATCTGCCTCCAAGAGACTTTCCTCACACACCCTCCTATTCCAATTCCCAATTACCATTTATCTCTTCCCACACTCCCTTTATGTCTCGTCTATACTTATCCATCATAAAACACCTTATGTCATACCTCCCATTCAAACTTCTGTCCCGTGCACAGCTATTGCATCTTTCTTCCCCGCTGGATCACAGTGTTTTCCCAGTCTACTTCTCCCCATCCCATCCTATTGACTTTACTCCCTTTGAGACTCTAATTTCCAAACTCCAACCACCTTTCCTGTAGTTGGTGATTTCAACTCCGCCACACTCTGTGGGGTGACTCTACCACCAACTCCGAGGCCGATCTCTAGATCGTTCTTCTTCCCAAATAACCTTTTATTCTTAATTCAGATCGCCCCACACACTTTGACATGCAGCACACAATCCTTTTCATGCCTTGACCTCTCTCTATGCTCTCCTACTTTACATCTAGATTTCCATTGGTCACTTCTAGCCCACTTCCCAATACTCCTTTCTCCTACTTCTTAGACCACTTCCTAATCCTCCACACTGGTGCTTTGATAGAGCTGACTGGCATACTTTCACTTCACTCTCTACTATAGCTACCCCTCCACCCCCTACCGTCCATTTCAGATATGCTACATTGTTTTAAAAACCACGATCCTAAGAGCCCTGGCCCCCTTCCCATTTCGGGGGCCAAAACTTACCTCAAATTTTCCCTGGTGGGAATTTTGATTACAAATTCCTTTAAAAAAGAAAAAGCTATGCACCAAAAAAGGCATACCATATCCTCCAAAATTGCCCTCCCTAGTTTAAAAAAAACAAAAAGGGCGTTTTCAAATTTAAAACCCTTTTCCTTTTTACGTATTTCAGATCCCAAAAAATTTGCCTCCCCTCCTCATCCTTTTCCCCCAATTCGAAGTTTCCCCAGGAAAGTGTTTCTTAGTACCACTTTATTCCTTTTCTTTAAAGCCCTAAGGCCACCCCTACCATCCCTGAGATCCTATAAAGTTGATGACTTAACCATTTATGCATCTGGCACATCCATACCAGATCTCTGTCAATTCCTTCAGTCTGCAATAACATCAGTAACCCTTTAGCCACCAACCATGGCTTTGCTTCTCTACCTCTAAAACTTTTCCCATCCTTTTCTCTTGCTCACGTACGGTCCCCAAACCCCACTCTTCTTATATAATGCTCCACTCCAATACCGTTCTTCTGGAAAATTCCCAGGCGTTATATTTGATTCAAATTGTCCTGGTGAGACCATATCTTGTACATCAAAGAAAAAGCTCAACATCGCCTCCGAATCTTACAAACTTTTTCACATATCTCCTGGGGCTCAGATCGCAACTCTCCTCCATCTTCATGTTACCTTGATTCTCTCCACTCTAGATCATGGATGCCATATTACTCCTCTGCCTCAACCTCTCTTCTTGCTCACCTTGATACAATCCACCACAGCGGTCTCCGCTCAGCCCTAGGCGCCTTCCGCTCCCCCTCCAGTTGAGAGCCTATATACCTGAATCAGGCATGCGTCCCTCTCGACGTCGAGCCCTTCTCTCCTCCGATTTCACCAATTTTCCCCTTTCCAAACTAACTATTCCACAATCCTTACTTCTTCTCCACGTTTGCCAACTCCTCTCCCTCGCATGGATACCCTCCTCTCCCCTTCCCCTTCCCTCATCTCCGACCTCTCCCCCTGTCTGTCCATTCCATTCCTCCATGGCTTTACCTAACCCCTGTATTTGCTCCTCAGTTTTCCTGACCCACCAAAATCAGATATTCCCCCTCTATCCTTCTCCCCATTTCCTTGACCATGTCTCCATTCATTCCTCCAGCATTCATGTTTACACTGACGGTTCCAAATCCATCTCAGGAGCTGGATTCGCAGTAACATTCCCAAATTGCACTTTCAAATACATCCTCCCTCCGAATCTATGTCCTTACTACAGAACTATATGCACTCCTTTTGCCTTAAGACGCATATATTCATCCACCTCTTCCTCTTTTACAAATTTTTTTCTGACTCCGTAACTCTTTAATCCTCCTAAAATCTATGCACTCGACCGATCCCTTGTCTGTAAGATCCAGAACTGGTTGTTCTATCTATCCACACGTCACAAATCTATCAGATTTTGCTGGGTACCCCCCATGTTGGAATCCCTGGCAATGAACAGGCAGATACTCTTGCACGATATGCCGCAATGTCCACATCACCTCAACAACACTTCTCACATATTCCAGCTAAATTACTACCCCCACTTTAAGACCTTTTTGTATACCCGATGGCAATCTTTTGGTCAAAAACTCCACAACAATAAATTACATACCGTAAAACCATCAATCTCCTCTTGGTTAGCCCATTTCACAAAAAAAGACGTTGGGAGACGGCCCCCGCCGATACGTATTGCCACACTCGCCTAACACATGCCTATCTGATGTCACGCTCAGACCCGCCCCTATGTCCTTTTATGTAACATCCCTCTTTCAGTCCACATTCTCTTGTCCTGTCCACGCTTTAATACAGCAAGTACCTCTGCTTATCCACACCTATCCTCCCTTCACCGACCTCCCAAAATATCAGACTTCCTTACAGAATCCCACAGCTTCTGCCTCGACAACCTGTTCTCCTTCCTCAGACACATAAATATCCTTCACTTGATCTAACTCCCTTACCTAAACCACCATAATCTTTTCCTCATCTTCAACCCTTTTAACACCATTCTAGATAGTTGACCCTAACAACTATCACCTGATATCCCCTTTACTATACCTTCCTATAGTGCTATATGACCTTAGATGTCTAGCATATTCATTTAACCATTAACCATTAACCCTTACAAATATGTAGGTTTTATTGCGCGGAAACCCCGTTAGCGACAAACTTTTGGGCCCGATATCGGGGGCGACGATGTCGGAGCGGCGGACGTAATATATGAAATTACCCTAATAATATAACTCCCGTGAAAATAATCATGGTTATTCATATGAATTTCCATTGCACAGCCCCTGCGACCCGGGGGGCTGCTGCCCCTAACCCCGCCGAGGAAAAAAACCCCCACCACGTATTCACGGCAGGATAGAGTTGCACACGAATTGATGCGGAACCGATAACCTACAAAAAATTAAAATTATTAAGGTACTAACCTG
>NC_091570.1:22759774-22764881 GCF_042767895.1 Penaeus vannamei
CCGCATTATATCAAAAGGGAAAATATAATAGAATTATTGACTAGAGTTCGTACATGTCGGGGGAAATTAATAAAATTGTGGGGACCTCACTGTTGTGCTTTTTAAAAACGAAAGTTGCCTCTCTAGTCCACAAGCTTGTTGTCTCAAATTTCGGATGCTTTGTGAATATGGTGATCATTTTGGTCTTTTCAATTTTACAAAAAGAGGGAAAAAAATAATTAATTTAATGGTTATATTTTCATCGGCCCATCTTTAAAAATCCCCTGTGGATGAGAAGGGGGGCGATTATGTTTATGCATGAATAATTCTCAAGTTGAAATGCTCGCATTAGGTGTCAAACCAAAAGGGCCGTATTTTTTTTCTCAGCTTGACGGAATTAAGTATACCTACTTTCATTAATACCTCCATGCACTCATTAATGAATGAAAGGTATTTTTTTAATGTGGGGTACCCGGGGGACTATGAAGTCAAAAATGAAAAGCCTTTAAATAACACTGGAAAATAAGCGACGAAACCCCCCGAGTTGCTACGATCTACCCCCAACAATAAACCCAGTACGGAGTTACGAATTTTATTTTTTCTTCCATGTCTGCCTGCTTACCCAACACCATGACATCCACGGGCATCCCAAAGGGTTTTTGGCCCCGATCCTGCCTATGCTTTAACGGTGAAGAAAGGTATAATTGATGGAAAAGTAATTTTGTGGTTTTTGTGAAAACTACACGTGGTTATAACCACGACCAGCCCGATGAGGATGAAAAGCGAAGTTTATTTATACACAGCGACATCACTGGATGGCTGAAGATGAGACAGTGAAAGCAGAGAACGCAACTTCACTAAAGGCAACAGGTGAAAAATAAGGATAGTCTGCTAATAGCAATTTTTTGAAGGGACATAAAAAAAATTTCAGAATACACTGACATTTCCCCAGTAAAAGAAGGAATTACGTGCATTTAAAGAGTCTGAGAAGTTACAAACTCAAGATAGAGGTGAAAGTATAAAAAAAATTGTAGGCCAAGCATAAAAATCCAATGATGTGCTACTCATGTGGTAAACCGGGACATGTTTTTGATTGCAGAAGCAAAAAACCCCGAAAGAAGCAGCAGAAGATTTGTAAAAACCAAACTTTTAAAGGACACTGCCGTAGAAAAAGGAAAGATTACAAGAAAATTTCCCTCAACTACCCGGACGCAGCCAAGAAAGCATCTATAAGTGTGATCCCCGAATATAAGGAAGTTTTTTTGTCGACTGTGGTGCAATACACATTTTTACAAAAAAAGTTTTTTTTAGGTTCATGACGATTTTAACCCAAAGAATCTTGCAATAGAATTAGCTGTTGGAAGTAAGGGACTGGTGTATGCAAGGTAAAGGTGATGCACGTGTCAAACTACAGATAAGGGTAGTTATTAAGATAACATTGAAAAATGCATTTTTTGTACCTTCAAAAAACAAAATAATTGTCACAGCAACACAGCAAGGTGTAAGTGTAACTTTTGGTCCTGAGTATGCAAAAGGGAAAGTCCTAGATGGTACAGTATTTAACGTTAAAAGAAAAGGGAAAATTGTCCCCCTTAAATAGTGTAGGGAAAAATCAAATGCATTCAAAAAAAAAAAAGTGTGAATCATACTACAAATGAATGGCATAAATTTCTAGGGCATTGCAACAAAATGATGTCATGAAGTTAGAATGTGTAGCAGATGAATCATTTCTAATAGGAAAATTAAAGTCTATGAAGCATGTACCTAGGAAAAATGGCTCAGTATAGAAGCAGACAGCCTGATGATCGTTTTGGTCTTTTCAATTTTAAAAAAGAATAAAAAATAATTTTAATGGTTTTTTTACTGAAAAATCCAAAATACCCCTGGGATGAGAAAGTGGGCGATTATGTTTATGCATAAAATTTCGGGAATTCTCGCAGTGGGTGTCAACCCAAAAGGCCTGTTTTTTTTACTCAGCTTGAAGGTGAAATAAACCTGTTTCATTAATACCTCCATGCACTAAATAATGAATAAAAGGTATTTGTTTTAAATTTGGCGGGGAAAAAGCTTTATGAAGTCAAAAACACCTGAAAAATTGAAACAAACACTGTTGGATGTTGTACAAAATGTAAACATGAACATGTGCTATTCAAAAAAAATACCCCGGGCCCTGGTCATCAAAAAAAACAGCGCCAGCCCCTAGTTGCTACAGATCTAGCCTTCCCCCATGCCTACATGCTCGCCTGTTACCCATCACCATGGCATCCACGGACCCCAACAAGTATGCTGTAATCGGCCCTATTAATGTGCAATTTAGTTTAGAAAGTAAAAAAATGTGGCCCTAGGGGGGGGGGGCAACTGACCCCACCCCCCAAATGGCGCCCCGTTTCTTGCTCGTTAAAAACACGTCTTTCGTACATCCCATTGTATCCCCTTTAAAGCCCGTCGCGGTAAAAAGCTGCTTAAACCACACTCTTTTTATAGGGAAAACGACCAAACTTGTTCTTAACGGCTTTCTTCACCAGTGGACTATTCCTTGAACCCGTCCCTCACGTAGTTCAAAGTCTATGGAACCATTAAACTCCTGTCTTCTAGCCTCTTCTCTGCACTCGTTATTATGTTTTCCCTTCTCCTCCTTTTATCCCCCCCCATCCATCTTATACTTCTTACTAACGGGCATCGATGCTTTAAATGGTTCATGTTAAGCGTGTGACTGGGAACGAGATGTAATGGAATCTGGGTCTGTATGTCCTTTATATATGCACGGTTTCCCCATATACAGGCAGTAATATATCTAATTTGCAAGTATTAAAAGTCTGTATATATATTCCAATATTCCGATGTTTGGTATCCCCTTTCAGTTTTGGGTTTAAAAGAAAAGGGTAATTATGGTGAATTATACCTTTTATTCAGCCAAATAATAAAAAACAGTGATGATTAGATGAACTTAGCACTACTGAGCAATCACATGTTTCTGTGCATTTCTAAAAAAAACAGTGCATGATTAGGTGTAATTTTTAAAAGGTTTCAGTATTAAGAATATCTATGGATCTGTTTTCTATCTTAAGAACTGTTGGCCCTAATACAAACATTATTAAAGGTTATTTACGGAAATGTTAATAAATGTACCGCGACTGTCAGTGTTTTTTGGTTTTTCCTAAAAGTTCTAAAAGTGGGAAAAGTTTAATATTTCTAAAAATATCTTTTTGGGTTATCAATATAAAAAAAAATTTTATATATATGTGTATGTGTTGTATCCTATTGCATAAACGTTTTCTTCTTTAATCATCATAGCCTCATCCCCATCATCATTATCATTATCTTCACCATCATCGTTATGGTAACCAATCTTGTTTGTCATTGTACCAGCTGAAAGGTGGCTGAAATAAAAAGGGATGTCATCAGGTTCCTGGGGTTTTTTGCCGTAATGGCTGGTGTTAAATGGTTTTTTTTTTTTACCGCGACGATAACGCGATGACGTGTTAGAAAGGGAGTAATCACCCGTATTATGAGGATGACGTGTTAGAAAGGTAGTAATCATCGTTTTTTTTGGAATTTTGAAGGGGCGGCATAATAAAGTACATATGAATTCCCGTTTGAGTATAAAATTGTTATATCAAATACAAGGGCCCCATTTATCTATTTGTTGCGGAACGGTTTGATTGATGAGACTGGTTTGGGGCGAATGCACAGCAAAGAGGGTGGTATGGGGGGGGGAAAGTTATCCCGTCAAATAGAACAACTTCATCGTAGATATGATGTTGGTGTGTCAAAAACGTACACTTTTTGCTGTATTTAAGATTGGGGTTCCCTTGGGCATCAAGCGACCACGTGGACTACGCAGTGCATTGGGATGCAGCTTTGATGGGGTACAAACAAACGAGTAGCCCCAAAATGTATGAAATAGAATCCGTTAAGCTTACAATATATTTACGTGAATGGCTTCCGTAATACTGGGGTTTAAGGCCTTTAAATTTAAACCCCTTCACCTTTTTTCTTAGTTTTTTCTCACGCTTATTACCTAAATGAAAGTGCCCAGTGTGTGTATTTTTTTTCTATACTTTATATCCTCTATTTTTTCCTTTTTTTCATACTTTTCATTTTCGTGCCATTAACCATTGGGTGAGAAGAAAGGGAGGGATAGAAAATATGAGAAATAGTCTAATTCCACTGTCTTTACCCATGCAAGGATTAGAACTCGCAAAAATTGAATAAAGATATTTCCATCAACAGCGAGAAAAAAACAAATAGTGGAATGCTAAAAACTAATAAAAAAACAACCATCTTCCCCCTTTTGGGAGAAAAAGAAAAAGTGTGCAAAGACTCACGGTATTTCCGTCCCCCCCCTGACGACCCCGGGGCGCCCCCCGAAGTCCGCGTCGGAGGCGGCAGATGGGTCCGATGTTGTCCTTCCACACCCGAGCCTTTTTTAGCGTTTTTGAGCGATGTCGTTCTCCTGTGGAGGTTTGGGTGCCGTTGCATTAGTGGGGAAGCTTGTTGTTTATTGGCGAGCTCATTTTCGAACTATATATTGAGGGAGGAACAATAAATATATGTGACTATTACCGTTTGGGATGGAAATCGATTATTAATACAAATTTTTTTAACGTACCATCTCTTGGGAAAAGAGGGTGGAGTATAGGTTAAAATTAAAGGGGAAAATCAAATATCTGTTGGGGGGTTATATGAATAATCTTTCTACTATATAGTGTCTGCACACATTATAAAAAAGAAAACTATTGACATTTGACAGATGCTGATTTACTTTTTTTAAGCAAGCAACCCGGGGACATTTTTCCCAAAAGGGCTTGACGCCTTTGAAAAATCAACTAAAATCCATCAAGTGTTCAGGTAAATCCACTTTGGACGGTGGTTCCGAACCCCAAATGAGGGGCGGGATTTTTTTGTCTCAAGAAGGTCGTAAAAAAAAGATAAAAGAATCCCCCAGTTGGACATGCAAGTAAAAGTAATGTCTTTTTTAAACTTTTTTTTTCCCCTTTCAGATTTATTGATATTAATACGTTAGGAAGAAAACCTATATAAGTAGAATATGGAGCTCAAAAAATCTGCAAGTGTAACTGAAAATGGTTGGATGTATAATCACACTCCCCTTTAGGGTCGATAAAAA
>NC_091570.1:22765381-22775381 GCF_042767895.1 Penaeus vannamei
AAAGAAAGAATCAAAGTCAGCGACAGAAAGAGAATAAGAAAAAAAGATAAAGATAAACTAAAGCGACAAGGGAGAAAGTACCAGAGACGGGAAGCAGCAGCAAAGAGAAAAAAAGGAAAGAAAAAGAATAAAAAAGAGGAAAAGAGTGGGGCAGAGACAGGTCTTGAAGGGCGTCGCTGTCGTAGGCCTACACATTCCTCCAACGTCAACAGGACTTGAGGTCCAACCTGGCGACGTTATTTGGTCGCACTCCAGACACATAAAGCTGCGAAAGTATGTTGCTGTCGCCGGAGCCTCGTGCGCGGCCACGGGCAGACTCCCTTCGCCTTCTCCAATCATCTCTTTTGTCTATCCTTTCTCTACTCTTCTTCCCTCCCTCCCTCCTCATCCTTCTTCCGCTTCCCTCCCTCCCTCCTTCATCCTTTTTCTTCTTCCCTCCCTCCCTCCCTCTCTACCCCTCCTTTCCTCTCTCTCCCTCTCAACCGTAAACGAAATTCATTAAGACCGTATTGATATTACATCAAAATCTACAGCAAACTACAGCGAACTACAGTAGCGAGTGTGACGGGGAGGAGGGGGAGGGGGGTCTGTGCCAATATTCACATCCTGTCCCCTTTGGCTCGCCGGCATTCCAGTCACACCCTCGCGTTAAAAAAACACACCTGTGCACGGATCCCCTCGCCCAGGTACGCATCCCCAATCAACCTCTCGCTTACAATTGCACACCTGAATATCCCCGACACTGCAGCGCGAACGAAGGGCCTTTGGAAGCTAAAAAATGAAAGATGAAATGGAAATGAAGATAAATGAAATGATAAAATGCTCCTCAGTCGGTTGCGACAGAGAGCAGAGTAAGTGTCGTCGCTGCGGCACTCCTGATGAGTAAGTGCCACTCTGTATCCCCACACCTCACTGCCCACACCCTACACCCACAGTCCCACGCCCCACAGACAATGCTCCCTGTGGCCCTCCTCTATTACATCAATGCTCCTCTTCCTCCTCTTCATCTTAATCTCGCACTTACTCTTCCTCCTCTTTCTACCTTCAGTCCTTCTCCTCTTTCTACTACTCCTTTCCTTCTTCCTACCACTACTTTTATTCCTCCTCCTCCTTTTCCTCGTCTTCCCTTTACTACTCTTTCTCTTCTTCCTTCCCCCGCCTCCTCCTCCTCCTCGGAACACAAACAAGTCCCAAGACCCTTAAAGTTTCGTAGTTCCTCGCTGCTGTGTAAATACTGAAGGGATCTCCCACTTACTCAAGAACAGGAAAGGGGGAGGGAGAAAGAGGGGAGAGAGGGAGGAAGAGGGGAGAGAGGGAGGAAAGGGGGAGGTAAGGAAGGAGGGAGAAGGAGGCTGGAGATGGCTAGTAAAACAGGAGAAGGATGGACGAACATGGCTACGGAGAGGAAGAGGAAGATAGAGAGGGAAGGAGATAGGGAGAGGAACAAGGAGGAAAGGAGAGGGGGAGAGGGATAAAAAGGAGAAGCAGGAGAAGAGAAAGAGGTAGGAGTGAAGAGGACGAGGACGGCGGCCACGTGGGAGGCAGGGGGAGGCCGAGGGAGAGTGCAACCATTGATGCTATAACGACACTGCTGTGTGGCGGTGGAGGAGGGGGAGGGAAGGGGGTGAGGGGCACGGAGCAGGTGGGAATAATGAGAGGCTACTGGTCGATATGACGAGGGTAGAGGGGAGGAGGGAGAGGGAGGGATAGGAAGAGGTAGGAAGAGAGACACACACACACAAACGGGGTGAGAGAGAGAGAGAGAGAGAGAGAGAGAGTGAAGCAGGCAGGCAGAGAGCGAGAAAAAGGCGGAGACAGAAAAAGACAGCGACAAAGGAAAAACAAAAGAGAGAAAAATCAGAGAAGAAAGAACGAGGGAGTAGAGTGATTAGCGAAAAAAGACAAGAGAGAAGGGGATGAAGGGGGGCAGGCGGGTATCACATGACACGCGGAAAGCGGGCAGGTGGGCAGGTTAGGACGGAGGCAGAGAGGGAGGGAAGAAAAGAGATAGGGAGGGAGGAGGGAAAAGGAGGGAGAAAGGGGGGGAGGAAAAAAGATAAGGATGGGGGAGGGAGGAAAAGAGATTGGGAGGGAGGGAGGAGGGAAAAGAAGGTGGGAGGGAGGAGGGAAAAGAAGGAGAAAGGGAAGGAGGAAATGAGGGAGGGAGGGGAGGAGGGCAGACTGAAAGCTGTGGGAGCAAGGCTGGCCGACGAGGAGGGAGAGAAAACAACCGTAGAAGAGAAAGGAAACGAAGAAGAATGGGGGAGAACCAAAGCAAAGAAAAAATGCAGAAACAAGAGACGAAGAAGAAATGCAGAGACAAGAGACAAGGGGGAGAAAGGGGACAAAGACAGCGAAAGAGAGAGAAGCCAAGCATGCACCAACACAGCCGCTCGGATGAGAGAGAAGTTTGGTCTGGCGAGAAGCGAGGCTGATAAGATGAGAGACAAAGTGAGTGAGAAGAGGAAAGAGAGGGAGGGGAAAAAGGAAGGGGTGGAGGAGGAGGAGGAGGAGGAGGAAGAAGAGGAAAAGGAGGAGAAAGAAGAGGAAAAGGCAGAAAAAGAAAAAGAAAACAGAAAAACAAAAAATAAAAGATTATACAATAACAAATAAAAACTAATACGAAAAACACACAATAGAAAATCTTAATAAAAGGAAAAAAACAAGACAAGCGCAGAGAAAGCTGAGAAGGAGCAGGCCGGACGAAGCAGGTGGAGCGCGACGTCCGGAGAGCCGAGCAGCAAGCAGGGACTTCCTCCTGCTGTTACCTGCTTCGCAAGCAGCCCGCCGCTCAGAGGCCTGAAGACCAAACTTCTGTAACTTGTAAGTTTTGGTGCGAGGGAAAGGAGGCAAGGGAGGGAGAGGAGGAGGGAAGGGAGGGAGAGGGGGAGAGGGAAGGAGGGGGAGAGGGAAGGAGGGGGAGGAGGGAAGGGAGGGGGAGAGGTGAAGGAGGGGGAAGTGGGAGTGGAAGAGGAATAAGAAGAGGGTGAAGAGGAGGGGGAGAAGTAGAGGGAGAGAGGAGGGGAGTGGAATGTGTATGCAGGTGGTCTCTCTTTCTCTCTCTCTCTCTCTCTCGCTCTCTCTCTCTCTCTCTCTCTCTCTCTCTCTCTCTCTCTCTCTCTCTCTCTCCCTCCCTCTCCCTCCTTCAGAAGAGAACCTCGTGGCACAGTGCCAAAAGCTCCTCTTGCCACTACTCTATTGCCGTAAACAATGCCAAAATACCCTAATTGCAAGGCACTCAAACCGCCGACGAAAATACAATGCCCCTTCGCCAGCTACTGCTCCTACTACTGCTGCTTCTGCTACTGCTGCTGCTCATGCCGCCTCTCCTTCCCTAAACGCTCTATCAACTAACTGTGGAAAGCGTCACGATCTTAGATGAAAAAAGCCCAAGAAAAAAGGCAAAACTACAAAGAAAGAAAGTACACGTGAGTAAGAAAAGTGAAAGCTGCAGAAAATGTTTCTTCCTCCAAGAAATAGCACCGCGTGTCGAAGGAAAGTCTTGAGCAAATATTGTAAAAAACAGAAGACGAAGAAAGAGAAGAAAATAAGAAAGGGAGGATTCAAAAAGAAAAAATATATATGATTCGAAATCGTTGTCACATTCTAAACAAACTTACGTTCCGTTTGTTTACACTGTGGCGTAAACAACCAAACACAGTCGCACAGAACACACGGAAAGGACATGCAAACTTCGTACCAAACTTTCGACTTCCTTGAATGTCTTTCACGAAACTCCCTTAACAAAAATGATAATAACAAAATAGAATAAATCAAATTACACAATTTCAAAAAACTTCGCAATACATATAAGATATTTCGAAAAAAAGATGTACGACATCAATGCGTAAAAATTTCGTCACATCCTCCATCAGCAACCGCTTTGACGCCGCTGCCAGAAGCACGATAATCGACAGCATGGGTGGCGGCGGAGCTTCACTTTAAGGTGTGCCTGCAGGAGGGGGTGGAGGGGGTGGAGGGGGACTGGTGGGTGGGAGAAACGATAGAAAGGGAAGAACGCATATGGTGTGAAGAAAGGAGAGGTGGAAGGAAGGCTGAACAGACAGAAACAGGGGAAAGGAAAGCATAAACAGAGGGGATAGGAAGGAGAGAGAGAGAGAAAGAGAAAAAGACCAAGAAAAAAAGCAAGTCAGACCCATAAACAGCGAAAGAGGCGGACGGACAGAGACCCAAACGCACGGTCACACGCAAAAGCCCGAAATCCGACGAGAAGTAAACCGGAGACCCAGACAGGCGGGTAATGACGAGACCGCACAGGTAAGACCCGTGAGAAAATAATCATGCAACCCGCACCGCCTCACAGTATCCAAGACACCGCGCATGAGAGTTGCTATGCACTCTGTACCGTCACACAATTGCCTTTGTACCCTCTCGTATGACCAGTCCAAAGGAGAGAGAAAACTAAAAGCATAAACGTTATACCATCAGCTTTAGGGAATGAACAATTCATATTAGTGTTGTCATCATCATCGCCTTAATCAACATTTTCAAAACTATTATCATCATTATCTTCATCATCATAGCCTTGACGACTAAGATTGCTGTTATCACAATAATTATCATTGTTGACATGATTTTAACTATAATCACCACCACTGTCATTATCACCATCAGCAATACCATCATTATGGTCACCACCATTACGGTTATCATAATATCTGTAGCCAAACACACTAGCCTATTATCCTTGTGTTTTGAAAGCCTAAGATCGTGTCCTCTTGTATCTGAGGTGAGTGAACAACCCCCCCCCCTTCACCGCCCTTGTTCTCCCCCCACCCGCATGCTGTTCAACACCACCACCACGCTGAACACCGTTAGCATGAGTCATTCTTTCTTCATCTGCATATTTCTGCGTCCACTCTTTTGCCTCACATGAGTCGTGACTCATCTTCCTGTTTTTTTTCTGTTTAGGTTCTCTCTCTCTCTCTCTCTCTGTTTTCTCTCTCTCTTTGTTTTCTCTCTCTCTTTGTTCTCTCTCTCTCTCTCTCTCTCTCTCGTTTCTCTCTCTGCTCTCTCTCTCTCTCTCTCTCTCTCTCTCTCTCTCTCTCTCTCTCTCTCTCTCTCTCATACTTCCTTCGTTAAACAAAGTGGAAATTGGATCTCATCTGCATAATAAGATTTTGACAACTTGTCTCGACCCCCTGTTGTTTTGTTCTTATTCGCCGAGCAATTCATTTTTCTTTAACTTTGTCCATAATGAAGTAATAGTCAATATTGGTCATTGAATATCACAAAAATTTAGTATAACAATAATAAAATAGATCTTAAAAATCCAGACCCGTTTGGAGGGATAGAAACATTTTCTGCAATCTGTGGCATAAACAACAGGTTGGAAAATGTTGCATAGTTGTCAACATGTCGCTACTGGGAAGCCTTGATAGAGCGTGTGTATGACAGATCAATGAAACGCGCAAAAATAAAAAAATAAAAAATTGAATCACGAAAATAACGTTCAACATAAAGCTGACTATCTCTATAGAATCTACCAACACATATATAGTGTATAAATTATACAAACATATCTTACATACATGAATTTGTGCTTACTGTCAGTATGGATAAATAAATGAATAAAACTATTTTGAGAACCTTCGATAATTTGCATGAAGAGTTATAGGAGTGTGGCTATTTTCATTTTCACTAAACGTTCTTAAACATTATCTGTTTGGCATATTGAGAGAAAGAATATCTTTATTGTGTTCCTCGCATATATTTTATGCCGGATTAGTCTACACACTACAAACAAATGAAAATGCACGTACAAACAAAGTTGAAACAAATGTTAACAACAGGATTTTTTTTATAAACATCTACAAGACGAATAGCACACAACGTCCCGTCTCCTCCAAAAACATCTACATCACCCGTAACCGAAACGTTTTTCTTATTTCTTTTTCTCCAAACACCAACTCTACGCCAAATCAATTCCGACTTCTATATACAAAAACATTACAGGCAGAATCTTCCTTAAAACCTCAAATAAAAGCGATTCTCTTCGAAAAAAAAATCTTTTAATACACAGGTCGCCCGCCTGCCTCCCCGCCCTCTCCCGCGCGGCCATGCCTTGCCTAAAGCGGCCGAGAGGGAGAGAGAGGGAGAGGAAGAACGTGTGTTTAAACTCACCAACTTCCAGATCACCAAATCCATAGTCTTGTCCTGCCTGTTCCGCTTGTCTTGCATGGCGGCGTTTCTGTGGGCGCACATCACGCAATCACATGGCACGCGAGTTCTCTAACGCCATCGCCATCGGTCCTAAGAAAGTGTGCTTATTTCGCGATTTGCCCGAGAACATCACCCGACACTGACCCTCCCTACGCATCACTACACACAGCACCCTCGGCGGCGCACTGAGTCACTGCTCGAAACTCGACGATGAAATTCACACACTCGTCGGCCGGTTGCCTCCTGGGGTGACCGTCGGGGGGGTGTTGTCGTACGGCCTTCCTCCTAGCCGTTCTGGGGCGAATTTATTCATTTATTTTGTCTATAAATCCTTCGAAATATACACCCCTCACCTCCAAAACCTCAAGATATAAAGTATTTCGAATAAAATATGTGTCCCATTCGTATAATGCTCCAAATTCTGGAGTCGAGTATATCATACGCATGTCTCCCCTCCCCGTCCCCTCCCGTCCCTACCCCCGAAAAAAGTCTGGCGTCGTCGTACGTCTGGCCGGCCCGCGAACCCGTCATGACGTCCCAGAGGCTGCGCGCGGGAGACCTCAGAACCGAACGCGCGCCTCCCTCTCTACCTGCACTTCTCGTCTTAGCTTGAGTATTACTTAAAAAAAGCAGGAAGAGTTTCCTTGACGAATCGGCTATTAACTCAAGTGAAATGGCATATTACACTAGCCTACAACATGACTTTCTAGACGGGTTTTTTGGGCGAAAAGCAGGCGGCGGAGTTCTGGCTGGTTGAGGCCATTTGGTAGTACAGCAGTATCTCGGGTGCAGCGGCAGGGGGCACCAAGGGCATCAACCGCTATGTCTATCAACCTCGCTGCAAACCGAACCATGCACTACCACCGTATTGCGGCATTTTTCTCTTTTCTGTCATTTTATTTCCCGCAACTTCCCTTCCATAAGTTCCCGACGTGACGAAAGAAAAGTTTATCGACGGTAATATTAAGTTCCACCAGACGTCAGTACCGGAGGGAACGCCTTTTTTGCGAGTGCAAGTACGTACACACACCCGTCCGTGTATGTACATGCGCATGAAGTAAGTACAAAGTGTATGTGTGTGCGTATGTGCGTGTGCGAGTTCCGACCCTCCCACTGCAGGTACCACAATACAGCGAAGAGAGACGCCGTACGTAAACCCTCTCCGAACCCTGATACAACCACCCAGTCAAAAAGGAGGTGTGAAAGCACGTCAAAAAGGTGCAATTATTTTCAACGACCGCAATATATATACGAAAAAAAAACGAGATCGAGACATATATAGACAAAAATGTATGAGTCATTTAACCGCGGCAGCGAGGGGGAGTGAAAGTATGTTCTCCCTTCCCCGCCCCTCCCCCATCCCCCCCCCACCCTCCAATATGCCAAAAGATTTTATTATGCTACAATTTCTACGTTATTACTTTCTTATAACAACTTCTGTAAGGCAGTTGCGTCACATAAAGCATCGATTGTATTAAGACGATTTCAACGACACACACAAATGAACACACACACAGCGAGAGAGAGAGAGAGAGAGAGAGAGAGAGAGAGAGAGAGAGAGAGAGAGAGAGAGAGAGAGAGAGAGAGAGAGAGAGAGAGAGAGAGCGAGAGAGAGAGAGAGAGAGAGCGAGAGAGAGAGAGAGAGAGAGAAAGTGTCAGTACACTGATAACAACATCCATCAAAACCACCGATATCGTCAGCTTGTACAACCCCCGCCCCCTCCCTCCCCCATTCCCCCTCGGATTTCGTTTTCCCCCCGCAGTCATATTTTTCCCCGCTTTCCATGCCTTGTAAATAAGCCAGTGCATCACGATTTCTCTTGCTGAATGCCAGAGTACATGCTAAATCGCTCCCGCTCCCTCCCTCCCTCCCTCCTCCCCATCCCCTTCCCTCCTTCCTCCACATTCTTTTCATCCACCGAATTTATTCATCTTTCATATACCTTTATTATTATTTATTATTATTTTTTTACCTTATCCCTTCATTTCCATTTTCTCCTCTTCTCTTCTCTATTTCTTATTTCTTTCTTCGTCTTCCTCTACTTCTACAACCTCCTCCTCCTCTTTTCCCTCTTCTCCCTTTCCTCCTCCCCCTAAAATCCTAAATTTTCTCCGCCTTTCAATTTTTAAAGAAAATTCTAGCTCTCCATCTTCAAAATCAAAACACGGAAATCCTGGCATGCCCTCCCTTACCCCCCCCCCCTCCCCTTATCCTCGCTGCCCTACATACCCACCTGACACCCCACTTGTTATCATTATTTGCAATATATTTTCTTTTCAAGTTCTGCAACACTTGCAAGACTGAGCCGCAGTGCAAATGTCGTATTTATCAACATTGTGGCTGAGGCAACGGTCTGGAACCCAAACACATTTTGAAATGCTTTTGTAACATTTAAAATAACTTTATCGATCGCATTAGTCATTCATGTATTCATTTCTTTCGCCTACTTCCGTAACATTTACTTATTCCCTTTTTGATCCACTCGACTCATTTACCTATCACCTCTTTCCTACTTTCAAAAAACATCATTTTCCCCACGGGTGTGTTCACCTCTTACGTCAACCGAATTTCCTCTTTGTCTGTCTTTAATTCACTCTTCCGATACGTCACAGGACAAAAGGTCTTCAAACGTCGACTTTCCAGCCTTGATTCCGAGGGCGTGAGACCCGCTGGCTCTGCGCCTCCTGCCCAGCCACGTATTTTCCCTCCGTTATTCTCTCCCGTTTCCTGTCTTCCTGGCTTCTAATTCAGGATACGCGTGAGGTTAATGTAATCGAAGAGGATAATATCAACGGAATGAGTATGTAATAAAAGTTAAAAAAGAGATCAAAGCAAAGAAGAGAGAGCGATAAAGGTTAAAATAATCAGTGATAAATGTATAAAAGACAGATAAAAATAATATGAAGAGACAATGGTAAAACATAAAGAGTGATAAAGAAAAAACAGACGACAGAGCTTAAAAACAAACCAAAAACGGCAAATCCGAACTAAAATTCATAACTTAACCCCATTCATCCCTATTCCTTTCTTGCAAACATACCGAGAAAAAAAAGAACACTGCACCGATTTATGCACACCGGCATGACTGTCAAGAGGGCTGTCACGTGTCATACCTGTTGTGTCATTTGGCAGAGCGGCCCGTGGAGGTGAGAGCTAACGTCAGGCAAGAAGTATTGTCCTCGTCATCACACCGGACATCGCGCTCGACTGCGAGACGTCACCCTCGAGGGAAGTGATGCACGTCGTCATCATTACGCACATGCACTTCCACACACACACAGACGCATAGACAGGTAAAGACACAGACACGGACACAGACATACAAAAACACATGCACATGCGCACCCACACATACATCTACCCTACGACTTTACTTTCCCACTTAATACAAGTCCTCTCTCACTCACTCACTATCTCACTCACTCACTCTCTCTCTCTCACACACACACACACACACACACACACACATATATCTCACAGCCCACTTAGACCTCCTCTCTCCTCCACGTGCCGCACGGGTCAGCCTGTCCTCTTCGCCCCCTCTATCTGAGCTATTCAGCTTGTGACGTCACAGGCTTATATGGGATGGGGTGATAGGGGGGGGGGGAGTGGGGAGTGGAGGAGAGAAGGGGAAGGAGGAGGGGGGAGAATAGGGGGGTGACATGAAGGCAAGGGGTGGAGACGAGATGGGAAGGTACTAATACTTATACTACTACTGTGGAGGGGAGGGGGTAAGATGATAGGTGAGGTGAGATAGGGGGTTGGAGGTGTGAAGTGTGAGGTGTGAGATAAGGGGGGAGGGAGAAATGCAATGAA
>NC_091570.1:22780381-22785381 GCF_042767895.1 Penaeus vannamei
AGAAGAAGAAGAAGAAGAAGAAGAAGAAGAAGAAGAAGAAGAAGAAGAAGAAGAAGAAGAAGAAGAAGAAGAAGAAGAGCAAGAGGAGGAGGAAGACATGATGAGGGAGGAAGAGGAGAAGAGGAGTGAGAGGTGGGGAGAGCACATGGCGGAGAAGAGTAAACAAAAGGATAAAGAAAGAAGAGGAGGTGGAGGAAGACGAGGAGTTAGAGGGGGGGGGAAGAGCACATGGCGGAGAAGAAGAAACAAAAGGATAAAGAAAAAAAGAAGAAAAGGGACGAGGACGAGGGGGGCAGCTGGCGGGGGTGGGGGTGGGGGTGGTCGCGGGAGATCACAAGCAGTTTCTCGACATTTACGCGCTCGTCCTGCCAGCTCCAACAGCGAACGGCAACCGGCAGGCCCGAATTGCAAACCCGCGTCATGCAGTACTTGCCATGACGTCACCAAGTACCCTCCAAATGCGGCCACATGACAACATAACCTCATATATCCCCCCGCGTCGCCTCATAAACCTACGCATTACCAACACTGTGAATGACGTGGATGTCTCCCCCTCCCCCCTTTCCCTCCCTCTCCCTCCCCTCCTCCTCCTACCCCGCCAGGCACCACCTCATGACGTCCACGAACCCTCATGAAGTCAGATCAGAGGACGGCCACGTAGCAAGCGCGCCTCGAGCCAGTCCGCTGGGGCATGCACGTGGGTGGGCGCAGTGTGAGGGTGTGGCAGTGAGGGAGGAAAGAGGGGAGAGAGGGAGGGAGGGAGGGAGGGAGGGAGGGAGGGAGGGAGGGAGGGAGGGAGGGAGAGAGAGAGAGAGGGAGGGAGGGAGAGAAGAGGGAGTGAGGGATGAGAGAAAAAGAGGAAGGGAAGGAAAAGGAAGGGAGGGAGGGAGGGAGGGAGAAAGGGAGAGAAAGAGAGAGAGCTTAAGGGTGGGTGACTGGGTTGGTAAACGGGCCCTACACAAGAAGGCAAGTAGGTAAAAAGAAGGGGTGAAAGCAAGGAAATGAGGGAAAAGCAACAAGGAAAAAAATGTAGAAAAAAGTAATGGGGGAGGAGAGGAGGTAAGAAGGAGGAGCACAGAAAAAGAGAAGGAGGGAAGGAGAGAAGGGGCAGGAACACAGAAGGAGGGAAGGAGAGAAGGGGCAGGAACACAGAAGGAGGGAAGGAGAGAAGGGGCAGGAACACAGAAGGAGGGAAGGAGAGAAGGGGCAGGGACACAGAAGGAGGGAAGGAGAGAAGGGGCAGGAACACAGAAGGAAGGAAGGAGAGAAGGGGCAGGAACACAGAAGGAGGGAAGGAGAGAAGGGGCAGGAACACAGAAGGAGGGAAGGAGAGAAGGGGCAGTGACACA
Organism: Penaeus vannamei; assembly: GCF_042767895.1. Classification (NCBI taxonomy): domain Eukaryota; kingdom Metazoa; phylum Arthropoda; class Malacostraca; order Decapoda; family Penaeidae; genus Penaeus; species Penaeus vannamei. The sequence goes on from NC_091570.1 coordinate 22,781,731, forward strand.
GAAGGAGGGAAGGAGAGAAGGGGCAGGGAGACAGAAGGAGGGAAGGAGAGGAGCAGGAACACAGAAGGAGGGAAGGAGGGAAGGAAGGGAGAATGGAGGGAGAGGGAAGGGGTGAAGGGCGGGGTTTGAGCCTGGACGCAGCGAGGCGTGGTGAAGCACTTCGGCGTGAGGAAAGGTCGCCGCGGTGAAGGGACGCCCCGCCCCCCTCTGCCTTTGCCACCGCGATGCACGTCGAGCAATGGAAGGGACCAGAAAAGGGACAAGGACAGGGGCAGGGAAAGAGACAGATAAGGGGCAAGGAAAGGGACAAGGTAAGCGACAAAACAAGGGACAGGGAAAGCGACAGAAAATGGACAGGCAAGGACACCAGTTCAGAAGTAACTGGAGGATGAAACACAGTTAATCCTGGAGTTAGTATTTAAAAGGAACTCTTCTGTAAAAATGACGAGAAATTTTCTTTGAAATAAGTGAAGTGTAGAGGTAAAGGGACCGGGAATTGCGTATGAAACTGGAAACTATAAAGTAAAATGACGATCTTTTTACGCGTAAAACGACTTATATCTTGATGTAAATTAATCAGGGCTCATACATCAATAAATACTAGTATATATGCAACATAATCAAATAAACTTTTAAAAGGAAAATAACTTCATAAGCAAAATGACTTTCACGTTTTAATTTCTTTTAATCTATGCACACCTTGGGAGTTATGAAAGTTCTGACGTCCCTTTAATTCTATACAAAGCAAGCGTTTTTGGAAAACTCAGTCGGGATGGACACTGCGAGTCACAAGGCCAAGTCTAGCGGACTTAAGTCATCAGTCAAGCCACAAAGTATTCAACTCATCAGTCTGGCCACAAAGGACAAGTTATCAGTCTGGCCAACGTGAAGAAGTACAAGATTTAATTTCTGCAAACTCGACGCCATTTAACGTCAGACTGCAACGGAGGGCACATCGCTAAGTCCCACACTATTAAGGGCTTGAGCTAAACGTCACCCAAAAGTCTAGAGATAAACACGTACTTCGTTCTTTCGAGGAGAACTTCGGCCTCCTCTCTTCTCCCTTCTCCAAAATATCTTCTAGCTTTTTAATAGGATAAACATTACGTCTCGGTGCGCCATAATCCACGTCAACTCTTCAACACCTTCCCCTTCTCCCACTTGACTTTACGTCACTCCCCTCCCCTCCCCACCCCCTTATCTCATTTCACTTCACGTCACTCCTTTCCCCTCCCTCCCCCTTTTCTCACTTCACATCCCCTCCCCTTTTCTCACTTCAAATCAATATCACATCGCAACCCTGCCCCTCCCCTCCCCTACCCTTCTCCCTTTCAAGTCCCTCCCCTCCCCACCCTCTCCTCTCCTCTTCTCTCCCCGCCCCATCTCCCCCTCTTCCCCAACCCTCGAAAAGGCCTACGTGACGCCGCCGTTGTGTACGCACCGCACCCACGGACGGCAAAGAGGTTTCGTCTAGGCGGGTGGGCGGACATGTGGGCGGACATGTGGGCGGCGTAGTTTTTCAGCGGGGTGTGTGTGTGTGTGGGGGGGGAGAGAGAGAGAGAGAGAGAGAGAGAGAGAGAGAGAGAGAGAGAGAGAGAGAGAGAGAGAGAGAGAGAGAGAGAGAGAGAGAGAGAGAGAGAGAGAGAGAGAGAGAGAGAGAGAAAGGAAGAGAGAGAGAGAGAGAGAGAGAGAGAGAGAGAGAGAGAGAGAGAGAGAGAGAGAGAGAGAGAGAAAGAGAAAGAAAGAAAGAAAGAAAGAAAGAAAGAAAGAAAGAAAGAAAGAAAGAAAAAGAAAGAGAAAGAGAGAAAGGGGAAGAGCGAAAGAACGCAATCTCCGGACGGGCCGCCCCACAACCCCCTCCTTGTGCCGCCCCGCAGGAGCCTCGGCGCCCGCACAGTTCACACGCATGACGCCACAGTGCATGACGCGAGGCGCCGCGCGTGATGGGCTTTCGCTCCGTAAACACAGCCAGTTATAACGAACATCCTCCGTTGAGTTCCCGTCAATCATCATCTTGTTCGGCGCCATCGCTCATTCTTCAAAACCTCCTTTTTTCAATTCCTTTCCCCGGTTATCATAAATTGTTCTTCTCACAGTCATCACCACTGATTCTGTCCCGCATTCCGACACATTATCACGGTTATCATTCTTTATTGTTATTATCGTCATCATTACCATGTTCCCATTCTCCGCTCTGCATTCTCTTCCATTATCTTTTGTTATCAACTCCAATACCATCGTCGCCCGTTCGTTAAATCTCTGAATTATTTTTCCTCCATACAAATTGCGAATTATCTCTTTTTTATATAACTTTCATATCTCTTTTTGTCCTTTATCTTGCGCGTGTTTTTTCACTTTATTTTCCCAGTCTAGTGCAGTTTTATCCATCTATTTTTTTTTCTTTTTTTTTCATAAATCCACTGGTGAAAGGTCATCCTCTTCCTTCCTTTTCGTTCATGCAATTTCCCTTTATTCAAAACTCGTCATTTCTAATTATAACTTTCCCTTGCCTATCATTTCCCTTGATAAACGTTATTCTCTATTTTCTTCTATTTATTCTCAACCCTGTTTCTCTCTCTCTCTCTCTAACTCACTCTCTCTCTCTCTCTCTCTCTCGTTTCTCTTTCCTTTCTGTTTCTCTTTATCTCTTTTGTTTTCCCTCCCTCTCGTCTCACCCCTCTTCCACGCTTCGTTTCTCTCTCCCCTCTTTCTCCTGTCCCTCACCGTAATTCTCTACTCTCTCCTCCTTTCCCCTCTTTCTCATCGGTTTCACTCGTTCTTTCCTCTTTTATCCTCTCCCTGTTCATCTCTTCCTTGTACCCAACCCCCTTCTCTCTCTCTCTCTCTCTCTCTCTCTCTCTCTCTCTCTCTCTCTCTCTCTCTCTCTCTCTCTCTCTCTCTCTCTCTCTCTCTCTCTCTTTTCCCTCGCATTCTTCCTTCACCCTTAAATTGGGGACGAAGGCCATATCTCTATGTGGACACTCGCCTCCCCTCCTTTCCATTCTACTAAATCAGTCTCTCTCTCTCTCTCTCTCTCTCTCTCTCTCTCTCTCTCTCTCTCTCTCTCTCCTCTCTCTCTCTCTCTCTCTCTCTCTCTCTCTCTCTCTCTCTTTCTCTTTCTCTTTCTTTCTCTTTCTCTTTCTCTTTCTCTTTCTCTTTCTCTTTCTCTTTCTCTTTCTCTTTCTCTCTCTTAAACAACAAACTTTTTTTTCTAGAAGCTTCCCCTCTTGTCATACACACGCATTGCTTATACTCGATTTTCCTCTTTCTTTCGTTTTCATTCCCTCCTCCTATGTCCCTCTTTCATTCCCGTTTTTCCCAGAAACTCTACATCCACTTCTGTGCTTTATCTATCAATGTATTTCTCTTGTTTTGTTATATTGGCCTCCAGTCATCTTCCCCTTTCCACTTTTTTCTCGCCTTCTGCTCTTTTTTCGTGTTCTTTGTTGTTTTTACTTCTCTTTTTTAATATCGGAATCTACCCTCTTCTATCTTTGTCTACCTTCCCCCTCGCGAACACCAGGATTAAATTCTTGTTCAATATTATTCCCTTCCTCTCCCTCTTCGTTAATTAACCTTTTCTTTTCGTCTTTGTTTGTCTACATCTCCTTCCTCGCCATTTCCGTCCTCGCTTCCTTCTCCTCTTGCCTC
>NC_091570.1:22790381-22800381 GCF_042767895.1 Penaeus vannamei
CTCTCTCTCTCTCTCTCTCTCTCTCTCTCTCTCTCTCTCTCTCTCTCTCTCTCTCTCTCTCTCTCTCTCTCTCTCTCTCTCTCTCATGTAAACTGAACATATAACTTCATTACAAACAAATATATCAACACTAACAAACAGGCATACACACCCATAAATAATACAACCCACACGCTACACCCCCCATTCCTCTCTCAAAAAGACAAATAAACAAATAAACATAAAACAAAAACAAAACACACACACAAAAACAAGAAAATAAAACAAACACGCCAAACATCATACACAAAAAGAGAGAAAAAACACAAAAAACAAAACTAAAAAAATAATGAAAAAAAAACACACACACACACACGCGTGACTCATGCTCTCCTGGCCGAACCTCCGCGCCTCCTCCGCGTCACAAGACTTCCGGCAGCGAACGAGAGAGAGAGAGAGAGAGAGAGAAAGAGAAAGAGAAAGAGAGATGCGCTCATGGAAGCCGCTGCCAAATGGCCCGAACTCACCACCTGCAAGAAGTGCTGGCGGCTGCGCGGGTCTGCACATACGTACACAAACGTACATGTACATATATCCACACACACAGACACACATAGACACAGTCAGACACACACGCACGCATACACATCATTTAAATACATCCCGGCATATATATACACATAGACACGTTCCCCTCAACTAACAAACAACCAAGAACAAAAATGGACACTGAAGAACACCTTCCACCAACTCCCAAAAATAAAACCAAAAATCCCATCCAGAACTCTTACCTGTAAGCGCCCTCTCAGTCACCCTCACAAATCGGGCCATAAAAATATTTCTCCTCTTTCTCAGGTAGTCCTTCCCCTTTCCTCATCTCCCTTCAGACAGGTCCTTCCCCTTCCCTCTTCTCCAGCAAGTAAGTCCTCCTTCCCCTCATCTCCCCTGAGGTGAGTCCTCCTTCTTCTTCCCTCATCTCCCCTCAAGTAAGTCATCCTTCCCTTTCCCTCATCTCTCCTCGGTACGTTATTGTCCTAACCACGCCTAAGACATCTCCATCGCGTCTCCATATAGGAAACCGATAAGATGGGAGGAAGCCAAAGAAAGAGGAAAGAGAGAAACGGGGAAAGAGGGGAAAAGAAAAGGAGGGGAAAAAGAAAGGAAAGGACCCGGGGGAGATAATGACGAGGCTTTCTTTTCAGAGAACAAGGGGACAAAAGATAAGAGGTAATGACGTAAAGATTAAAGATGCTAAAGAGATGATTTTGTTTATCTTCTCTTCCTGGACCACTCATATTCTTTGCATTTCATTAGCCCCCACCTTAAAAATGATGATAAAAAATCACAATAAAAAATAACAAAAAAATAACTTCAATAAGTAGTTACATTCATATATCTTTTTACGTAAACAAGTAAACAATGTCAAACATACACATCTAACCTACAAACCTACCTGGCAGTCCGCCGAACTGTCTTCCACCGTGATGACAATCATGTTACACTGATATTCACAAGTCCATCCACGGTGTCAACGGAACACAACAGCCAACGCTCGAAAGTCTACGGGAACCACGCGCCCGACTTCACTACACCAGCGATGACCATGCACGGCGCGCTGAACCGCCTGCTCCTCGACGGAATGTTTGGAGTCGCAGCCCAATTCGCCGCGGATTAATAACTATCCTCGAACTGCAGTCGTATCAAGCGCGGCCGACGAGGGAAAAAATATCGAGAACGGGCACACCAGCTGTCGCCTTGTCCAAACAGCACCTCAGAGATGCACTATCGTTCTCCAGCTGTTCACCGCCAGCTGGCTCCGCGATTGCGCATATGGGGGAGGGGGAGGGCAGAAGGAGGAGGGGGTGAGACAAAGGGGGAAGGTGAGGACAGAGGAGGAGGGGAGGAGGAGGAAGTAGTAAGCCAAAGGGGGGGGGGGGAGTGGAGAGGTAGGGAGGGGAGAGGGGAGCTGGGGAGAAAGGGGGAGACAGAGAGAAGAGCTAAGGGAGACCGACTTCTCAGCTGACACACACGCACTCCGCGCCGCACGCACGCCATTACGCCGCTCTCCAAATGTACATCCTGCAGGAACTGTTCGAGGAAGCGGTTCCATTTCGGTAGATCGACGCTTGGGGCCCTTCTAACCACCCTCCCCCTTCCCTCCTTCTTCCCCTCCCCCTTCCCTCTTCCCTCCTTCCCCTCCCCCTTCCCTCCTTCCCCTCCCCCTTCGTTCCTTCCTCCCTCCCACCACTTTTCCCACCTCCTTCCCTCCTTTCTTCCCCCACCTCCCTCCTTCCTCCCTTTCTCCACGCATCTCCCCAAGTCTTAAAGGCGAAGGGAGGGCAGCGGGGCGAAAGAGCAGAGGTGATTCATACACTTAGCCGCTGAAACGAATGATTACACAAGGGCTACGAGTGCATTAGCGGTGAACGCCGACGGAGGGGAAAGGCGAGAGAGCGCTCCGCTGCGATTCCGGACCGAAATCCGGATGGTGGAGCATCACACAACAACAATAACAACAGTAATAATCGTTATAGATAATAACAACATCAATAATAAGAATCGCTACACATAATAACAATAATAATCGTTACATATAACAACAACAATAATAATAACACTTAATAATGATGATAACAACAATGATAATGATAATGATGATTAATAATAATACTAATACTAATAATAACATTAATAATAACAACAACAATAATAATAGTAATATAAAGTAGTAATAATAATAATAATGATAATAGTAGTAGCAAAAATAATAACAGTAACAAAAATGATAACACTAATAATAATGATAATGAAAAAAATGATAACATTCCTTGAGCACAAGAATATTCTCTCTTCGAATTAATAACAAAACACAAACGCCTCGTGAATCCCATGTACATATTTAGTTCATTAACATCCTGCACAAGAATCGTAAACATGACGCTGTTTATGTGAAATGACGCACAAAGTCATGCAACGAACATAAATAAAAATGTTATGCCTGAGTTCACTTCCTCTACCTAATCCTACATTTTTAAAAAACTTTTTTCCATCTTTTTTATTTTACTTTTTACACTTCCTTTTCAACCTTTTTTATATTTTACACTTCCTCTCAATAAGCAATAATCCTTTCTGGCCTCCCGATTTCCGCCAAGAGCCTTGGTAAATAAACAACAACGACTTGCAAATTGGCAAGGAAAAGAAAACAGATTCCTGTGCGTCCTTTTTAGGGATTCGCAAGTCAATTACATAAAAGGGAAAATCTGCCTTCAAAATTGCACCATCGACCGTCTGGGATGTGATATAAACTATCTTTTTTTTAATTTCTTTTCTCACTCTCTCTGCAATATACTTCAACTTATAGAGCTGAGTGTTGGGAGAAGAGGGATAGGAGGAGGAGAAGGAGGAGGAGGAGGAGGAATAGGAGGAGGAAGAGGAGGAACAGGAGGAGGAGGAGGAGGAAGAAGAAGAGGATGAAGAAGAAGAAGAAAGGAGGAGGAGGAGGAAAAAGAAAAATAAGAAGAAAGGGGAGGAAGAGGAGGAGGAACAGGGGAGACCAATACTGCCCACGCCCCGCTGATGATGTGGGCGTATGCTAGTCAGATTTTCTCTCTCTCTCTATCCCCCCTCTCTCACTCTCTCCCTTTCCCTCCTCTTCCTCCCTCTCCCTTCTCCTAAATCCTCTCCTTCCCTTCCTTTCCTCCCTCTTTTCACTTCTCCCCCCTCCCCCCTCCCTCCTTCCTTCCTCCTTTTCTCCCTCTCTAATGCATTATTCTAACGGCATTTTGGTTCCGGCCGCAGCGTCTCCTCGGGGCTGAAGTATTCCACGTAGAATCCCGTTTGATTGCCTCCTCTTTCTCTCTCTTCTGTCACCCTCCTTCCCTCCCCCCCCTCTCTCTTCTCTCTCTCTCTCTCTCTCTCTCTCTCTCTCTCTCTCTCTCTCTCTCTCTCTCTCTCTCTCTCTCTCTCTCTCTCTCAATGTCGCACTCTCCCATCAGTTTCTACTTCTCATGTCTTTCTCTATTTTTTTCTTTTTCCCAATCATTCCTCCCCCCCCTTCCTATACCCTCCCCCTCCCCCACCTCCCCTCCTTCCCCCTCCCTCGCTTACTCGCCCATTCGCACTCTACAAGGCCTGACCACCTGCCGCCTCTTGATAGGAAGAGTAAAATCCAATACTTGGATTTACGTTCTGTGACGTTTCGTGACGTGGAGTGACGTCAAAATGTCGTCACGATGAGGCGCATGGGAAGGGGAGGAAGGGAGGAGGGGAGGAAGGGAGGAGAGGAGGAAGGGAGGAAGGGAGGAAGGGAGGAGGGGAGGGGAGGGGGAGGGGAAGATGGAAGGAAGGAAGAAGGGGGAGGGGAAAGGGACGGAAGGAGGATGGAGGAAGGGAGCAGGGGGAGGGGGGAAGGAGGGAGGAGGGAGGGAATAGGGGAGGGGCGGAAGGATCGGTCAAGGCCAGAGCGAATAGTTGGGTGGGAGGGGTGGGGGCTGTGGTAGGGGGAGGGTGATGCTCTGATGATGATGGTGATGAGGGTCTCTCGGGAGATGAAAGGATGCTGCAAGAAAGGCAGGAGAAAGAGGAGGAAGAAAGCAAATAAGGAGGAGGAAGAGCGAAAGGAAAAGAAAAAGGAGGAGGAGGAGAAAGAGAAAGAAAAAAGACAATTGAGAGGGAAAAGAAAGAGAAAGAAAGAAAGAAAAAATACAATAAAAGAGGAACAATAAAGACATAGAAAGCCAGAAGGGCGAAAAAAGCCCTTTGCCTCAAGATCCCAAAATGCAATGTTGATAATTGGCCAACAACTCTGCAACGTGCCAATCAGACTTTCTTTCTTTTTTTCTTTCTCTTTCATAGGAGATTATGCGGAAGCAAATGCATGAATCTCTATCTAATTACTTTCTTTCATAAGATCCAGACAAAAGAAAAGTAAAAAAAAAGATGAAAATCCAAGCTCAGTGAAACTAATTAATACTTTCAATCAACGATAATAAACAAATAAATAAAAATAAATACACAGATAAATAATCAAACAAATGAAATGATTAATCGATAGTCCGCGAAGGCGCATCGATCTCCTGCTACCTGCTCAAAGTATCTGCTAGCCTGACCTGGAAAGAAAATGCTGCCTGCTGATCCCCACGACCTGCTGCCTGTCCCATCGGCTTCGACCTTAAACCCCGCTAAATTAACGCCGGCTCCAATATCTGCTTCTTATAACCCGCCAACTCGATACCTGCTTCACCTGCTGAGCTTGCAGGAAGAGATCCGAGTCCGGCATGCAGCGGAATGCAGCGGCACGGAGGCTGACGCGGCGGGGTATAACCGATATTAAAGAGGAATAGAGTTTTCCTCAATGCCTTTCTTGTTTTCCTTTTTCTCGTTTCAATATACAATAAAAAAACGTAAAGAAAAATATGAAGGAAATTATTTACTAATAAATGATCATCATAATTATAACAATAGGAATTACAATCGAAAGAAAATTGATCATGATAAAAGTTGAACACTTCATTTATTGGAATTTAGATCAAAAAGAGATAAAAGGTGGGAAGAGAGAGACGGAGAAACATGAAAGGGGAGGGAGGAGAGAGAAGGGAAGAAGGAAAGGCAGGAAGAGAGGAGAGAAAGAAATGGGCATGCGATACGAGGAAGTAAGGAAGACAGAAAGAAGGGAAAGGAGGGAAAGGAGAGAAAGGAGAGAAGAGAGTGAGATAGAGAGAGAGAGAGAGAAAGGGAGAGAGAGAGAGAGAGAGATAGAGATAGAGATAGAGATAGAGATAGAGATAGAGAGAGAGAGAGAGAGAGAGAGAGAGAGAGAGAGAGAGAGAGAGAGAGAGAGAGAGAGAGAGAGAGAGAGAGAGAGAGAGAGAGGGCAGAAATAAAGTGTGCCAGAGAGGAGAAAAAAAAATATTCTAAGACGTCTTTTGTCATTTCTGGCACTCGACCCCCTGCCATTTCTCTCACGTGGCGTTGTTGTCCCTCTCTCCCTCTCCCTCTCTCTCTCTCTCTCCTCTTTCTCCCACTCCCACTCCCTCTCCCTCACCCTCCATCCATCCCCCTCCCTCTTCCTCTCCCTCTTCCCCTCTGACATTCGTGACAAAGGGCTGACACAGTGGACGGACAGAGGGCGCTAAATATAACGCCGGAGCCATTAGTATCATCTCGCCCACCTAAGGACATTAAAAGAATATATACACGAAATACACTCGACCTTCGTAAGCCATGATGTAAACGCACAAAGGGTTAAAAAATACGAGCACGTTATTGGTTAAAATAATAATAATAATAAATGAACAAGTAAATAAATAAAGATGAGTGAAAATAATTATGATGATAATGACAAGGATGGATCGATGATGATGTGACTGATGATAATGACGATGTGACTGATGATAATGACGGTGATGATGACAATAAAACAACAATAACAATCATCATGTGCATATTCTTTTCGTGCAGATTTTCCCGCATTTTTGTCTGTGCTCTATATCTGCAAACGCATGATGGGCATCCGTGTTTGCGAGCATCATATCTCCACAAAAAATAACCTCGCCTCCACCTACAATATTCAAGAAATAACTTTTTTGGACTCCACCTAAAAAATACCTCCACCTAAAAATGACTCCACCTAAAAAATAACTCCCCTAAAAAAATAACTCCACCTAAAAAAATAACTCCCCCTAAAAAAATACCTCCACCTAAAAATGACTCCACCTAAAAAATAACTCCACCTAAACCAGCTTCCGGTTTGCGATCCCGACCTGGTCTCAACAAAGAGCGACATTTACCGCTAACTCCGAGCCGGTTTAATCAGGTGTTGTGACCTTTTCCCGTTTTCTATTGCTTTCTGGTTTGGTGCAAAGGGGTCAATAAATATCTAATACGGTCCTTAAAAATACGAGAAGTTTGATATGAATATTCTTTTCTTACGTTATATCATCTTTTTAATTTAAGGCGGACGTAAAATATTAACCAGAGGAAAAAAACACGTTATTCCCCTGTGAACTTGAGACTGACCACAAATAGGGCTATCTGTATGTATGATAATCTGTGAGAATCCATCGATATGAATAAATGAATACATGAATAGGTAAATCAATTACACAAATATTACGCACCTTAAAAATTATCGTATGAAACTTCAAGTATTTAAAAAGAAAGGTAATGGCAACCTAGTTCTCAGAATCCACAGAGATAAGACCACAAAAAAATATACAAACAGTCGCTTCTTCCTCCTCTCCCTCCTCCTCCTCCTTCCTCCTCCTTCCTCCTCCCTTATACCTCTCTCCCTCCTCCCTCCTCCCTGCACCTGCTCCCACACGGCCCAATTTCCGGCGGAGTGTGACTCACCGCGGAGTGTGTGACGCAGGTCATGACGTCATCGGATTCTCATCCTACTCCTACTCCTTTTAATTTTTTGCTCTTCCTCCCCTTTCTCTTTCTCTCTCTCTCTTTCTTTCCCCTCTTTACCTCCTCTTCCTCCTTCGTACCAAAACCTCAGGAATACGGCGTGCTCCCCTCTCCGCCCCCCCTTCCCCTCCCCCCATCCAGCTTTTCGGGAGAAGAAAAGTCAGGAAAAGAAGCAAATCTTGAGAAACGAAGCCTCGACACACCCGAGGAAGGAGGCAATTAAACGAGAAATCCGGATAAAGGGAATAATAAAGGCGCAATTAAAATAGTTGTTTAATTGGAGCAAAGCACGAGGAATATCCTAAGGAAATGGAGTAATTATTGTCATATGCAAAGAAGACGAGGAAGAAGGGGATGACGAGGAATACGGAGAAGAAGAAAAGGAAAAAAGAAAAAGATGAAGAAAAAAAGGAATAAGAAAAAGATACAGTAAAAATGGACCAAGAAGAAAAAAAATATATATATATAAATAAAAACGAAAACAAGACAATGGTAGAAAGAAAAAAACGCCACAGTACCCGCCTGTCCCTTGCAATTGCATCAGCGACATGCAACTGTTATTACCTTTTAAAGCCAGCGGTTCTCAGAGCGGTTAAGCAAACACAAAAATATATAATCGTGCTTGAAGCCTTTGCAGCAGCTGCGATGAATCAGGATCGCTTTTTATGGCGACTGAACGCTTCAACAACAGCTGCCTTTCGGTCGGCGCTTTAGTGGCCACTGATTTGCATTTGTGCATTTACATGTCAAGAAAAAAAACAAATGGAAGAACGCGCGTGTGTGTGTATATATACATGTATATGTATATATGTATATATATATATATATATATATATATATATATATATATATATATATATATATATATATATATTTATATATACATATATTTATATATATATATATATATATATATATATATATATATATATATATATATATATATATATATATATATATATATATAGGCCTACGTCAAATGTGTTTGTGTTTGAATCTGGGTTTGAGTTTGTGTGTGTTTTGAGATGTTTCTTACAAACATACAAACACATACAGCATATACATACATCCCGAACAACCCTTACCCCCTACCCTATCCCGACCAAACCTTCCCCCTAACAAACACAACCTTCCCGGCAACCCATCACCTCCCCCTCCCGAAACCCCCCACCTCACCCCCTCTCCCGACTTCATCCGAGGAGCCGACAAATCAGGCCTCGCCGACCGCGCGAGCCAATGTACACACCGATATTGGCCTCCGCGAGCGTGTCTGCCCCCCCCCCCACCCCCACCCCCAGCATCAAGCAGCTGCACCGAATGGTGTCCTGGAATGATGCAATGCTGGGGGTCCCGCCCCCTGGCCCCTCCCCCGCCCCTCCGTTCACGCAAACGCATACACACACTCACACATATGCAAACACACACACACACACACACACACACACACACACACACACACACACACACACACACACACACACACACGCACACACACGCACACACGCACACAATAACCCTCATCCGCCGGCGCACATGTGACACGCGGCGCCGACGACCGCCTGTGACACCCCGATGCGACTATTAGCGAGAACAATTGTCCATAAACGGGACAATAACGTGTATGAACTAGAATCCATGAACGTCGCACAGTTACACGCACGCAAATACACACATATGTACATACAAAAATACGTGTATATGAACATGTATTTACTTAAAAGCACACATAAAATACATGGACACATACTCAAATGTGTACATATATGTATATATCCATATTTATATCTATAACTCTCTCTCTCTATCTATCTATCCGTCTATCTGTACGTATATCTATACATAAATATGCACATATAATACATACATATATGTGTGTGTGTGTGTACGCGCGCGCGCGCGTGCGTCTCTGTCTCTCTATATATATATTATAGAAAAGAGCTTACAGAAAATAATAGAAACATATAATGCAAAAAACAATTTACTGTTATGTAACTAGTTTTTAAAATTGTTTTTTGCATTATATGTTTATATATATACATATATACATATATATATAAATATATATATATATATATATATATATATATATATATATATACATATATATGTATACATGTATATATATATACATATATATATATATACATATATATATATACATATATATATATATATATATATATATATATATATATATATATATATAAATCTGTACATACAATAAAATAAACATACAATAAACAAAGACATACAAAAAAGGACCGCCCCCCCTCCTCAAAGAAACAAGGACGCACACAAAGGAAGGAAGAGACGAAGGGCAGGGCATGGAGCAGGTGGAGGGATTCTGCAGATGAGGAGTCGAGGCCTTGGATGCTTCAAACAGCTGAGAGGGCGGGGGGGGGGGGGAGGAGGAGGGAAGGTGGGAGGATGGGAGATGAAGGGAGGGGAGAGGCGAGGGATGGGGAGGGAATGACAGAAGGAATGGGGAGGACGAGCGAAATAAACAGAGCGAGAGCGAGAGAGAGAGAGAGAGAGAGAGAGAGAGAGAGAGAGAGAGAGAGAGAGAGAGAGAGAGAGAGAGAGAGAGAGAGAGAGAGAGAGAGAGAGAAAG
>NC_091570.1:22810381-22817881 GCF_042767895.1 Penaeus vannamei
GGGGGCGAGGCGAGAGAAGAGAGCCAGAAGAGGTGGCAATGGGAAGTGGGGGGAGAGGGAGGGAGGGGAAAGGCGTGGACGAGAGAGAGAGAGAGAGAGAGAGAGAGAGAGAGAGAGAGAGAGAGAGAGAGAGAGAGAGAGAGAGAGAGAGAGAGAGAGAGAGAGAGAGAGAGAGAGTGAGGGGGGGGGGGCAGGGGAAGGAGAGGCAGGGCGGGGTGAGGCGGCATCGAGGGCGGGACAAAGAGCCGGAGCGTGAGCGTGGAGAGGAAGCTTTAAGTTCTGCACAATGGACAGTCGCAGCGGCGTCAGTCTTCCTGGCTTCGTCCTCCTCCTCTTGCTAATTGTGCTGCTCCTCCTCCTCCTCCTCCTCCTATTACTATGAATCTGAGCATGTCTCCTCTTTCCTATTTCTCTTTCTCTTCTACCTCCATCTCCATCTCCTTCTCCTTCTCCTTCTCCTCCTCCTAATACTGCGAATCTGAACATGATGTCTCCTCTTTCCTATTTCTCTTTCTATTCTGCCTCCATCTCCTCTTCCTCCTGCTTGTTCCCTTTCCTCCCTTTCTCTTATCTCTTCTCCTACCAATTTTATTTTTCCCCTTTCTCCTGCTTCTCTCTCATACCCTCTTTCCCTCTCTCTCCTCACAGCTCCTTCTATCTCCCTCTTCTAAAACCGCACCAAACGGACACAAAATATTCAACCCATTTCAGTGACACGTATGGTAATCGAAGGGAAATGAAAACGAAAAAAAGTGAATCAATACAGACACACCTTTTCAAAATCTTCATTCTACTCTTCCTTATCTCACCGCCCTTACCCCTTCCCTTTCCTTTTACTCACAACCGCATACCCCTACCCTTTTCTCCCCCACACAACCCCCACCTCGTTTTTTTCCCCCATACCCACTTTCCCTACACATCCCTCCCCCTAACACGTATCATCCCCACCTAACCCCCACACCCCATCCTTCCCACCCACCCAACCAACCCCCACTCCCCTTCCAACACCCCAATCCCTACCCCTCCCCTTACCCCTCCTATTCCCCCAAGCCTTACCTCTCCCAACCCCCTCCCAACCAACCTTCAACCCCCACCCCTACCTCTTCCCCTCCCACCCCTACATCCATCCCTCTCCCCCCTCTCCTCCTCCTCCCAAACCTTTCATAAAAAAGAAAAAAAATATGAGGGGAGGAAATATCGGGCGAGAACAGCGAAAGGCTTTCTTGGGCGGGGCGGGCGGGCGCCGGGCCGAACAGCGATGGAAATTGGCCCGAATCTCCTTCCTGGCACTTCCTTTGCATTTTTTTATGATGATCTATTTGCCTTTTGTCTTTCATTTAACAATAATTCATCTTTATTTTGTCTTTAGCTAAATAAATTATGTATTGCATTTTATTCTCTCTTTTAATGCCAAAAGTCTTATTAATAGTTATTCAAATGACTGGTCTTTAATTAATAAGCATTAATTTGTTTTTTGCCTTTTGTCTTTCATTTAATAATCTAATCTTTTATTAATAAATATTCATTTTTCCTCTTGTCTTTCATCGAGGTCTATCAGTCTCATATTTCGTATTTCACCTACGCCTATCGAAGTAGTAGCGAGTTTTTTCTTTCTTATTTCAATTCTCTGTCTATTTTCAATCGACTTATCTACCTGACAAACAGCGCGATGCCAAACAATAGTATACAACGCTACACATCCAGTCAAAAAACAAAGAACAAAAACAAAAACACTCATCAGACCACGAAACTTTTACTAAAAATAGAAATAGGCATTTTCTCATTTTTTCTTGAAGGTAAACGCTGCAATGCAGTCATACGATTTTAGAAGAAAAAAAATCGAAAGTTGTCTCACGAAAAAAGCCCCCCCCCCAAAAAAAAAAAAAAAAAAGTCATTGTATAAAAATAGTAAAACAGTATTTTACGATGATGAACAGCGGCCGCAAACGCTAATATGTTTCGCTGAAACGGCCGCTCTCTTCCTCCCTCGGCGGAAGCGGCCATTTTTGGCGGGTTTTTTGAAGGGCGAACGGCTCCGGTATGAAGGAGGAGGAGGAGGAGGAGGAGGAGGAGGAGGAGGAGGAGGAGGAGGAGAGAGAAAAGAGAAGAAAGAAGAAATAGAAGAGCAAGCGGTGAAAGTGGAGGTTGTGGTGCAGCAAAAGATTGAAGCAAAAAGAGGATAATGAAGAAGAAAAAGGAAGACGAAAAGGAAAAAGAAAGGAAGATAATAACACAAAGGAAAAGAGAGGAAGAAGAAGAAGGAAAAAATAATATAGGAAAAACAAAGAAGAAAACGTAGAAGACAAGGCGGTGGCTTGAGTGACCCGAGGAGGCTGGCCGCGAGGGACTTGTTCTTCCCCCGAACACGATAAGGAACTCGAGAGAGAGTACGGGCTCTTTGAAGAAAAGGGGAGAAAGAGGGGAAGAAATTACAGTAGAAAAATGTGTAACGGGTCTTTGGTATAAAGAGGAGAAAGAAGGAGGGGAGGAGGGGAGGGAGGGAATACAGGAGAATGAGATAGGCAAGGTTGAAAGGAAGAGAGGGAGAGAAGCAGGAAAGGAAGAAAGGAAGCTGGGGAGAAAGAGGGTTGACGAAAAAAGGAAGAGAAGCACGGAGACAAACCGACCCCACATAACCACAAAATGCCACAACGAACGAACAAACACACAAGCAATACCGACAATAAAAAAGGCCAAAACAGAATCACACACACTAAAAAAAAAGAGAGAGAGAAAAAAACAACGAAAGAGGAAAAAAAACACGGACAAGGACAAGCAGCTAATTCCCCGCATCGCGTAAACAATACCACGGGATGCAGCATCACCTCCGCGGATGCTGCGTGAGATGATTGATGCTGCGACGCTCGAAATGTTTCTCACGTCCAGAGGATCCCCGGGGGAGTCCAAGGGGGAAGAAGTCGCCTCCTGGACCCGGCCGAGTCGAGCTGAGTACGAAGGGACAGCTCAATAACATCCACAATGAAAAACATAACACGAACAAGGATTGTTCGTATGTTTTTTGTTTTCATTCATTTACTTTTATTCTATTTTTATTTCTAGTTATCTATTTAGTTCGTAGTATTTATTTAACAACAGATGATTAATAATGATAATAATTATGATGATAATGCTAATGATAATAAGAAATACTACTACTAATAATAATAAACAACACTGATAAAACAAAGACCGCATTTCCCCCCAACAATACAAACAAGCACACGAACAAGAGCGCGGAAGCAAGAAAGACTCCGAAGCCGATTTCTTGTCCTTGAGAGCACAGGCGGGGAGCCATGGCGACGATGACGAAGACGACGACGATGACGCAACGTCGCCAGCGCGTCTCCGGGCGACACGGAAAGAAACTGTGAGAAAGAACCGTCGCCAAGACGCCAAGCTGCCGCCAAGGAGATAGGGGGGAGGGGGAGAGGGGGGGAGGGGGAGAGGGAAGGGGAGGGCAGGGGGGAGGGGAGAGGGAAGGAGACAGAGAGAGGGGAGGGTCTGATGAGGGGGAGGGGGAGGGGGCTGAGGCGAGAGGAGGGGGAGGGGAAAGTGGGGGAATGAATGATGGAAGAGAAAGAAGAAGGAGAGAAATGGAAAGGCATAAAGGGAAAGAGGGCGAAAATAATGGAAAGTGAGAGATAAAGAGAGTGGGAATAGTGAGAAAAAGAAAACGGAACGAGAGAGAGGGGGATCAGGAAGAAAACAGACAAACGAAGAAATAGACACAAACACGAATTACTAAAGAAATAATATATAAAAGACAAGAGATGAGAAGAGAATCTCGAAGCGGGGAAAGTTTGCTAACAAAATAATTTCCCATTAAAGCAATTAAAAAAGAAAATAAAAAGTCTTCAAATTCTCCTTCTGCCGCGCCCCCCCCCCTTCTCCCTCCTCCCCTTTTTATCCTCCTCCTCTCGGCTCTTCCTCCTCCTTTCCTTTCCTCCCCCGTACCCCCTCCCACCCGCCCCCATCCTCATCCACCCTTCCCTGCTCCCTCCTCATTCCACCCTTCCCTGCTCCCTCCTCCTTCCACCCTTCCCTCCCCTCCCCCCCTTCCACCCCTCCCCCACCTTCTCCCCCACTACCCCCACCCCCGCCCCACCGCCCTCATCAACCAAGAGTTCATAATTTGATTGGATCCATAAAAGCCTCGGGAGGCGGAGGTCGCCCCAGGTGCATCCGAGGACCTTGGCGCTGGGGAGGGTAAGGGGGGAAGGGAGGGGGAAAGGGAGAATGGGGAGAGGGAGGGGGAAAGGCAAGGGGAAAGGGAAGGGGAAAGGGAGGGTGAAGGGAAGGGGAGGGAGGAAAGGGTAGAGGGAAAAAAGAAGGGGGAAAGGGAGACAGGGAAGGAAAAGGGTAGGGGAGGGGGAAAGGGAGAAAGGGAAGGAAAAGGGTAGGGGAGGGGGAAGGGATAAAGGGGAAAGGGTAGAAGAAGAGGAAGGGATAAAGGGGAAAGGGTAGGAGAAGGGGAAAGGGGAAAGGGTAGCGGAAGGGGAAAGCAAGCAAGCAAGCAAGGAAGGAAGGAAGGAAGGAAGAGCTGGGTATTACCGAACGAACGATGGAGACAGGGAGAGACTAATCCCGAGTTTCTGGGTCAATGCTACTGGCACCGTCCTTGTATTCCTCTTTCTCTCTCTCCTTCTCTCCCTCTCATATTCTCCAACCATCCAGCCGCCCAAGCACTTACCACCCATCCCTCAAACCATCTAACCGTCCAACCATCCAACCACTTCAGCACCTACCCATCTAACCACCCAACCATCTACCCATCTAACCACCCAACCATCTACCCATCTAACCACCCAACCATCTACCCATCTAACCACCCAACCATCTACCCATCTAACCGCCCGACCACCCTCCCCACAAAACACCAAAACATAGGCAATAACAATAAACGAGAATTAAACACAAGCCCCACACAAATGGAAATGGCGCAAGCACCGAATATCTGCAGTCCTTACGTCAAAGAGAAAAATAATAATCCAAGGATGCTCTTAAGTGAATTAACTAATAAACTGCGTCCACCAGCAACACTTAGGTCCAGGACAAGGGGATTTACGGGCGCCAGTCGAGAAATATTGCCGTGAGGGAGGGCGGCGCATGGCCGAGGCGTGTGAGGGAGGAAGAGGAAGGAAGAGGGAGGAAGAGGAAGGTGGGGATGATGATATAATGGTATTGATAAAGATGAAAATGATGACAGTATGTACCTGGTTTTGCTCAAGACAATAATAACGACAGCGTTAAGAAAACTATAATCATAATAATGAATATATAAAGGAATAGAGTACACACAAAAGCACTCAAATACCGCAACAGAACTAACAACAATAATAAAAAAATAACACGTTAAAGTTCTCTTTGCGAAAAAACACAGTTCACAGAGAATACATCTTCCCTTAAGTGAAACCCTTGAACAGCGAAGCGAAAGTGAACTGGAGAACTAATCCTTAAGAAATAGGACAAGCCTCCACAAGATTCGCAACCAACGACACTCTTTTTCAAAATCACTCGCTATTCTCTTGCGTTGCACTGAAGTCAAGACAAAACGCTGACCAACAAAGCAAATTGAAACCGATGCTAATCATTATCGCCTTTTTAGGCAACGTAAAATAGGAATAACGAATTTCTCTTTCTCTTTCTCTTTCTCTTTCTCTCTCTCTCTCTCTCTCTATGTGTGTGTGTGTGTGTGTGTGTGTGTGTGTGTGTGTGTGTGTGTGTGTGTGTGTGTGTGTGTGTGTGTGTGTGTGTGTGTGTGTGTGTGTGTGTGTGTGTGTGTGTGCGCGTGTGCGTGTGCGTGTGCGTGTGCGTGTGCGTGTGCGTGTGCGTGTGCGTGTGTGTGTGTGTGTGTGTGTGTGTGTCTGTCTCCGTCCGCTTGTTCGTTCCTACATCGCTGGCCATCAAGCTCCCTTCCGCCTCAGTTCAGAGGACCATGAAGGGGGAACTAGCAGTCTAGTGGAATCTACCAGACTCCATTAGACTCCATCGGATTCCACTAAGCTCTGCCAGACTCTCCCATTATCCATTAGTCTCTGATCGTCTACTAGTCTCGACCACATATCACGCATGAAAGCGATATTAATACTCCTTCAGTGCACTGCGAGAGGAAGAAATATATATATATATATATATATATATATATATATATATATATATATATATATATATATATATAAAGAGAGAGAGAGAGAGAGAGAGAGAGAGAGAGAGAGAGAGAGAGAGAGAGAGAGAGAGAGAGAGAGAGAGAGAGAGAGAATTAAACCGCCATTGCAGCGCAGACAGCAGGCTGCTCTCCGGACGCGTGTCTGCTCATTAAGCGGCTGCAGCGGCGGCTGAATGAAACATGACCCGCGCGCGCCAGACCCGCGCCCGGGCTAACTCGGCGGCTTTTGTTTGCCGCCGAAACAATGATTGTCCATTTGCCGGCAATTCCTGCGAATGCCCGCCGAGCGATTCCGTCGGCGGGAGCGCTGTTTGAAAGACTAATGTTTGGCTTTGCAATATAAACAAGACCCGAGAGGAAAGGTTCAATGCGAAGGAAAAAAAGAAAAAAAAATGTTAATGAACGTTCAAAATCTCATTCTCCCGCGGAACGTTCAGAATGCCGAGGCGTCTACATATCCCGGCAGAACGACCCGGAAATTCGGCGAGTTCCGACTGCCAGAACGACCGCCGTTTACGAGGACTAAAACCCCCGGCGTCTTGTCGAGGCTCCGACGAGTGGCGCGGGATCCAAAATGGCAGGAGAGGCATAGAGCTGCGGCGAGACGTTTGTTCATTTCCAAAAGAATGATTCAATACAGAATAATTTCATCATTGTCAATTCCCAAGACACGGACGCGCACACGTATAAATCCTGCAATACATAAAAAAAATCTCCTGCGTAACCATTCCCCGTTCCCATTTTCTTTGACGTGGAGAGCCGCTCAGAACCCTAGCATTTTATTTCCCGTTTTCTTCCAAAGCTAAAGGAAAAATCCGAATTGTCACTTAGCGTTCCCTCCCTCCGTCATATAACTAATTTCCTGATATCTTCCGCTTCCTAGTCTACCATCCCTCTTCCTCAAAATCCCATTTAAAGGGGTATTTCTCCAATGCGTTGCAGCTACACTTTACAACATGACCCTCTAACTCGTCATTCTTGAGAAACATCAGTTGTTCTATAGGGCATAATTATTATCTTTTATTCTCCGTGCTCCACTATAGACCTCTAATATATCTGTAAACAAACAAACAAACAAGTCATGCAAGAGGTTAAAAAAACAACTCCGAACTTCCCACCCTAACCGGCATCTCCAGAAGGGAGGTAATGAAATAAGGCGCACAAAATCCCTAGAATTTCACAGCTGGAATCCCATTACCGTTCCGCAGCCAGATTGCTTTCCCCGCCGCTCGTCCCGCCACTGGTCCTCCGAGGTTCCATTTTATGCCCGATTTGTCCTCCTCTCCTAGCTTTCCCCTCCCCCCTCCCCTTCCCCTCCAAAAATAAAAAGAAGA
>NC_091570.1:22822881-22825381 GCF_042767895.1 Penaeus vannamei
CTCGCCTTATCAGCAAGCGCCCGCCCTTGAATAGAGACCCTGATTAGGTCAGCTGATGCAGTGCAATACATTTCTTGAAAAAAAAATCCAGTCACTCGCATACAGAGACATCAATGAACAGAAAAAAGAAGCAATTCAAAGAGCAGAAAAGACGAACGGACCGAACAGAATTTCGCAACTCAAGAGATCCCCGAATAAATCATTTAATAAACCAAATAACAATGATGATGATGGTGATAGCAATAGAAATAAAGATACAGAATGAGAGCAATGATAATGATGTTGATGATTATGATAGAGATGGAGGTGGAGATGAAGACGATGGTGATAGAGACGGAGAGGGAAATGGAGAGGGAGATAAAGATGCAGGAAATGAATGGAGATGGAGATGATAATGAAAACGTCCCCCGCAAGGTCAGTTCCACGCGGAGGGCCGTTCCCACCCGACGTGCCATCGACGCATTGAAGACACGAGGCTCATCGGGGGGAGGGGGAGGGGGGTGTCAGAGGGAGAGGGAAGGGGGTGAGAGAGGGAGAGAGGCCGTGGGAGGAGAAAGGGACAGCAAAATAGTGAGAGAGAGAGAGAGAAAGAAGACGGGAGAAGGGACGGAGGGACGAAGAAAAGAAGGGAGGGAGGAGGGGGATATAGGTAAGGACAGCAGATGAGAGACAGGGAGGCAAAGAGAGAAGAAAGTTGAGGGGTGGCGGAAGAAGAGAGAAAATGGAGAAGAAAGAGAGAAAAATTGAAAAGAAGGCCATAGATATTCGCTGAGAATAGAAATAAGAACAAGGAGAGGAGGAGGAAGAGCAAACAACAAGAGAAAGGAGTAAAGAAAAGGGGAAGGGAACATGACAGGGAGAAAGAAAGGGAAAAAAGTAAAGGGAAAGAGAAAGAGAAAAGGAAAAGGAAAACGAATAGGAAAGGGAAGAGGGGAAGAACGAGGGCAAAAGAGGAGGGCAAAGGAAACGGAAAGAGAGGAGGGCGAAAGGAACCGGGAAAGAAGGAGGCAAAAAACACCCAAAACCAACAACCCAGAGACGGAAAAAGAGAAAATCAAAGGAAGAAGCAAAGCAAAAGAGAAAGAAATAAAAGGCGAAACAGCAAAACCAATTACCAGCAAAAAGCTTCGAGAATGGAAAAAGGAGAGGAGAAAGGAAACACGGAAAAGGAGAATCAAAAGGCGAAGGTCAACATGCAAGTAAAGAGGGACAAATGAAAGGGAGAAGAGAAAAGAGAGGAAAAACAACATAGAAAATACAGTGAAGAAAAGCCGTTTCAGAGAATGTGCAATAACAAAAGCTCTCGATTTCGCACAAACAAGCCAAACGCAAACAAATATGAAAATAAAGGGGGAGGGAGGGAGGGAGGAAGGGAGGGAGATAGGGAGAGAGGGGGAGGAAGGAAGAGAGAGGGAGAGGGAAAGGGCAGGGAGAGATAGAGAGAGAGCGAAAGAGAGAGAGAGGGAGAGGGAGGGAGAGAGAGAGAGAGAGAGAGAGAGAGAGAGAGAGAGAGAGAGAGAGAGAGAGAGAGAGAGAGAGAGAGAGAGAGAGAGAGAGAGAGAGAGAAAGAGAGAGAGAGAGAGAGAGAGAGAGAGAGAGAGAGAGAGAGAGAGAGAGAGAGAGAGAGAGAGAGAGAGAGAGAGAGAACGGGAATGAGAGAAAGAGAAAGAGAGCTCTCTGGCCGAGTTTCTCCCGCCATCAATATTTCAACGCGCAGCGCCGAAGAGGAGTCGGCGCTCCGCCCAACGCCATCGGCGCCAGAGCCTCCCGCCAGCACACTCGCGCAACGGGGGGGGGGGGTCCCTATGTCCCTAGGCAGCTCCAGGAAACACTTGTTACTCAAGTATGGCGGCTCGAGTAAGTTGGCGATGTCACTATTATCATCACCATCTTTGTCATTGTCATAATCACTGTCAATTATCACTCACTATCAGCCCCTGGCATTATCAATATATCACACAAAGCCACTTCACTATCATTATCGCTCACAGCCCCTGTCACTATCATTATATCCCTCACAGCCTCTGTCACTATCATCAAATCCCTTACAGTCACGCTCAATATCATTATCGCTATCAATGACTGTCACTATGAACAGAACAAAGCAAACCGTATGTGTGTGTGTGTGGGGGGGGGGGGTTGGAATAAAAGTCTCACCATTCATCCTCCGCAAAAGTCACCATCAGAAGGCGTATCGTGAAGGCTCCAGGGCCGATGTCCGCGAGGCGGTGGTCAGCGGCGCCGGAAACCCTCGCTGTCACAATCACGATCGCCGGAGGAAGCCTATGAAGCTATGCCTACCCTCTCCCGCTCGCGACTGAAAGGCTTCGAATCTTTTATCACCATTAGCTCGCTGTTTCATAACCATTTATCATTATCAGCTCGCCCCTGGAAGTCTTCATCATCATCCTCATCAAATCGCCTACAAAAATAACTAAAAACCACCCCCCTCGACATCACCACCGCCCCTGCACCACCTCAAACGCATTCAATTCATTTC
>NC_091570.1:22830381-22837881 GCF_042767895.1 Penaeus vannamei
AAGAGAGAAAGAGAAGGAGAAAGAGAGAAAGAGAAAGAGAGAAAGAGAAAGAGAAGGAGAAAGAGAGAGAGCAAGACAGAGAAGACCAAAAGGAGATGAAGTCACGATAGCAAAAAGCGCGAGAGCTAGATGAGGAGCCGAGGTTCCTTCCAGTACGTGACATCACAAGGTCATACATCAAGGAGGAGGGGGTGAAACATGACACGGGATCGATAGTGAGCCTTCGGAGCCTCATAGAAGCCAACGGGTCATATCTCTCCTCCTCCCTCCTCTCCCCCTTTCCTCTTCTTTCTGTTTCTCTATTTATGTTTTTTTTTCTCTCATCGGCTCTTCTATCTCCTACTTGTATGTCTCTCCTCTATAGTTTTTCTTTCTTTATATCAATCTGTCTTGTCTGTCTATTTGTCTGTCTGTCTGTCTGTCTGTCTGTCTGTCTGTCTGTCTGTCTGTCTGTCTGTCTGTCTGTCTGTCTGTCTGTCTATCTATCTGTCTGTGTGTCCTTCCTCCCTCCATCCCTTCCTCACTCACTCTCGCTCACTCTCACTCTCCCCTTGCCCTCCCCCCCCCACCAGGCAGCACCAAACACTCATTGATTGCGACCTCTTGTTAATGGTCTCTATGACAACAAGACCAACAAGAAAATTCCATACACGGCCAGCCAACCTGACACTCGGAGGCAAGACCAAACGGTGTCACAAGGAGGTCGATAATTGTGCTTGCTTTTGCCTCCTCATTCCCCGCACCCCCCCTCCCCTCCCCACCCACCTCGCGCTCAATTTATAATTAAAACGAGACTGCACTACTTGAGGCAAAGCTGTTGGGGCGGGCAGGTACCTCAACACTTCCGACAGGCAAAGGACAGAAAACATGAAAGAATGCGAGAGAAAGAGTGAAAGAGAGAAACAGTGACAGGCAGAGTAATTGATAGATAGAAAGGGAGTGAGAGAGTGAGACAAACTGAGAGAGAGAGAGAGAGAGAGAGAGAGAGAGAGAGAGAGAGAGAGAGAGAGAGAGAGAGAGAGAGAGAGAGAGAGAGAGAGAGAGAGAGAGAGAGAGAGAGAGAAATACAAAAAGGGAGAGCCAAAGAGAAAGAGCGACAGACACCAACACCCGCATCTCAATCCCCCTCCCCATCCCCCCCCCCCGCCCCGCCCCCCCCCAAACAAAGTACTCTAATCCGTGTCAATCATGGGCGGTCAATGCCGCAGTTCGCGGGCGGGCCTGAGGCGACCCTCTCGAGAGTGCGTGGAAGCTGAAGGTGCCAACCGAGTCCATCTTCCTTCACCTCATTCGCTTTCTCTCGCTTCTCTTGGCGGTTCTTTTCTTGTTTTTTTTATGTTTTCTTTATCTTTTTCTTTTTTCGCTTTTCTAAGAGTTCTTGTTCTTTTTCTTAACGTTTCATTTGCGTTTCAGTTTTTTTCTAATATTCCGAGTTTCTTTTTCTTTTCTTCTTTTCTTGGTTATATCTTAAAATGTATTATTTTCACTCATCGTTTTTTCAATTCACTTTCTTTTTCATAATCTACAATTCTTCCACACAATCTCTTTTCCTTACGTTTTTTTTTCTTTGACGATAACCAAGTTGTTGAACATATGACAATAATACTTCGCACCGAACAAATCTTTAAGAAAACCGAACGATACTTAGAGGCACAGTCTGCAGCATCCCTCTCGTCGAATCGATCTCCAGGACTTTTTTTTTGCCAACGAGGATGAAATAAGGATTTTTTCTCCATCATTAAGATATGAAGAAAAACAACAATCTAAAGGAAAGGGTGGAAAGAAATAATAAATAAAAGAAAATGAATAATATTAATCATACCAATAATGCATGATAATCTAATCAAATATACTGTATATAAAATAAGGCACGTATTCAGATTCTGAGGATGGTGGTGAGCGGGCGGGGGCGGGGGCGGGGGCGGGGGCGGGGGCGGGGAAAAGGTTACGTAATGTATGTAAATCAAGTCAAGCTAACACCATTTTCCCTTTTCATTCACTAAAGAATACACCTGACGCCTTCGCCAAATAGGATTATTGGGCTACACATTCATCTCACTTCAACAATTTATAGAAACAAACGAACGAACAAAAATGAAAAGAGGATTCGCAGACCCGACCCCCCCCCATCCCTAATCCTCCCCCGACCCCCAACCCCCCTGGAAACGCCCTTGGAGAGACCCCGAAGCCCCAGGACCTCCCCCACGGCACCTGGCGAAGGAAGCGGCAAACGTGGCCGGAGGAACAGCAGGCAGCGTGTTTGCAGCGGCGGCGGCGGCGTGAGGGGGGGGGGGCAGCACGTGGCGCCCGAGCCACTTCGGCCGCCGCGGAATTTTTATTGTTTTTCTTTTTGAATTCTAATTTCTTTTTTCCCCTTTTATTTATATTCGTTTTTTTTTTTTTTTTTTTTTTTTGGGGGGGGGGATGGTGGGCTGGGGTGTATGCTAGTGTTGTGAGTATTTTTTAAAGCTTTTGCGAGACTTTTCTTTCTTTCTTTCCTTTTCGTATTTTTTTTAACGGAATTAACAGCTTCTTTTTTGGAAACGAAGGATAAACACTAAATTTATTACGAAATAGATAGCACACATAAATAGGCATGAATACTTTTCTTAAAAATCCCCACCGAGTACACACACAAAGCAAACACGAACAACATAAACAACAACAACAGCATCCGAAACCAACCTTGAATAACCATCTCCCAACTGCACAACATCCGAACATTTCAGATAACACCTTAAAATAGTCATAACATATCAATGAACAAGTTAATTAAAAGAAAATCGAGAATGCTTTCAAAATGACAAACTTCGCACATTTCGCGAGGAATCGTCACTCGCTTCCGTTCGGTTTCGCTTAGACTCGCCTCGACACCCAAGAGGGCGCGCACGGCCGCCGAGCGAAAGGCAAAGCGAATGTAAACAACGGACGTGTAAACAAGACCGGGTCGCGCGGGTTGTGTCTGCGGAGACTTGCATTGTCAAAATAAAAATGGGAACTCGCTGACGGACTTTTGGGGATACAATCTATGGGGAATACATGGGGGATATATGGGGGTATAAATCATATATATAACACAATTATCCATCAGAGAATTCTATATATCCGTCATTTTCCTATGCATTAGTGATCGAAAACCTTTGAAAAACGCATCGTCGACTGACTCACCTGCTGCTTGAAGGGACGGAGGACGAGCCAAAGGGCTCGGCGCTGTCACACTTTCAGAGGCATCTTGCTAAGGGGAGGGGGAGAGGGGGCGAAGGAGGGGGAGGACGAGGAGAGGGAGAAGGGAAGAGGAGCTGATGCTAACGAAGTGAGAGGGTGTTGTCAGTGGTGGCAGTGTCGGTTGCGGTGCTGGTGTAGTGGTGGCAGGCCGGTGTATCACACACCGAGCCACACGCACGCACACGCACAAACACACACGCTGTGTAAACACGTACAAACACGTCGCCCCTTCACACGTGCGGCCAATTCAACCTGCTCCGTCTACAGGGGCCGAGGGGGGTGGGGTGTGAGGACGTGTACGCACTATGAGTGAGCGGCCGTGGCAGCAGCGAAGGCAGGCTCGGTGTAGGCCAGGCAGCCTGTCGTGGCCTCTACACCCCCTCACTGCTACACAGAGCCCAACGCACACGCACCATCTTTGCCTGGCGCAGGACTGGCAGGTCGCTGCAGGCGTAGGCTGCCTGTGGGTGATGACGAGTGATGTGGCGGTGGTGGTGGTGGTGAGTGGTGGTGAGTGGTTATGGTGATGAGTGGGGCCGCGACGCGAGACCCTGGACGGCGCTCAGGCGGGTTAGTACTGGCACCACACGCGCTCCAGGATGGCACTGGCGGCGCAGGTTCCAGCAGGGCCGGCGCACACCTCGCCTATTGATCCGGCGCGCGCCTCAGCCACCCCGTCTGCCTGCTGCCCTCTCCCTCACTCACTCACTCGCTCTCCCTTGCTCTCACTCACTCACGCACTCACTCACTCACTCACTCACTTTAATTAACACGTTCACCCCGTGCATTCATGTTCTCATTCATTCATTCATTCACTCACACGCTCCTGCTATCCCTCGCTCTCTTGTGGTGGCATTCACACACATACACAACACGAACCCATTCATAAGCTCATACAAATAACCATCTTGGAAGAAACCAAGAGAAAACAAACAAACGAACAAACAGCATGGAAACACAAGCCGCCATAATCCACAAATACATCAAAAGATCCATACACCCATACAAACTCACTCCCCACTCCCCACTCCCCCCTCCACCCTCCCATTCCCCCCACCCCTCCCGCCACCCTACTTCCGTCCCTCTCCTCTCCACCCTCCCGTTCCCCCCACCCCTCCCGCCACCCTACTTCCGTCCCTCTCCCCCGCCCCCCAACCCCCCCTCCACCTCACCGCAACGTAAACACGCATACAAAGGTCAGTCCAGCACAGCGCATCTGCTCATCAGTAGGCACGCACACATTCCAGGAGAGATGAATGCAGTCGCTAAGCCATGTGCTCGGGAAGAGGAGGAGGAGGAGGAGGAGGAGGAGGAGGAGGAGGAGGAGGAGGAGGAGGAGGAGGAGGAGGAGGAGGAGGAGGAGGAGTACGACGAGGAGGAGGAGGAGTACGACGAGGAGGAGGAGGAGTACGACGAGGAGGCCGAGGACGAGGGGAAGGGGGAGGGGGAGGAGGAGGAGGCATCGTATGTGTAAATAATACTTTGGGGTGTTCTACGGGTGTCCAAAAAGGGGATCTGGATCCTCTGTGTGACTTAAAAGAGGAAGAGGAAGTGGAGACAACGTACAAATGCACAATCATTCAGCGCGTCCTACGGTCCCTTGCCGTATCCTGCCGTCCCACGAACCAGCAAAAACAACAAGAACAGCATCACCGCCACTACCAATAACAACAAATCACAAATCACAGAATCTAAAAAACAAAAACCACGCCACGAAATCCCACACCGCAGAAACAACAATTACAAAAAAGACAAACACCATTTGAGCCTCCAACCCTCATCTCCTGGCACAGCATCATCAACATCCGCGCAGATGACACGACCATCTATTAACAGCAGCATCCGGACACAATAGCTGCCAAATAATTCGAATGCGAGGTAACAACATGCAGTTAAGAGAGGGAGGAGGGGAGGAGGGGGAGGGTGTAAGGGGGAGGAATGGTGGATGTGGGGGAGGGTAAAGGGAGTGGGGTAAGGGGAGGCTAGGAGGGGGTAGAAGAGAGGAAGGGAGTGGGGTAGGGGTAGGGTGGAAGGGGAGAAAGGGAGGTAGGGAAGTATATAGAGAGGGAGGAATCGAGGGGGGAGGGATAGAGGGGGGTGGGAGGCGAGGGAATGGGGAGCAGAATAGAGGTTGGGAGGGGTGGGGGTGTAACTAACTTTTCCACGGTGTAGCGCAATTTCCCCTACACTCAATGCAATTCGGAATGGTACATGTAGATTGAGCCTATAATGAACCCGCGCGCGGATACACACGCGAACAATCTCGTTTTCGCTCTCGCTCACTTTCGTCTTCCTCTTTCTCTCTTTCTCTATCTCCCTTCTTCTCCCTTTCTCTTTCATTTTTTCTCTATCTATCTTCCTCTTCCTCATCCTTACCTTCTCTCTCTCCCTCTCGCTCTATCTCTTTCACTTTCTTTTATACTCTTCCTTACCTACCTACCTACCTACCTACTTCCTTTCCTTCCCTTCCTTCCCCTCTCCCTCCCTCCCCTTCTCCCTCCTCCCCTCCCACAGTCACCTGGCCCCCTGACCCCTTCCCCTCCCGCCCTCACCCACCCCGACGCATTCCAAAAGAGTACTTACGAAGCACACCGACACCTACGCCTCATTTTTTTAGCAAAACGTGACCCCAACTCCTGACGCGCGGGGAAGGGGGAGAGGGAGGGGGAGGGGAAGGGTGGAGGGAGGAGGGGGACGTGGGAGGGGGTGAGAGAAGCCCTGGGAAGTAGGGGATGTCAGCTAATCAGGGAGTCTCACCGAGCTTGGGATAAAGCGATCGGACCTTGTTGGGGCCTCGCTCGGTTGTCTTGCTCCGTGGCTCCCGTTTGACCTGATTCCGTGGAGTGCGGGTGGAGGGGGGGTAGCATACTGGGGAAGAGTGGGAGATGAGTTGGGGGAAGTGGGGGAGGAGTGAGTGAGTGAGTGAGTGAGTGAGTGAGTGAGTGAGTGAGTGAGTGAGTGAGTGAGTGAGTGAGTGAGTGAGTGAGTGAGTGAGTGAGTGAGTGAGTGAGTGAATGAACGAGCGAGCGAACGAGTGTGTGTGTGTGTGTGTGTTCGCACGCGTGCACGTCTCCCAAACGTCGAATTGACAGAACAACGTTACAGAAAACGTTCTTCTTAACGCGCAGCAAAATCCTCACACTATCAGCGCCTTCACATGTCATCCGATAGATCGTCTTGAAAGGCAGCAGCGGCGACTCACCAAAAACCTCGCGGATTCCTGTTTCACCACAGCGCTTGCCATTGAAAACTTCGTGGCAATGAGCGACAGCATGGAATACTGTGCATTCATGAGACCTCACTGATGGGGCGGCGTTTCTTCCCCTCTCCCTCGCCCCTTCCTCAAAGCATTGTCTCTCCGCGGTAATCAGCATTCATTAATGCCATGCCGCCCTTACCTGCCGCGCTCCGATGTTTCTTTGCATTGTCTTTCTCTGTGCGCGCCTTTCTCATTCTCTCTCATTTTTCATTGTCTCCTTCCTCTCCCTTTCCCCTTGCCTTTTCCATTCCTTCCCTTCTTTCTACGATACCACTTTTCTGTGCATGTGCGTGCGTATGCGTTTGCGTGTGTGCATGTGCGTGTGTATGCGTTTGTGTGTGTGCAAGTGCGTGTGTATGCGTTTGTGTGTGTCGTGCCCACGTGTTCGCGAACCAAAAACGCCGCAGCACAACGCACACACGAACGCACGAAGCCCGCGCTCGCCATCTGCTCGACTTCTATGTCCTCTTTAAAACAGACCCAAACAAACAAATAAAGTAAAAATAAATACGTAGATAAATAAAAGCTCAAAAGAAAAGAAACGAAAAACCTCGGCCTACCAAAACAAACAACTGGTCTCGATTCCTGATGACATTTACCACAGATCAGAAACTGCAACGACAACAATAACAACAAAAAGAGTGATTGCAGCCTCTCTTCTGCACTGTTCGCCTCACATGTCGAAGGGCAACAGCAGAAAGGGGATATGAGGAAATGAGAAAGAGGAAAAAGGAGGGGGGAGGGGGAAGGGAAACGGGAGGGGGAAGGGGGGAGGGAGGGAGACGGAGGGAGTGGGATAGAGAGAGATAGAGATAGATAGACAGAGAGAGAGAAAGAGAACGAGAAAGAAATACAAAAAGTACACACAATCGCAATCCCAAAAGAGAAGAGAAGGGAAACCCCCCCCCGATGGCGTCCAAAAGGAGCGGACCCGCCCCCCCGCAACGAGCAGCATTGCAACCGGCCTGCAACTCACGCGCCGGTCACGTGGGCGCAGCGAAAACCCGCCAATGCAA
>NC_091570.1:22842881-22845381 GCF_042767895.1 Penaeus vannamei
GTTGCGTTAATCTACCTTCTTTTAAGACAGTGCTCCTTGCCCCCCCCCCCCACCTACACCCTGTCTCCCCCCTCCCCTCCCCTCCCCTCCCCTCCCCTCCCCTCCCCTCCCCTCCCCTCCCCGCCCCTCTACTCTCCTCTATTCTCTTCTTCCCTCTTCTCCCCTCCTCTTCACTTTCCACACGTTCCCTCGGTCTTAAAGGTTGGTGTTCCTTCAATGTTCATTCTATACCCACAGACAAGCGCAAAGACACACACAAAATTTAGTGTCCCTACCTCCCTCTCTCCCCCTCTCCCTCTCCCTCTTCCTCCCCCTCTCCCTCTTCCTCCCCTTCTCCCTCTCCCTCTCCCTCCCCCGCCCTCTCCCTCCCTTCCCCCTCTCCGTCCATCTCCCCCTCCCCCTCCCCCTCTTTCTCTCCCTCCCCCTCCCCCTCTCAATCAAACACACTCGCGCTTCCCAGGCTCTAATAATGGCAACTCAGGCCCTGACTCAAGGGATCCAACATAAACAAGGCTTAGATAACGCTTTCCAGATCTTATTTTCGGACTTTCGTCTCTCCGCGTCCATTTGCCTCGTCCTTTACTCTCTCTCTCTCTCACATCGCCTTCTATCGCGTATCTTCTCTCTATCACCCTTTAATACGCTTATCCCTTCCCCTGCCATTTAGCCCCGATGCTCACCTTCCTGTACCCCGAGTCCATTATCTTGCTTCCTCTTGTCTCTCCTTCTCTCTCCTTTGTCCCTCTATTTCTTCATCCTTTAGCCCTTCTCCTTCTTCTCCTTAACCTTCGATGTTTTTTTTTCTGTACTTTCATCTCTCCATCAATCGTTTAGTTCGATTTTTCGTTCTTATGATTTCCCCCCATTTTCTTCTCGTCACTCTTCTTGTTCCCCTTCTCATACCTCTCCTTTCGACCCTACCTCTCCTTTCCCTGTCGCTCGTCCTTCAACCCCTTCCTTTACCCCCCACACACACCTATCACCCCCCCCCACCCCCTCTCTCCTACCGTCCCCCACCGCCTCCTATCGCCGCCCTTCCAGCCAAAATCCACGCACCTTGCCGCCGTGAGGATGATAAACGACGTACTCCTCGGCCTGACAGCCTCATGCAACCTCCTGCATGACGGAGCGGCCATTACGTCAAGGCGGGGCCGAGGGTCTTTCGCTTCCCTTCTGCGCTTACTTCTTATTTTCTCGGATTTTCACCTTTACTTTTTATTTCTTTTTATTATACATTTTTTTCTCTTTATTTATTCTCGTTTGTTACTGACTTTTCATTATTCACGTTTTTACGGTATTCCTTTTTCTTAATTATTAACGCTATTTGACTTATTATTGATTTTCCTTTCGTTATTCTCATTCATGCATTCATCAGTTTCAAATATGCATCAGGATTTGTCAGGAACTGTACGAACATCTGTGCATGCGAGATATTTTATCCATGTGGTTATGCATTCTTAATTTGTTGTCGAATGTTAAGAATAATATACGATCTGGTTGGTGGTATTCCTCCCCCTCCCTCACTCTCGTTTCTTTCTCTTTCTCTGTCTCTTTTTTCTCTCCTTCTATGCCATCGTCTCTCTCTCTCTCTCTTTCACGTACTCAAAGTAACCACTCTTCATCACTGTACTTTTACTGTCCTTTCTTTATCTGTCAATGTTTTCTTCTCTTCCTCCTCCTCCTCCCTTTCAGACACAGTGACAGACATCCAAACAAACAAATAAACAAACACCACTCACCTCACTAAAACCCCGATTTCCCTTCTTTTTCCATCCCTTTTCCCCCTTCCCCCTTTCCCCTCACGGACCCCGCCTCCTTTTTTTCTCCCTCAAAGCACCCTGCACTCCGTCATCCCTTCCCCTCGGCGTGGCTACAATCTGTCCCCTTCGCTGCGCTCCTTCTGCCCCTCCATCAAGCTGTCACCTTCAGCGTCGGTTTCCTTCGCCTCCTTCGCACTCCCGCGCTTGCCATCTCCTTCCCTCCCCCCTCCGCCGAGCCCCCTGTGCACACGCTCCTTCGTTTCTCTTATCCTTCAGCTTCGCTTCTCGTCTTCTCTTTATTCTCTCCTTCTGATATATCCTGTGCACTCCCCCGCGCCGTTGCAAGAGACAATTCTCCCCCTTTCTTCTTCTCTTTCTTCGCCCCTTGCCTCTACCTTCACCCTCTCCTTCACATCCATCAACATCCCTTCACCTCCACCCCTCTCGCTTTCCTTACAACACATTCCTTTCCCTTTTCTTCCGTTACGTAACTTCCTCTTCATTCTCAACTTCGCTTGCTGTTCTGACACTTCCCTCTTTCCTCTCCCCGCCCTCCCCCGCCCCAAAAACGCTTCCCGTTTCTTCATTTTCCCTTCTTCGTTCCCTTCTCTCCTCCACCGTCGCAACGCTATCTTAAATCTCACCATTCCTTAAGTACCTCCTCATCCTCGCCGTTTTCTTTAGTCTTAAAAAATGGAGAAAGAAAACGTATCGCAGTCTGATTACGCGAGTCGAGCAGA
>NC_091570.1:22870381-22887881 GCF_042767895.1 Penaeus vannamei
CCTCGTTACGTCATCTCTCTCGCGTTCTCACGTCTCTCTCTCTCCCTTCTCATCTCCTCATCTTATCATCATCATCATCATTCTCTCTCTCTCTCTCTCTCTCTCTCTCTCTCTCTCTCTCTCTCTCTCTCTCTCTCTCTCTCTCTCTCTCTCTCTCTCTCTCACCTTTCTTCCCATGCCTCTAAAACTAAATTCCCTTTTCTCCCAATTTACTCACTCACACTCTCACTCTCTCAACACCCATGTTTGCTTTTCTCTGTCTCCATGCTCGCTCTGTCTCCGTTCTTTTATTTGCATCCAATTCCTCCTTTTTTACCCTCCCGCATCTCCTGTTTCCCAATCTTCCCGAATCCTTCACCGACACTCGACTCCAATCTCGAATCGTGGATGAAAGCGAGCGAGCGATCTCTCCCGGCGGACGGCGGTGGGGAAGGGAGGCTGAGGAAGCGGCCGAAACGGGGGCCGTCTCTCCCTTTCTCTTTTCTCTCTCTTTCCTGTTCTAAATCTCCTTCCTTTTCCCCTCTCTTCATCTCCTTATTTCCTTCCTTCCCTCCCTCCCTCTCCTTCCTTCTTCCCGTTCCTCTCCCAGCTCCTCCCTCTCCTTCCTTCCTCCCTTTCCTCCCCCAGCTCCTCCCTCTCCTTCCCTCCCTCCCTCCCTCTCCTTCCCTTCCCCCTCTCCCTCTCCCCGCACACTAGACCCAAAACACACAGGGCAATTTACTCCAAGTCTTCTTCACGCGCACACTTCAACCCAAGTCGCTGGACTGTATCGCCGTCTTAAGAAGCCTAAACGCCTTGGCTTGGGGAGGGCCGACGGGGCTTAGGAGCATCCTGGGACACTTTTGCTCTCTCTGTGTGCATTACTGTTATTGTTGTTGCTATCCTCATTGTCAGTACATTGTTGTTGTTGTTATTTTCATTGTCAGTACATTGTTGTTGTTGTTATCAATTATCATTATCATTATTACTACTACTACTACAACTATTATCATCGTTGTTGTTATCATGACCATAACTGTTCATCATTGTTAATTATAAAAAATAATAACCATAATATCATTACTATCATCACCATAATCACCATTGTCAATATTATCATCACCATTATCCTTATCGTTGCTATTATCAACTACTAAAACTTCCATCATCAAAGAAAAAGGAAACCTGTTTTCAGGCTCCAGTATGCATGAGGCCTCAGTCACACACACTCGGCCCTACATTTCTTCCTTTTTTCAATCTTCCTAACAGTATGGGGATGCTTCTAGTTCTCCTCCCTCCTCTCTCCCCCCTTCTTACTTTCTCCTGTCTCCTTCTGTAGATCTTTTCGTTCCTCCTTCTCTCTTTACCTTCACTCCCTTCTTCCCTTCCTATCTCATTCCCTCCTTCCCTTTCTTTCTCACTCCCTCCTTCCCTTCCTTCCTCACTCACTCCTTCCCTTTCTTTCTCACTCCCTCCTTCCCCTTCTTTCTCACTCCCTCCCTTCATTCCTCCCTTCCTTCCTTCCTTCCTCTCCCTCCGCATATGACCCGCTGCACCTCCGATAATTACTCCTGGCCTCCATTTCCGATACCAAATACCCCAACTCCTCTCAACTTGGACGTACCGATCGCGCCAGGGTACAAGGACGCACCGCTCGCACCCCGCCGTATAAAGTTACCCCACGTGACCCTAGGTGACTCCTAATGCACCCGACTTCGACCTTCCTTGTCTCAAGAAGAGAATTCAAAACCTCTTCGATGAATTTCGCAACACTTAGGCGAACCTGCCTCATCGCCCCCGCTTCCGTCTGATTCCGAGGTCCATGCAAATTAGTTCCCACGACCCGCCGGTGTGTGGCAGACAGACAGACTCCCTCAGGCAGATTCATGCTCCCAGCGGGGAGGGGGGGGGCGCATATAGATGCATAATTATTATACTGATACACATATATTCGTCGGGTTATATATGTAATGTGCAAGTATATGGACAATAAACTCAATAAAGGCCAGAGAAACACCGCTACACACACATTAATATAGATCTATATATTCACCAATCTATACAATGTGTCCGTCTGTACATTTCTATAGTAGTATGTTGATGCTGTCTGTACTGACAGTATGCATGCACATGACCCTCTCCATGCTGAACAGACTAATAAAGTGACATGTAACTGTAATTCAACGAGCATGCTAATTTATACTGCACGAATGCATGTGAACTAATTTGCCTGTCGCACATCCGGCCGTCGAAAGGGAGTCAGATATCAGGGGCGCGTGGCCGGCGATTAATCTAATCATCCTTCTTAATATTTACTTGTCCATTACGTCCCTTCACTTAGGGAAGCCATCTCCCTCGGGGAAGATAGAAATAACACACACACACACACACACACACACACACACACACACACACACACACACACACACACACACACACACACACACACGAAGAGTGAGAGAGAGAGAGAGAGAGAGAGAGAGAGAGAGAGAGAGAGAGAGAGAGAGAGAGAGAGAGAGAGAGAGAGAGAGAGAGAGAGAGAGAGAGAGAGAGAGAGAGAGAGAGAGAGAGAGAGAGAGAGAGAGAGAAGGGGGGGGTGACAAGGCAAGGCGTGCGTCTTGGACACCGTTCAGCTTAGTTTCCCCTCCAATCAATACTCCTATTCCTCACGGGTCAATTTCGATGATTATGTTTTGATGAGGGAGACGGCCTTCCTTTCCGCCTCTCTCCCCTCCTCGCTCTCCCTTACGCATGTCTTTCTGATGATAACCATGCCTACGACAATTGTTCCTCTTCCTCCTCCTTTTATTTTCCTTCTTATCCATCTCCATCTGTATCTCGTGCTCCATATATTTTTTCATAATCACCTTTATTATTATCATTAACATCATCATTACAATCATTGGCATTATGATTATTATTCCCACAGACATCATCATTACCATCATCGTTATTCTCCTCTTCATTCTTTTCCTCCTCCTCCTCCTCCGCTCTTCTTACATCCAAAATACATCACGAAACGGCACTCTTTCTATGGCGCTGCTGACCTCTGACCTTTGCTCCCCTTGACCAAGTACTTCATGACAGGAGTCCCCAGTCACCCCCACCCCCTCTCTTTCCCTTCGCCCCCTCTCAAATCACCCGAAAAATCATCCCATTTATTCTCTTAGTTGTCAATATCATTATTATTGTTATCATCATTATTATTATCACCACAATTATTATCATCATAACTGATATTACTAATTATCATTATCAATATTATCATCATTGTTATCACCATCATCATTATCATTACAATCATCATCAATATTATCATGATTTATGACCACTGTCAATATCATTACTCTCCTCCTCCTCCCTCCCCCCCTCCCCCTCCCTCCCCCCATCCCCCACTGACCTGGACCCCAAACTCACGCTGTTTATATGCAGGTCGAAACATCGAGCCAACGCACGAGCAGGACGGGAGGAGACACGGCAGACGATCGATAATGCGGGCGAGTTGCGATCGAGGGAAGAAGAGGGAAGGGGGAAGGAAAGGGGAATGACGGAGAAGGGAAAGCGAGAAAGGAGAATAGAAAGAGAGACAGGGAAAATAAAAGACGAAGGACAAAGGAGAGGAAAAGAAAGAGGAGGGGAAAGGAGATAGAGAAAGGGAAGAAGAAAATATGAAGTTTAAAGAGAAGGGGAAGGGGGGCAGGACAGACGAAATGGGGAGCAGGGAGGAGGGACAGGAAGAGGGAAAAAAGGAAACAGAGAAGAGAGAGGAGGGGGGCGAGGGAGAGTGAAAGGTGACAGGATAAGCAAAACATCCTATAAATCTGCTTAAAATGTTCGCAAATATATGACGCAATAAGTATACGCCTGGCCTTAATACTCCATTCATATAATTACTCAACCATTTTATTTACCATTTGCGCTTAATTTGCAACGTCGAGCCATCATAATAAAAAAACAAATCTATTAAAATACACATTTTCAAAAAAAAGGCAAATCCAATAACTTGTTGTGCGGAATTCGCAATTCCATTAATTGCACACACTTAAAATAAAAATAATAAACAAAATAACCAAATAGCAACAGCAATAAATATATATCACCTTCCTTTGTGCTCTCCAAATAAACGGTGAAAATAAACCAAAACAAATAAATTTAACTCTAGTATATTACTATCAGGAACCGATACATACATGTACCCAGACACACACACACACACATGCATACAAACATAAACACATACGCCGACACACATGCAAAGACATACGCAAACACACACACACACACACACACACACACACACACACACACACACACACACACACACACACACACACACACACACACACACACAAACCCTTACTAAAACTCAGATCGCACGCCTATAACCCTGAGAAGCGAACCGCCATGGAACCGCGCCCCAGCTCCGCCCGCGGATCGTGTTTCGAGAACCCAGTGCACTTCGAGGACATAGGCTTCACCCCCCCCACCCTACCCCGTTCTCCGCCCGCATGCACGCACGCACTCTATAAGAGGTCATGGGTGTACTGCTGGAGCATAAGGGCGTGAGAGGTGGGGGTGGGGGGTAAGAGGTGGGTAGGAGGTGGGTGACAGGTGGATAGTGGGACAGGGGATACAAGAGGATGGTGGGGGTGGGGGTGGGGGGGTGAGAGGAAGCAGTGGTAGAGGTGAGAGCGAAAGTGAGAGCGAGTGTGAGAGCGAAAATAAAGAACGAGAATAAGTAGAGTAAGAAAATGAGAAGCGAGTGTGAAGGACGACTATCAAAGTGAAATAAAGCTTAAGTAGGAATACCCACATACCCTCATATACCCCCTCCCCCCCATTACGAAACGCGACAGGCAAACCGCACTCTCGTCGCCAGAGTACACAACAACCAAAGACTAGGGTACACGAGAGGCCAAAATCGTAAATCATTTTATATCGACACCTTTCCAAAGGCGAAATCCTAACCTTTCAATCTTATTTAAGACCAACACGCATTTCAGAACTGTGAAGTTCATCTCTGAGAGGGAGAGGGAGAGGGGGAGGGGGAGGGGGAAAGGAAAAGAGGAAGGGAGAGGATAGGAGAGGGAGAGGGAAAGCGAGAGGGAAAGTGTAAGGGAGAGGGAGAGGGAGAGGGGAGGGGAGGGGGAAAGGAAGAGAGGAAGGGAGAGGATAGAAGAGGGAGAGGGAAAGCGAGAGGGAAAGTGTAAAGGAGAGGGAGAGGGAAAAAGAGAGAGAGAGAGAGAGAGAGAGAGAGAGAGAGAGAGAGAGAGAGAGAGAGAGAGAGAGAGAGAGAGAGAGAGAGAGAGAGAGAGAGAGAGAGAGAGAAGAGAGAAAGAGAGAAAGAGAGAAAGAGAGAGAGAGAGAGAGAGAGAGAGAGAGAGAGAGAGAGAGAGAGAGAGAGAGAGAGAGAGAGAGAGAGAGAGAGAGAGAGAGAGAGAGGGGGGGGGGGTAAGTAGCTTGACAGGTAAACAGACAGGTGAGTAGCTAGACGGATAGAGATAGAGATAGAGATAGCGACAGATATAGAGACAGACAGATAGACAAACAGACAGACAGACAGACAGAACGCGACGCCCTGTCCCCAAGCACCGCCCAGGTTACCCAAACCCGAGAGCGTGTGCGGCCCAAACAAGGTAACTTGGTACTCGGCTAAAGTTACTGCGCACTAAAACCAAATGCTTTTGAGAAATATAATCCGTTTCCACGCCGAGGGAGAGGCTGGGAGATGGGCGGGAGAGAGGAAAGGGGAGAGGGAAGAGGAAGATGGAGTGAGGAATGAGGATAGGAGAAGGATGAGAGAGAGGGGGAGATAGGAGAGGATGAGTGAGGAAAGAGGGAGAAAAAGAAGGGGAAGGGGAAAGAGAGGGAGAGGGAAGATCATGAATGAGGAAATAGGAGAGAAGAGGGATGGGACGGAGAAGGGAGGGGAGACGCAAGGAAAAGGGAGAGGGAGAAGAAGAGATAAGCGGGAAGAGGGGAGAGCGGGCAAAAGAAATGGAGAAAGAGAGAAGAGGATGAAAGAATCCTAAGCAGGCAAGAGAACAAAGCGCAGAGCCCGAGAGCGACCCCGGCGGCGCAGGACCAGGCCAGCGCGCCCACCAGGCCACGGGGCGAGCGGCGGGCGGCGGCGCGCTCGTGCTCGTGACACACACACAAACACAGAAAAATATCTACTTCTAGCTATATATAGAGATAGATAGGTACAAAGGACGGGGACGAGCGACGGGCGGCGGCGGCGGCGGCGCTGGGGTCCCGTGCAGCCGGCGGCGGCGACGAGCCGAGGCGCGACACTCGAGCCGCCGCGGCCGCTGCAGCCGCACACCGCACGCGATCACACCTGCGCCGGAGACCGCAGCGCG
This sequence comes from Penaeus vannamei, assembly GCF_042767895.1. Lineage (NCBI taxonomy): Eukaryota > Metazoa > Arthropoda > Malacostraca > Decapoda > Penaeidae > Penaeus > Penaeus vannamei. The sequence goes on from NC_091570.1 coordinate 22,876,723, forward strand.
CGCCGCAGGAGGGTCTTCGCGAGGCCGGAGGAGGACCTCTTCCTCTTCCTTAATCTGATTCTCCTCCTGCCTCCTCTTTCCCTTACTCATCATCATCTGTTTTCTCATAATATTTCCTCTCATCATCAGAGAGGGGAGGGGAGGGGAGGGGAGGGGAGGGGAGGATCAGAAGTCAAAAGAAGGGGTGACGGAAAGAGACGCTAAAAGGATAAGGAAGGAAGGAAGGAAAGAAAAAAGGATGAAAACAAGGCAAAAAGAGAGGGGAAAGTAACATAGACAAGATAAATAAAGAAAAGAAGAGAAGAAAGAAAAAAAACGGATGTAGGTGGATGGAATAACAGGAGAGAGGGAAAATGAAAAAAGAATAACAAGAAAATGAGAATAATGAGAGGAGAATAAAAAGACATCAAATGAAAATATAAAGAGGAGAGGAAGAAGATACATGGAGGCTGAAAGATCACAGGAGACAAAATTAAGAAAGAGACAAAGAAAAAGACAGATAGCTGAAAATGAGACGAAGAAAAAAGATTCAGTACAGAGAAAATAAGAGATGAAGAAAATAAAAGAAGAGTCGGGAAGAAGAGAATATAAGGACGTATGAAAAGGACGAATCAGACGAAATAAAAGAAACAGTAAAAATGTAAAATAATGATGATAATAGTAATAATAATAATAACAATAATTATAATAATAATAATAATAATAATAATAATAATAATAATAATAATAATAATAATAATAATAATAATAATAATAATAATAATAACAACAACAATAATAAAATAAAAGAATAACAAAAAAGAAACAGGAAGAACAGAAATAAGGAAGAGGAGAGACGAGAGGAGAGAGGAAGAGGGACGATACAAGGAAGAAGAAAGATGAGAGGACACGAAAGCGGAGATAAACAGGAAAGACAAGACAGCGGGATGCAGCGTCCGGGAGAGGGGGAGGGGGACAGTGGCTCTAGTTACGGGTGCACCATGGGGGGGGGGGGGGGAGCGGCGTTTCGTTACCGCTTGCCTTTCCCTCGCTCGCTAGTTCAGCTGACAGCACATCTGACGGCATGTTGATCTAACAACACGTTCACCTGACAGCATCAAAAAAATCGTTCAGCATCTGTCCGTCAATTTATCTCGCAGCATCAAGCAAGTTCAGTCGTTTAAATGACAGCATGTTCAGCCAACGGCACCAAGTTTCAGTGGCTGCACGTTCTCCCACAAGCAAGTTTACCTCAAACGATCAGCATGCACATCTGACAGCATCTTTCAATAACAGCACGTTCATCAATCAGTAAGTTTCCCTCGCAGCACCAGCAAGTTCAACGGAGTAAAAAGTTCACATCACGTTTATCTCACAGCCCCAGCAAGCTCACCTGACAGCATCAGCATGTTTCTCTAACAGCGCCAGCAACCTTAACTAAGAGCATAAGCATGTTTCTCGAACTACAAAGTGCATTTACCAGTATGCCAATCTTATCACGTTCATCTCGCAGCATCACCACGTTCACCTGACAGCATCATCACGTTTATCCGACAGCAACTCCATCTGACAGCATCCTTCTTGCTTGACTCACACGGCTGAGGTTGCAAGCACGTGGCCAGGCAGGCAATCTTGGGGTGGGGTGGGGGGTGGGGGGGAGCCAACCAGTAATTTTCCACCTTATTTTTTCCCCATTTCTTTTTCTCTCTATCTTTACTGTTTTTTCTATATTTTTTTATGGCGTTTTTTTATTGCGATGTTGCGGGGAGAGGGAGCACCTCATGACCTGCCACACTGGTTTGTGTGTGGTAGAGACTTGAAGTGTTGTTTTGTTATTTTGAATGCGGGAGAAGAAGAAGAAGTAGGGGGAGAAGTTGAAGAAAAAAAGAAAAGAAAAAGATGGAGACGAACCAAAAGAAGAAACACCCGCACATATGAATAACCAAAGGAATAAAAAGCGATGCAAAAACTTATTGTAACTGTAATCATGCAATCTCAATCAACTTGCAATCGAGAACCTTGCAACTCTCTCTTAGAAGACAGTGACCTGCTTCTCTGCGCTAATGGCTGTTATCATTACGGAGGCCGTGACTGCAGGCCAAAATAATTATGAGAGAGAGGGATAGATAGATAGATAGATAGATAGATAGATAGATAGATAGATAGATAGAGAGAGAGAGAGAGAGAGAGAGAGAGAGAGAGAGAGAGAGAGAGAGAGAGAGAGAGAGAGAGAGAGAGAGAGGGAGAGAGAATTTTCTTGTTAGTTTCTCTTTTTCTATTTATTCCTCTACCACGTAAACGGAATCTAGACGAAACTCGAGTGAATAGCAAGATGCATGTGATTTCGTAAAAAAAAAAGAAAATAATCAAACATTTGATTTTATTTGCAAAAGGGGGATTTCCTTCAAAAAATGAAAATCTCGAACATTCATTTTCAACTTTTTTAAACCTTAAAGAGAACCTATTAAGCTAGCACTTCACGGCCGCCCGGAATTGTTTGTACAATGCGGTTTAATTCTGCTTTATTTGACTTTTCCTGTTCTCGTTTTTCATTTTCTCAGTTATGTTTGTTTACCTCAAATCCTTCTTAATTGTGTTTATATTACGCATGTCTTATTAATTATGACGCACACGTACGCACACACACACACACGCGCACAGACACACACACACATAGAAAAATGTATACTTCTATCTATATATAGAGAGAGAGAGGTACAAAGACATGAAAAGGTATACACATAGATTGATACAGATATATAGACTGATATATAGAGACTGCCATAGATAGACAAAAATAGACAAACAAAGATAAAGATATACAAACAGACATAGAGCCCGATAAATGGAGATACAGACAGAAGGGCTGATATATATATATATATATATATATATATATATATATATATATATATATATATATATATATATATATATATATATATACAGATAGATAAAAAATACATATACCTGTGATCATATAAACAGACATATAAATGGGAGATTTCTTTCGGAGGGCAATCATTTCGAAAGACAAATCCTCCCCAACGAATATGTTGAACAAATACCAACATTAATAAATCTTATCCACATATGCCCCCACTCGGCAAATATTCTATTCAGGCTGCTCTCGCAAATCAAATTACCGAACCAAATTAATTGGAATCAATAAATTCACCGGCAGATTTTATTACGACTTAATATAAAATTACATGTAAATATGACGGCAATAATAATAAAGATGATAATAATAATAATAAAATATGATGATGATGGTGATGATGATGATGGTGATAATAATGATGATGATGATGATGGTGATGATGATGATGGTGATGATGATGATGATGATGATGATGATGATTGATGATTAATGATGATGATGATGATGGCGATGGTGATGATAATAATAAATAAATAACCCAAACCGACAGTCTTCACTACGACTTAAAATATCTAACTATACATAAAAAAAGAAAAATAAGCAAATAAACAACCTTGTAGATGAAAAAATAAGCCTTATTCCCATCAAAATAGAGGAAAATTGAGACGTCGAGAAGGAAGCCTCGCCAGCCCGGCTCAAATACCACTTACTAAGGTTAATGGAAACCCCCGCACCCCCTCCCCCTCCCCCTCTTCCATCTACCCTTTTGTTGCATGTGTTGCTAAACCCATATTGCCTCGGCAGTCTCCCTCCAGCCTCTTTTCATTAACAGAGCAAATATCTTTATAGAAGAGGCGGAGGATTATACGGAACTGGATTTCTTAATCACATCTTTTCTCTCTGGCTCGCTTACTTGACCGAATTCTCTCTCTCTCTCTCCCTCCCCCCCCCCCTCTCTCTCTCTCTCTCTCTCTCTCTCTCTCTCTCTCTCTCTCTCTCTCTCTCTCTCTCTCTCTCTCTCTCTCTCTCTCTCTCTCTCTCTCTCTCTCCCTCTCCCTCTCCCTCTCCCTCTCCCTCTCCCTCTCCCTCTCCCTCTCCCTCTCCCTCTCCCTCTCCCTCTCCCTCTCCCTCTCCTCTCTCTCTCCCTCTCCCCCTCCTCCTCCCCCTCCCTCTCCCTCTCCCTCTCCCTCTATGTGTGTGTGTGTGTGTGTGTGTGTGTGTGTGTGTGTGTGTGTGTGTGTGTGTGTGTGTGTGTGTGTGTGTGTGTGTGTGTGTGTGTGTGTGTGTGTGTGTGAGTCCTCTTCTATTCCATTTCCCCCTATCTATCCTTTACCTCTTTCTCCATCTGTTCGCGGGAGTATTGGAGGAAAATGTTGAAGTGAGCCAGGAAGCTACATCCTTCTGAGGAGAAATAAAAGTGATAGCAGTAAGCCTACCAAAAAGAAAGGGAGAAAAATTCCTCGCGTTGTTCTCTCTCTTCCATCGCTTCATCCCCTTAATCTTTCTACTTTCCTTTATCCTCTCCTCTGTTTCTATCCCCCCTCTACCTTTCCAGCCCCCCCTTCTCCCCCTCCCTACCAAATCGTCAACTTAATCCCCACCCGATATTTCTCTTCTTCTTTTATCCTTCCTCCTTCCCCCTCTTTCTCCAACTCCCCCTTTCCTCCTCCTCCTTCTCCCTCCTCCCTCCTCCCCCTCTTCCTCCTCCTTCTCCCTCTTCCTCCTCCTCCTTCTCCCTCCTTCTCCCTCCTCCCCCTCCTCCTTCTCCTAACTCCTCCTCCTCCTCCTTCTCCTAACTCCTCCTCCTTCTCATTCCTCTTCCTCTCACCTTCTCATTCCTATTCCTCTTCCTCTTCCTCCTCCCCCTCCTCTTCTTCCTCTTACCCCCCCCCCATCCGAGATCGACGTCGAGGTTGAAGGAAGAGGGAATAGAAACACTATTTAGACAAAACAGCGGATGGGAGAGAACAAGATAAGAAGAGGAGAGGGAAGGAGACAAGAGAAAAGCAGAGGGGAAGAGAGAAGAGAACAAGAGAGAGGAGAAAAGAGAGGAGAAAACAGAAGGACGGGACTGAGGGAAAGGGGAGAGGGAAAGGGATAGAAGAGAAAAAGAGGGGAGGTGATGAATGGGAGAAGGAAAAGACAGAATGAAGAGTGGGCAGAAGAGAAAAGGTTGAGAGAAAGGGAAAGAGAAAAGGAGAAAGGAAGAGGGTAAAAGTAAGGAAAGAATGAGGAAGCATGGAAGGATGAAAGAGGGGAGGGAACCAGAACAGACGAAATGCAATTAGTGAAAGCCTGGGGAAGGAGGAGACAGGATGCGAGGAAAGCGGGAGAGAAGGGGAAGAAGACTAAAAGAAAAGAAACTGGATAAGCGAAGGAAGGAGCAAAGAGAGAGAGAGAGAGAGAGAGAGAGAGAGAGAGGGAGAGAGAGAGAGAGAGAGAGAGAGAGAGAGAGAGAGAGAGAGAGAGAGAGAGAGAGAGTGTAAAATGAATACGAGAAAATATTAAATAAAAATAACAAAAATAATAATGGTCATAATCAAGGTGGCGAAGGTAGCAATAATAATAATATTGCCAGAGTAATATACGAAGAAAACGAATAACGAAAAGAAAAAAGCAACAGGCAAAAAAGGCCCGTAAATCAAAGTCCCTGTCAGACGCAGAGAGCGCGATAAAAAAGGGAATAAGGATCAGAGTGATAAAAGGCGATAAAAGTACAATTTGACCGCCGATGCGCTGTCAAACAGGAACGGCAAAGGTCAAGTGCAGTCCAAACACCATGGCCTTATCGCAGCAGCCATGCGGGCCCGATTTCAATTATATTTATAATAAGAAAGAATTCGAGTGCTTGCCTTGCTCTATCCTGACCCACCCCCTCCCCTCCCCATGCCACCCCGATCCTCGCTCGCACACCCTCTCTCCCTCACTTTTTCCCCCTCTCTCTTCATGTGTCTGTGTCTGCGTCTGTCTGTCAGTCTGTTTGTCGGCATTAGGATTTAAACAAAACATATCCCATCAATTGCCTATGGCAGTCGACATTTATCTAGTATTAAAATGGCCTATTTCTTTGTCCCACTCAACACTGACGCTTTCACCCCTCCCTCCCCCCACCTGACGCTTTCACCCCCCTGCCCCCACCTGACGTTTTCACCCCCCCCCCCTTCCCCCAGCTGACTCAAAGGTCAGAGAGAGACAGAGGAAGTTCCATGACAGCGGCGGAAGGATGGACAGGTTGCTATGGTTACCTAAACTTAACCTTTTATTATGTAATGAAAATAGAAAATTTCATTTTCTCCTTTTTTCTCTCCATCTCTTTCTTTTTCCTTTTTTTTCTTTTTAGAATTAAAACGGAATCGTAAGAACCGTCTGTTGCTACCCAATTATTTTTCTACTTTTATTTTTAGATATTACGAAAAAGAAGATCAAAGATTTCTAGAATGAATATCTTGATTAATTAAATTGAGATTAAGAAACGATAAGATGTGCCGGTCAAATAGCGCTAAGCTGCCAGTACTTTTGACACTTCCTCTTTTTCTTCTGAAAGATGAAAGAGTGAGAGGCGGAGAGGCAGGTAAATTGATGTAGAAAAAGAAAAAAAATATGAGAAGTGGATGAGCAAGGGGAAAGAAAAGAAGAGAGAGAGAGAGAGAGAGAGAGAGAGAGAGAGAGAGAGAGAGAGAGAGAGAGAGAGAGAGAGAGAGAGAGAGAGAGAGAGAGAGAGAGAGAGGAGGGGGGGAGAGAGAGGAGGGGGAGAGAGAGAGGAGGGGGAGAGAGAGGAGGGGGAGAGAGAGGAGGGGAGAGAAAAGAGAGAGAGAGAGAGAGAGAGAGAGAGAGAGAGAGAGAGAGAGAGAGAGAGAGAGAGAGAGAGAGAGAGAGAGAGAGAGAGAGAGAGAGACAAAGACAGAGCCGTACAAGAAGCACATTAAATAAAAAGGGAAAGGTAAGAGGCAGAGCAAGTGAAAAAGAGATAAACAAGAGAACAAGAAACAGAAAAAAAGAAAATGGAAAAGAAAGACAGACAGCGACAGAAAGAGGAGAAAACAGAAAAGAAGAAAAACAAAAACCAAGAAGACCAAAAGACAAACTGATAAATAAAAAAACAAGAAAAAATACAAGCAACAGAAGATGAAACAAAAACGAAAATGAAAAAAAACATAAAAAACAGAATAGAATAAATAAACGTAGAAAAATGCGCATAAACAAATACATAAAACAACAGAAGACGAAAAAGAAAGAAAGAAAGAAAAATCAGAACCCCTCCCCCCCAAAAAAAACAAAAAAACAGAAAACCTAAAAAAAACAGAAACCCCCTCAAAACGTCTACAACAGAGACGCCCCAGAGAGAGAGGCGGAGAGGACGCCGAAGACTCCCCCAGAAGACGTCCCTTTCAAGAGATGAAACGCCGAGACGCAGATCAACAGTCTTCAATCAGAGCGAAGAATGTCATCCAATAGGGAAGATTGGCGGAAAGGTAAAAACAAAAAAAAAAGAGGAGGAAGGGAAAACGTGATAGAAGACAGAAGGGAAGAGAGAAAGAAAGAAAGAACGAATACAGGGGAGAAGAGGGATGGAAAAGAAAAAAATACAATGGGAGGTAGAGAGACGAAATAAAGAGAGATAAATAATAAAAGGGGAAGAGGGAAGACAGGGCAAAGGGAGGGAAAAAAAGGAAAGAAAGAAAGTCTACGGGAAGGAGAGAATAGAAGGGAAAGGGGAGGAAGGAATGGCCAGAGAGGGAAGACAGAAAGACAAAAAAAGGGAAGGAGAGAAAGGCGAAAGAGGGAAAGAGGAAAATATCAGAAAGAAAGATGAAATGGGGAGGAATGAAGAGAAATCAAATGAGCGGGAGAATAACAGGGAAGAGATCGAACGAAAATCAGAAACACAAAAAATAAAAATAAAGATATAAACACCAACATTTATTTACCTATTCATCAATTCCTTAATGGCAGGAGGAGCGAGGGCTTCCTAGATTAAAAAAGATTAAAATGAAGTTCAAAATCCAATCTAAAAGGATGGACGAAGCGAAAGGAGGAATGGGAGCAAATGAATGATGGAGGAAGATGATAAGACGAAGAGGAAAATATTAAGGAAAGTGGAAGGAGGAAAAGCAGGAAGAGGAAACGAGGAAGAAAAACAGGAAGACAGGAAAGGGAAAGAAGAGGATACAAGGGAGAGAGGAGGAAGAGAAAAGAGGAAGTGGAACAAACTGAGAAAAAACTGTGGAAGGAGACGAAACGAGGAAGAATGGAGAAAGAAAAGACAACGAGGAATAGAAGAAAGGGAGAGAAAGAGGAAGAGAAGAGGAAGAAGAGCAAGAGAAAAAAAACAGCATGAGACGAAGAGGAGGAAGAAATACAGACCAGAAGGTAAAAAAAGAGGAACAGGAACAGGAAGAGAGGAGGAGAGGAAGACTGGCGCAGTAGCCTCGCATTTTCAGAACCTAAGCTAAAATCAATCAGGTATGTCATTCCCGGGCGGGCCAACTGTACGCCTCGCCCGTCCGCCCTCCCCCCGCCCGCCCGCCCGCCCGCCCGCCCTCAGCGTACAAAGACGCGCCCACTGACATGACCGGCCAACACGCGCCCTTAAGAGAAATCAAGGGGGGGAAAGGGAGGCATTTTCACGCGTGCTAAGTACAGGTAGTAGAGTCATTCTTGAAATCATCTTTTTGGTTCTCCTTCACTTAGAGGGCGACGTAAAAAAATACCTGTTTCAGAAAGGCACTCCTCAACTCGTTCGATCTGTCGCATCCACTCCAGACGGATTCATCTATGAACTCCGCCTTTAGCCTCACCTGTACTCTGCTCCATTCTAGCCCCTGTGCACTCCATTCCTAACCATCTGTGACACCACACGAACCCAAAATAAACTCCAAACTCCACCCAACCTTTCTGTAAAACACTCGACCTGAAACCGATGTAAACTCATCAACTCGATCCACCTGAAAAAATCGGCTTTAGTCCACTCCACTTCTCCGCCATTAACCCAAACTCCATATCCATCTGTAAACTCCACTTCACTCCCCAACCATTTTTTTTTTAAATCCACTCCACTCCAAACGCCACAGAACAACGCCACACACTTCTCTATTGGTTCCTGTACTTCCACTTGAACCTCGCAAAAGATGTACCTCCCTCAAGTGGAAAAGGGAGGGCGGAGCGGTGAGTGAGGGAAGAAGGGAAGAAGGGAAGAAGGGAAGAAGGGAAGAAGGAAGTGGGGAGGGGAGGGAAGGTGGGAGTGAGGAAGGGAGGAAAGGAGGGAAGGAGGGAGTGAGGAAGGGAGGAAAGGAGGGAAGGAATGAGTGAAGAAAAGAGTGAAGAAGGGAGGGAAGGAGGGGAGGAAAGAAGAAGGGATGGAAGGAGGGAAGGAAGGAAGAAGGGGAGTGGGAAGGAAGAAATGAGAGAAGGGAGGGAAGAAGGAGAAAGAGAAGGACGGATCATCAGAAGCAAGAACAGACGGAAGAAGGGAGATGGGAGATGGGAACAAGGTGAAGGGAAAGGGGAGGAAAAGAAAAAGGGAAAGAGTAAGAAGAAAGGAGGTGGAGAAAGAGGCGAAAAGAGAATACAAGAGAAAGAAAAAGATGGGAATGAAAAAAAGGTGAAGGAAAGAAGAGGAGGGGGAGAGGGAGGGGAAGGGAGGGAGGGAGGGAAAGAGCGATGAAGAGGTGAGAGTGTCCGTAAACATTTTTCACCGCCCTTGACCCCAATGAGCAAAACCCTGGTCAAAGAGTGAGAGAGAAAGAGTGGAGGAGAATATGTGTTCCTGATCGCTCCTTCGCCGCTTTCATCCTCCTCGGGGCGTCTGCACACATACACGGGGGGGTAGGGGGAGGGGGGGGGGAGGAGGAGGAGGAGGAGGAGGAGGAGGAGGAGGAGGAGGAGGAGGAGGAGGAGTAGGAGGAGGAGTAGGAGGAGGAGGAGAGAGATGAGGGAGGAGGAGGAGGGAGAGAGATGAGGACAGGGGAGGAGAGAGAAGGAGAGCGGAGGAGAGAGAAGGAGAGGGGAGGAGAGAGAAGGAGAGGGGAGGAGAGAGAAGGAAAGGGGAGGAGAGAGAAGGAGAGGGGAGGAGAGAGAAGGTGAGGGGAGAAGAGAGAAGGAGAGAGAAAGAAAGAAAAAGAGAGAGAAAGAAAGAAAGAGAGAAAGAAAGAAAGAGAGAGAGAGAGCCAGAAAGACCGACACAGAGAAAAGAGACCGCAGAGAACGAGAGACACCAGGGAGGGCTAAGCATCCAACGGCGCCACAGGAAGAGCGAGCGCAAGGTGAACTCTACATAAATACCTCCATCGAAAGACTCCCGCGAGTTGCACCTGTTTGCACCCGACCTGACAGCAAACGGCAATAAACGGACTCACTCGTTATAAGACGGAGAGTAAATACGCAAACAACAAACAGAGAACGACGATAATAACCACCACCACCAATACCAACAACAAAGACACCAATAACAAAAGAAACAACACTAAAAAAAGCAAAAACGCCAACAAAAAACAGCAAGAGAAACAGCAAAAAAAAAAGAGAAAACGGGGCAGACGGAATCAAGAAACGGCAAACAACATTCTGCTATCATGGATGAGCGCGATTGCAAATTTGCTCCCGGTTTTGCACGGCAAGATTTTCCCTCCTTCGGCTGTCTCTCGGGCAGGAAAATTGCAATGACAGCTGACGTAGAGAAATAATATAAAGGTGATGATGGTGATGATGATGTGACGATGATGGTGATGATGATGTGACGATGATGGTGATGATGATGTGACGATGATGGTGGTGGTGATGATGATGATGATGATGATGATGATGATGATGATGATGATGATGATGATGGTGATGGTGATGATGATGATGATACATACAGATAAACAGACAAAATTCTTTCTCTCTCCTTTTCTATTTCTCCCTCTCTCTCTCTCCCTCCTCTCTCCCTCCCTCCCTCCCTCTTAACAGAATTAATGACTGAAGGATAAAGTGATTCTCTCTGTAGATAAAAATATAAGGTCCTTAATTAGGTCAGTCCGCTTTGTACAGTCTGTTTATGCCCAGAGAAAAACTTTACCAGAACTAAACTTAATACATGACTCTGTTTGAGTGAGTGAGTGAGTGAGCAAAAGAGTGACTGAGTGAGTGACTGAGTGAGTGAGAAAAAGAGTGAGTGAGTGAGAGTGAATGAAAGTGAGCATGAGTGTGCGTGTGATCGCGTATTTGTATTTGTGTGAGCGAGTGTGAATAACCTAATAATTGAATGAATAAATGACTGGGTGAGAGTGTATGCGCCTGCACGTGAATCACCTTAATGGGG
>NC_091570.1:22892881-22912881 GCF_042767895.1 Penaeus vannamei
AATGCCCAGCCCGTCGCCGAAGACGTTCCGACGAGAGAAAACGCGAACAAGAACAAGAAAAAAGAACAAGACGCTACATGAGTGATGGTGAGTAAACGGTGATGATAGTGGTGATGAATAGTGACGGAGACAGTGACAGGTGAGGATTGAAGGCCGAGATGAAGCGATAGTGAAGAGGAATGGAAATCGGCGACACTGATGAAGAGGAATGATAAATCAAACTGATAATTGACTGCTGGAGAATGGCGGCAGAGATGAACTCATAGTGAAAATAAATGATGACATATTACAGTAACAAAAAAAAACAAAAACATGATATAACCTGATGATGATGATGATGACAGCGATAAGGTAAATAAAGATAATGCAAAACAAAATTAATAAAAATCGAATATCACACAAGACAAGTGATTGACAGTGATTGACAGTGACACCCGATGACGAAACCGAACCCGCACTGCTCAAAACCTGCGGTGAAGATAGTGACAAGCGCAGACCGAGGGCGAGGCTGTCACAGATGGTCAGCCCAGGTGGCTCTTGCGGCCGTGAGCGGACAGGTGAGACACCAGGTAGTTCCCCGGAGGTAGACATGAGGGAACGTGACTGATATGAGGTTACAATCGTCCTTAACAGGACTTTAAAGGAAGTGTGTGTGTGCGTGTGCGTGTGCGTGTGCGTGTGCGCGTGTGCGTGTGCGTGTGCGTGTGCGTGTGCGTGTGCGTGTGCGTGCGTGTGTGTGTGTGTGTGTGTGTGTGTGTGTGTGTGTGTGTGTGTGTGTGTGTGTGTGTGTGTGTGTGTGTGTGTGTGTGTGTGTGTGTGTGTGTGTGTGTGTGTGTGTGTGTGTGTGTGTGTGTGTGCGTGTGCGTGTGCGTGTGCGTGTGCGTGTGCGTGTGCGTGTGCGTGTGCGTGTGCGTGTGCGTGTGCGTGTGCGTGTGCGTGTGCGTCTCACGTTAGACTCCTCACCACCAGACCCCGCCTCTTGCTCCATTCATCACCCAACGGCAACTCATCACCACGTCCCCAACCAAGCGACTCGCACTCGACTCACCATCAACCGGAAACTCACCTCTTACTCATCGAAGCTCGAACACCTGCTGAATACGGCTAATTATATCATGAGTTTTACGACTGCCGTGATAGACTTGTGTCAGGTGAGGCCATGTGGCGCCGGCCATGAAGACACATGTGGAAGAGTATGATTAAGAGGGAAAAAAGGGGAAAAAAGAAAAGACTATGAAGGAGAGAAGGATTAAGAAATATAGGGCTAGAAAGAGAGGAAGGAGGGAGAGCAAGGATGATGGGAAGGGGAGAGAATAAGTAAGGGAGAGACAGGAGTTTTAAAAAAGAAATAAACAAAAGAAATAAAATGAAAGACAGAAATGCAAATTAGAAAAAATAGACAAAAGAAAAAGAAAGAACAGACGTACAGAAAAATAATAAGGGAAAAAAGAAGAAATCTAAGCCACGCATCCATTAGCCCGCCTTTCTTACAGAATCAGCAAAAAGAAAAAAAAACACTTTCAACGTAAGAGTTAATAGTATCATATATAATAAAATAAAGCACACGCACGCACACACACACACGCCCATTTAGGCCACCTTGACTACCCCCGACCTGTCACACGCACAAAATATACAGCCCCGTTGGCTCTCGCACCATAAAGGAGGGTGTGTTGGCAAGGGAGGGGGTGAGGGGGAGAGAGAGAGAGAGAGAGAGAGAGAGAGAGAGAGAGAGAGAGAGAGAGAGAGAGAGAGAGAGAGAGAGAGAGAGAGAGAGAGAGAGGGAGGAGAGAGAGAGAGAGAGAGAGAGAGAGAGAGAGAGAGAGAGAGAGAGAGAGAGAGAGAGAGAGAGAGAGAGAGAGGGAGAGGGAGAGGGAGAGGGAGAGGGAGAGAGAGAGAGAGAGAGAGAGAGAGAGAGAGAGAGAGAGAGAGAGAGAGAGAGAGAGAGAGAGAGAGAGAGAGAGAGAGAGAGAGAGAGAGAGAGAGAGAGAGAGAGAGAGAGAGGGAGGGAGGGAGGGAGGGAGGGAGGGAGGGAGGGAGGGAGGGAGGGAGGGAGAGAGAGAGAGAGAGAGAGAGAGAGAGAGAGAGAGAGAGAGAGAGAGAGAGAGAGAGAGAGAGAGAGAGAGAGAGAGAGAGGAGGGAAGAGAGGGAGGAGGAGGGAGGGAGGAGGGAGGGAGGGAGGGAGGGATGAAAGAAGGAGAGAGGAGGAGGGATGAAAGAAGGAGAGAGGAGGGAGGGATGAAAGAAGGAGAGAGAGGAGGGAGGGAGGGAGGGAGGGAGGGAGGGAGGGAGGGGAGGGGGGAAGAGGGGGGGAGGGGAAGGAGGGAGGGAGGGAGGGAGGGAGGAAGGAGAGAGGAGGGAAGAGGGAGACGGTAAGTGAAGAGTGGGGATGAGGGAAGGAGGGAGGAAGGGAGGATGAAAGAAATATTAAAGGTGGAGGAAGGAAGAGGTGGGGGTGACGGGGTGAGGTTGGGGAGACTCCCACTCCCGAGAGCAAGGAAACAAGCCCAAAGGAGGAGTGGGGGTGGGATTCCCCCTCTCCCTTTGCCGCCTTCTTCCTCTTCCGCTTTCCTTCTTTCTCTCTGCCTTCCTCACTCTCTCTTTCCTTTTCCTCCCTCTCCTTGTAAAAACTCTTCCTCCTCCTCCTCCTCCTCCTCCTCCTCCTCCTCCTCCTCCTCCTCCTGCTCCTCCTCCTCCTCCTCCTTCTCCTCCTGTCTCTTCTTCTTCTTTTCTCCTGCTCTTTTTCTCTCTCTTTCCCTTTCCCTCCCTTCCCTTCTTTTTCTTCTTCATCTCCTTTTATTCCATTTCCTCTTTTCCTCCTTCCCCACTTTTCATTTTCCCTTTCCCTCTTCCCTCCTCCTTTCCCTCTTCCCTCCTCTTTCCCCTTTTCCCTCCCTTCTTCTCCTCCTCCTCCCCTTTCCCTCTTCCTCCCTCCCTCCTCTCCCCCTAACCCCCCCGTTTTCCCTCTTCCTCCCTCCCTCCTCTCTCCTCCTCCTCCCCCCTTTTCCCTCTACCTCCCTCCTCCTCCCCCCCCATTCCCCATACCTCAGAACAATGGACCATACCTGGGCGAGGTTTATGAATGGAGAGGCATTCACATAGGCCTATTATTTTTTAAATCTCCCGGGAGAGATTCATTGCTTTGTTATTCATTCTTTTGCTTACATCATGAATTATTCAGATCACGTCCGTGTTGCATTAATGAATCTGTGTAGGTCCATAAATACACACATGCACGCACACACGCACAGGAACATACATTTACTTATAAGTATTTCCACACACATATACATATACAATAAAACTCGCACACATTCTAAAACAAACACACTCACATACAAATACACACCCACACCCACACCCACACCCACACACACAAACACACACACACACACTTCCATCAACTTGATTCAATTACCTAAACCCGGTAACTGCTTTGCCCCCCCCCCCCCCCCAGACAGGGTTGGCCAGGTATAGGCCACATCCAATTCACTCATCCTTCTTTACTCTGACACTGTAACACGCACTGTATCACACATTTCTTAACCCTGGCACTGTAACTTACTCACAATTCTTGACCATGGCACTATAAGAGGCACTGCAAGACGCTGCCTAATCCTAGCAGAGCAACAGGCAGTATAATTTCACTCCTCTTTACCATGACATTATAACGAACACTGTGTCATGGTACACAATGTTCCTCATGCATCCTTCAAACTATAACATGGCAGTAACAGTAATAAAACTAATAACAAAATAACTGTAATAATAATGAAAACACAAAAAGAGGGAAAGAAATGTCATCGTGATGTGGCAACGTTCTCGAGTCTCCTACTCAGGGCCACACCAAGGCCCGTCACCCACAGCCTAGATGGCACCCGTCCTGCATGGCACCAAACTTCCTCCCGTCCCGATGCCCACTGGAAACGCTGGCGAAGAATCAACTCACTACGTGTCGCTATAATGGCTGATAATCGGATAAGGACTGGCCAGCTGTCGAATAACAAACCGCTAACAAATTGCTAACAATCGGATAAGGAATGACTAACAATGGGATAACAAACTGCTTACAATCGGATAAGGAATGACTAACAATCGATAACAAATTGCGAACAAATGGCTAACATCATATAACAATCGAATAACAAATGGCCAACAACCCGATGATAACAGGATAAAAATCGGATACTGAACAGCGCCAATAGCATCCGAGTTATATGACGTCACATGTATCATTGCCCACCGACTACTAACTCGTGACGTCACCGTTGCTCATCTATCAGTTACTCTTCCCGTCTTGAGAAGTCGGGAAATCTAGACTAACCTTGTTTTTTCTTCCTTTTATCTTTGAAGGGGAGGGGGAGGCGCGGGGGGATTCCCCTAAGCAAATAATGGTCTCGGGTCAATTTTCTTTTCTCTCGGAGCCAACTTTCTCTTTCTTCCATTCTCGCGAAGATTTACTCTAATTTCCAGCATTACCATTCCTCTCTCTCTCTCTCTCTCTCTCTCTCTCTCTCTCTCTCTCTCTCTCTCTCTCTCTCTCTCTCTCTCTCTCTCTCTCTCTCTCTCTCTCTCTCTCTCCATTTCTATCACCATCTCCCTCTCTCCTCTTTTCTTACGCTCTTCTCAAGCCTTCCGTTGAGTCACAGAAAAAAAAATACATTAATTTTTTCCCATGTTCTAAAAGAAGACTTCCCAAGTGCCCACTTATTCCGCTTTTGGAACTTGTATAGAAAAAAATGAAAAAGAAAAACCAATGAAAATATGAAGAGAGGGCGGGGAAATTCCCTTGTTCCAGTTAGTATTTCTTCTCCCTCTTCTTACTCCTTCCTAATTTCTTGTACATTTACTCTCCCTCTTTCTTCCCCAGCTCCTTCTTTTTCCTCCCTCACCTCCCCCCCTCCTCCTCCTTCACCCCCCCCTCCTCCTCCTTCACCTCCCCCCCTCCTCCTCCTCCTTCACCTCCCCCCCCTCCTCCTCCTTCACCTCCCCCCCTCCTCCTCCTTCACCTCCCCCCTCCTCCTCCTTCACCTCCCCCCTCCTCCTCCTTCACCTCCCCCCTCCTCCTCCTTCACCTCCCCCCTCCTCCTCCCTAACCTCCCCCCTCCTCCTCCTTCACCTCCCCCCTCCTCCTCCCTAACCTCCCCCCTCCTCCTCCCTCACCACCACCCCTCCTCCTCAAACACCTTCCCTCCTCCTCCTCCCTCACTTTCCCACTCCTCCTTCCTCACCCCCCTCCTCCTCCTCCCTCACTTCCCCCCCTCCTCCTCTTCCCTCACTTCCCCCCCTCCTCCTTCCTCACCCCCCTCCTCCTCCTCCCTCACTTCCCCCCCTCCTCCTCCCGCCCCCCCCTCCTCCTCCCTCACTTCCCCCCTCCTCCTTCCTCACCCCCCTCCTCCTCCCTCACTTCCCCCCCTCCTCCTCCCTCACTTCCCCCCCTCCTCCTTCCTCACCCCCCTCCTCCTCCTCCCTCTCCTCCCACAGGTAATTTACGGGCGTTGCGAACAATAATGAGAGCGAATTGGCTGGCGTAACCCGAGGCGTTCACTCCATCTCCCAGCTGGCTGGCTATGGAGGAGGAGAAGGGAAAGGAGGAGGAGGAAGAAGAGGAGGGGGAGGAGGAAGAGGAGCTGGAGGAGGAAGAGGAGCGGGAGGAGGAAGAGGAGGAAAAGGAAGAGACAGAGGAAGAAGGAGATAAAACAAAAAAAATAAGGGTATCATGTAGAAGAATCAGAACTTGAAGAAGAAGAAATAAGAAAAAAAGAAAAAGAGAAAGTAAAATAAAAACAAAAATGAATCAAACAACAACTTGATAATAATATAATAATAATAACTGATTTGCCTAAATCCTACTCACTCTACTATCTGTAATATCCCACGTTTCCTATCTCATGTGTTCACCTTTTTCCAAAATTTTAACTTCCACCAACATTACCTAGTTTTTCATCGTTATTCTCTAAGTGAAAAAATAATCGCAAATTATTATACTCTCAATTAGCCTTCAACAAGGGGTTAAGGGGAAGGGAGGGGATGGTAAGAAGGGGGAGGGGAGGGGCAGAAGGGGGAGGGGAGGGGCAGAAGGGGGAGGGAGGGGTAGAGGGGGGTTGGGATGGGCATGGGGGGTGGATGAGCCATTATATGCAAATTTATCTATCTTCGATACACAGTGGACGTGTACCATAAGTGGATCGATGCGCAAATGAATGAAGCAAGAGGAAAGAGGGAGAGATAAAGAATCAAAAGCAACAGAATGAATGAATGAGACCGCTGATAATTACGAAAGATAAAATATATGTAAGATCTAGGCTCGTTGATTATATGTAAAGCTCGGAATTGATTCAGATAATTCCCTTTCCCTCCTATGTCTCTCAGTGTGTGTGAGTGTAGGCATGGCAGACAGACAGACAGACAAATAGATACACACACGCAGTCTCCCTCGTACAACATTCTTAATATTCAAGTATGTGGCAAATCTAAAACAAATGACGAAAACGTAACTATAACATCAAACCAAGTAACAAACAAACAAAATACCAAACAATAACAGATCTCTACGTAAATAACTAAACTTTACGCGAATCCCACGAAGGCAAGAAAATGCAAGTAAAAAGAGAGAGCCACATCAAACAAAAAATCAAACAACCAAGAGAGACCGGATCGCAAAGGAAGCCAAGACAAAGGCGGAAGAAAAGTCAAACAACTCCAAAGCTTCATTCAAACAACGAAAAAAAATCAAGCCACACCAACCCATACAACTCTCCAAACAAACCCAAAACCTCATTCAAACAACGTTAACTCAAGCCAAACCAAGCCATACGACTCTCCAAACAAACCCAAAACCTCATTCAAACAACGTTAACTCAAGCCAAACCAAGCCATACGACTCTCCAAACAAACCCAAAACCTCATTCAAACAACGTTAACTCAAGCCAAACCAAGCCATACGACTCTCCAAACAAACCCAAAACCTCATTCAAACAACGTTAACTCAAGCCAAACCAAGCCATACGACTCTCCAAACAAACCCAAAACCTCATTCAAACAACGTTAACTCAAGCCAAACCAAGCCATACGACTCTCCAAACAAACCCAAAACCTCATTCAAACAATGTTAACTCAAGCCAAACCAAGCCATACGACTCTCCAAACAAACCCAAAACCTCATTCAAACAACGTTAACTCAAGCCAAACCAAGCCATACGACTCTCCAAACAAACCCAAAACCTCATTCAAACAACGTTAACTCAAGCCAAACCAAGCCATACGACTCTCCAAACAAACCCAAAACCTCATTCAAACAACGTTAACTCAAGCCAAACCAAGCCATACGACTCTCCAAACAAACCCAAAACCTCATTCAAACAACGTTAACTCAAGCCAAACCAAGCCATACGACTCTCCAAACAAACCCAAAACCTCATTCAAACAATGTTAACTCAAGCCAAACCAAGCCATACGACTCTCCAAACAAACCCAAAACCTCATTCAAACAACGTTAACTCAAGCCAAACCAAGCCATACGACTCTCCAAACAAACCCAAAACCTCATTCAAACAATGTTAACTCAAGCCAAACCGAGCCATACGACTCTCCAAACAAACCCAAAACCTCATTCAAACAATGTTAACTCAAGCCAAACCGAGCCATACGACTCTCCAAACAAACCCAAAACCTCATTCAAACAACGCGAGCTCAAACCACACCAAGTCGCTAAAAGGGCAAACCAAGCCAAGCAGCTATGCAAAGCACGCAAACGCAAGCGAGATCGACATTCCGACCGAGTCCCGGCCGCCAAGAGACCCGGTATATGCTCGCGGGCGATCCAGTTGACCTTGCCAGGTGTGGAGCTGCGGGTGGATGGCCCTTTGCTCCTCCCCTCCCTCCCTCCCCCCTCCTCCCCTTCCTCTCCCTCCCTTCCTCCCTCACTCCCCTCTCTAATCCTCCCTCCTCCCTCCTTCATCTCCACCTCCCTAACCCTCCCTCACCGCTCACCTGAGGCCCTTCCCCTATCCCCTACCCGCTTCCCGCATCCCCCTTCCAAGCCCCTACCTTCTACCCCTGATTGAGGCCAAACCCCCTTCAACTCCCGCAAGGCCCCATCATCCAACCTACCCTTGGCCCCCTCTCCCCCCGCCACCCCCTCCCCCTCAACCCTTTACCCCCCCCCCCCCTACTGCAGGCCAATCCCCTCTGCCCGGACCGTACCCCGGGCCTATCCCCCTCCCCCTCACCTTTCCTTGTGTGACCCACTTCGTTGTATTTCTCTCTCGCATCCACGATAGGAGGGGGAGAGGGGGGTAGGAGGGGAGTGAGGGAACAGGAGGGGGAGGAGGAGTTCCATCTGTTCTTCTCCGTGTTCTTGAAGGAACGTTATCTCTCTTTTCTCTACACGCAAGCCTCCTGGACGAATGACATGGAGCGAGAACAAGAAATTTCCTAATCTTGGCCGTTATGTCTCCCGTTGTTCTGTCGTGTTCTTTCCGTTTCCTCTAAGCACACCCGTTCTCTGTTCACCATCTCCAAGTAATCACGTTTAGTCAGTTATCCAATGTTCTCTACGTCCAAGAAACTGCATTCCTGCAGCTGTTCAATTTACTACTTTCGACCTATTGTTCTCTGTTCTCACCTCCTAGAAACCACATTCGACCAGTTATTCCATGTTCTGAACCTCAAAGAAACCACATTCGATCAGTTGTCTAATGTTCTCTATCTCAAAGAAAACATTCTCATTCGAATCCACATCCCAGCGCTGTTCTTTGTCCTCTATCTCCCCTGCACAGTCACGCCATTCCTCCACGTCAGCCACCCTCAAAAACTAGAAAACACACCGCCCGGCCAATTATCCTGCGTTCTCTAACCTACCCCAACGCCCTCGAAACCACGCCCAAATCAGGCGGATTACGTAACGGCAGCAACGGGCGGCAGACACCCAGGGCTCGTCCGATTCCTGGCGTCCGACTCCCTGGCGTCCGACCGTTGCGTCAGGATTCCTTGTGTCCGATTCCATACATCCTATTCCATGAGTCGAATTCCATGCGTCCGACTCCTTGCGTCCGGGCATTGCGGGTGAGTCACAGCCAGCCTACACAGGGAGTGCACCGCCGTCTATTATAGGGAGTGACAGGCCCGGGGAGAGTGTGTCCTCGGAGTTGGTGTCAATGACACTCGTTGCTTCTGATCTTTCGTGTTTTTTTTCGAGGGAGGGAGGGGGTGTTTACTTTTATATCTCTCTATTTAGGTCTTTGTGTCTTGCCTTACTTCTACTTTTCTCAAATCTCTCTGTCTCTTTCTTTCTTCCTCTCTATCTTCGTTTTCTCCTCGCCTCCATTTCCATCCGCCTCTATCTCAGTCTCCATTATCTCTATCTCTACCTCCCCCTCCTTCTCGCCCTCCCTCCCTCGCTTACGCAATCGCCCGGCGGTTCTCCCTCGCTTCAGATAACATTTATCTAAGCAGGAGTCTTTCGCCAAGCAAAGATAAGAAAGCGCGCGGAGGCGAGGCGGTGAAACAAGAAACATTTGGATTGCAATACGACCACTTACATCTCCCTTCCCCCTTCCCCCTCTCTTAAACCCCTTCTCCCTCTCACGGTAGCGGTCTCGCCTCGCTCCCGCCCCTCCTCTCCTATCCCCCTATCCCTTACTATCTCATCTCTCCCTCCTTCCTCCATCATATCTCTCTCACCCCACTCATTCCCTCTTACCCCTTCCCCTTTGTCCCTTCCCCACCCCCACCCGCTCCTTTCCCCTACCCCGCTACTCTCCTCCTTCCACCCTCCCTCCTCTTCTCCCATTCCTCTTTCCATCCTCCCCGTCACCCCTTCCCCTTCCCTCCTTCTCCCCGGCCTTACCCCCCCCATCCCCGCCCCTTTCCCTCGACCCCTGCCAAACCATCCCCGCCCCCCCCTGCCCCCTCTCCTAAGCGGCACCTGATGCAACATCCAAGCAACATCACAGCCAATAAGATCCCTGGAGACCGTGAGTTAGTATTGGGAACTTGTGTCACGCAGCAAACGTCTCTCGCGATAACCAATTGCAACTGCAGAAGTGTGGCGTTCCTTTTATCTCTTTGTTTATCTATATTGGTTTAGCAATTCGCCGCCCGCGTGGTGGGACCATTTTTTAAAGCTAATCTTTTTTTTCTGGATGCCATTCTTTTCTACATATATCTCTAATACTTCTTTTCTTCAGAATATTCCTCTTCTATCGTTTGCTCTCTCTCTCTCCCTCTCCCTCTCCGCATCGTTATTCTACCGTCCATTTTCATTCTTCGAAGAAAAAAGAGCTAAAGAAGGAAAAAAAATGCCGCCCTTGACCAGCCACCCCCCCTTCCCACGACACAGCTTTTCCTTCTTTTTCTCATTCTCCGCCTTCCCTTCCCTCTCTCTTTCATCCCCCCCCCCTCCATGCCTTTCTCTCCTCCCCTTCTTTCCTTACCTCCCCTCCCCCCGTATCTTTCCTTCCCCCCCACTTTCCCTCCCTCTCCCCTCTCCCTTCCTCCCTCCCTCTCCTCTCCTTTCCCCTCTCCCCTCCCCCGTCCTCCCTCCCTCCCTCCTATCCTTCCCCTCTGACCTTTCTTCTTCCTCCATCACTTCCTCCTCCACCCCGCCCTCCGCCCTCCGCCCTGCGCCGCCCTTTCGCCTGCCCCACGTACGGCGACCCTTCTGCAGCGCCGCCTTCATCTCACGCTCAAACTTGCCCCATAAAAGTTCTCGTTCCGCTTCCCCTTCTACCTCTCTCTCCTCTTACTCGTGCCTTTCTTTTTTCCCTCTTCCTCTCTTTTCAATATCTTTACTCTCTTCCTCTCTCGCTTTCTACCTCGCCTCACATCCCCTCCTCTCCTTTTCTCCCTTCGTCCCTCCCTTGTTCCCGTTATCCGCGTTCTCGCCCCTTCCTCCCTTCCTCCTTTCTTCCCCCTCTCCGTCTCCTCTAACCACCGCCCTCCTTCCCTCTCTCCCCCGCCCCCTTCCCTCTCTCCCTCTCACTCCTTATCCCTTCCCTCTCTCTCTCTCACCCCCTTATCCCTACCCTCTCCGCCATCCCTCTCTCCCTCACCCTATAATTCCTTATCTTCCTCCCTCTCTCCTCCTCCATTTCCTCTCCCCATCGGCCACAGCACCGCGCCCCTTCCGAACAACTAACAGCATGTATACCCCAGTAATTAAATTTGGCATACATCTGCATCATGAAAATTCACCGCGCAAACTGAGTTAACCGCCATTTGCATATTCTATTATAACTTTTTTGTAACTTTCTACGTGCACTAACACCTAAAAGGGGAAAACTGGAACTGAGACTTAATCACTTATTTAAGAGCGAAATCATACGAGAGTATATACATACACTTATCCATCCAATACACACACAAGAACAGATCAAAAGTTACATATACATGTATTGAAAAAATAAAAATCCCATAACCTGTTACATACAGTTAAACGTACATTTACATACGAGAGCAAACACACATTCATAACCATACATGCACACCGTTACACAAACATACATACAGTTACACACACAGAATCCCTACTGATCCCAGCCTTCCTTCAAAGTTAGAACAACAAGACAAAAAAAAAGCAATATAACATATTATCCAAGATCTCGCAGGATAAAGAGACCTCCCACTCGCCGGCCGCCCGAGTGTCACGTGTCGTATAAGCAGGTGACACCAGCCGCGTACAGCTCCCTTGGCGACGCGGTGTCAAGGCTTTCTCTATCCTGGCCTGTGTGCCGGAAACGCTCTCTTCACATCATTACGGTCACTTTATTTCCATTCTTATATTTTATGAAAATTCAAGGACATACCTCTAAAACTGTCGATGGAGATCTAATAGAAACTAATTATGAAAACTTATATGAACAAAAATACTTGACAAAAATAAATATATAAACATTTTCCTTCCTTCCCCCTACGATATCCTCTTTCCCTCCCTACCTTAGTTACCTTCTTTTCGCAACGAACACTTCCCTTCCCTCCCCTACCTTTCCCTTCTTCCGTCCCCTAACAAACACTCTTTCCCTTCCCTACCTTACCCTCCCTCCCTCCTTCCCTCCCTACGTCACCCTTCTTCCCTCCCTACTCCATCTTCCTTCCCTCCTTCCCTACCTCCCCCTGCTTCACTTCCTTACCTCCCCCTACCTCCCTCCCTCCCCCCCCCCCCCCTTCCGTCCTTACCATGAAATTACCTTCCTTTCGCCTGACTGGACAACGAGCCTCCATCCTACCTCCAAGACTTTTTTCACTTTTTATTTCCCTCTTATTTATCTTCGTTTCCCTTCATTGTCAGTATAACCTCATTAGCTTCTTTTAAATCTCTCGGTAAGCTTATTTTCCCGCATTAATGTCTAATTTGCGATGGCGGAATTGACGAGGGTCGGGCTTCGGAAACGACGAGTTTTCGGCTTATTATCATAAAATGTGTCTTTGCTATAGTTAAGGTATATATATATATATATATATATATATATATATATATATATATATATATATATATATATATATATATATATATATATATATACGGCATCTGCGCATGCGCGCGCGCGCGAATGTGTGTGTGTGTGTGTGTGTGTGTGTGTGTGTGTGTGTGTGTGTGTGTGTGTGTGTGTGTGTGTGTGTGTGTGTGTGTGTGTGTGGGTGTGTATGTGTGCATGTGCGTGTGCGTGTGCGTGTGCGTGTGCGTGTGCGTGTGCGTGTGCGTGTGCGTGTGCGTGTGCATGTGCGCGCGCGCGCGTTTGTGCCTTTTTATGTATGTAGGTAAAAAAATAGATAAATAGATGGACAAACAGGTAGACAAATAAATACGCACAGACACACACACAGACAGACACACACACACACTTGCCCCTCCTCCGCCCAGCCCGGGCAAGCGAGGGTTAAGCGAGGTTAAAGAGAGCGAAAGGGTCAAGCCGCCGACAGATTATTTCTCGGCCGGCAACGCGGAAGGCCGTCGGGGGGGCAGGAGGGGCGACCTCTTGGGAGGGGAAAGGTAAAGGGAACGGGGGGGGGATGAGGGCAGAGGGGATGGGGGTAAAAGAGGGAAGGAAAATAAAGCGCGTAACAGGAGAGGGAGTGAAGGAAATTATTCGAGTCCCGGGAAACCATTAGAACGGAGAAGGAAGATAAATTCCGCGAAGACTCGTTTCACTTTGGTAGACTGCTTACGAGAAGCCCGAACCACGCACACGCACAAATTCTTTTACTCCCTTGATATATCATTTGAATAAATAAATAACTAAATGTGCGTGCGTGTGTGTGTGTGTGTGTGTGTGTGTGTGTGTGTGTGTGTGTGTGTGTGTGTGTGTGTGTGTGTGTGTGTGTGTGTGTGTGTGTGTGTGTGTGTGTGTGTGTGTGTGTGTGTGTGTGTGTGTGCGTGTGCGTGTGCGTGTGCGTGTGCGTGTGCGTGTGCGTGCGCGTCCGTCCGTCCGCCCGCCCGCCCGGCACACCGAAAGCCCCCGGCGCAGAAAAGGCCTCTGGGGATTTTTGGACGCCGACCCCCCCCCCCCCGCTCCTTGCCGCTATTGTGAGAGTTTATTTGTTCGGCAATTTTCCTGGCTCCGGCCATTCTGCGTGTGCACGTGGCGGCGTTATTTTGATACAAAGGACGCTTGGCTTTATTGCGGATGTATGTTGCGATGTTGGGTTATGTGCGTCTTTTATGTTGCAGTTTTTAGCTATATGTGTCCGGATGACTTTTCTCTGCGTCTCTCTAGATATACATATATGTGCGTGCATCTGTATCTTCATGCACAGACACATGAATCATACATAGACCCCCCCCCCACACACACACTATCACACACACTATCACACACACTATCACACACACACACGCACACACACACACACACACACACACTATCACACACACACACTATCACACACACACACTATCACACACACACACACACTATCACACACACACACACACACACTATGACACGCACACACACACTATCACACACACACACACACACACACACACACACACTCACACACACACACAGACACACACACACACTCACTCACTCACTCACTCACTCACTCACTCACTCACTCACTCACTCACTCACTCACTCACTCACTCACTCACTCACTCACTCACTCACTCACTCACTCACTCACTCACTCACTCACACACACGTTTATACATATATATATATATATATATATATATATATATATATATATATATATATATATATATATATATATATATATATATAAAACATGCTCACGTACACTCACACTCCCAAATACGTGCGCGTTTATACAGTCTGGCACTCAATCACCGCACAGGTTCAATATCCGCCGCGTCCCGAAGCCAATCTCTCGGGCGGATCCTTTTTATCAAGGAGTAATCTCTCGCAGCATCCAATAACACACAAACTAACACTCCCCCCCCCCCACCTCCGCACCCTCATGTCACTTCCCCCTCCTCCTCCTCCCCTCCTTTACCCAACTTCATCTCTCCTATACCCTCTTACTCCTTTCCTCGTCTACCCTATACCCTCCTCTATTCTCATCCCTCACTCCTCTACTCTCCTTCCTCCCTTCACTACACTTCCTCCTCTTACCCTCTTCCCTCCCTCCACCCTCTCTCACTCCTCTACCCTTCTTACTCTCTCTTCCCTCATTCCTCCCTCCTCTACCCCCCTTCCTCTCTCCTCCCTCCCTCCCACTCCCTCTCCCATCCCCCCCACTTCCGACCAATAACAATGCCATCCCTCCAAACCAACATCAGGCTAACATGCACAGTTCTAGCCAAGCGCACCTGAGTCTCCACGCTCCCTCCCCCTCCCCCCATTACCCTCCAATACCCTCCACTCCCTCCATCAACCACTCCCTTCCACCACTCTCTAACCTCCACTCCCTCCACCACCCTCAGCCCCTCCGCTACCACCCCCACCCCCACCCTTCGCTCCCTTCCATTTCCCAAACCCATGTCCAATTGCATCGAACAGTGCCCTTGTCACCTCTCCATCTCTCCGTTTTTAACAACCTTTGTCAAATGGGATTGTCAGTGGGGTGGGAGGGGGGAGGGGAAGGGGGGGATATAAGGAGAGGGAGAGAAAGAGAGAGAAGGGGAAAGAAAAACTAAGGCACTCATATATACACAAAACCATAAAAGAAACAAAACATCATGAAATAAAGCAATAAAAAAGAAACAGCCTAAGGAAAAAAAAGAGAAAAAAATATAAAGCAACAAGAACACAAAAGAAAAGAAAATAGAGAATGACCCACCCACATCGCAAACCCCCCACCCCCCGCCCTGCGTCCGTGTTTCTCCTTCCCTTCCTTCCGGCTTCTGTGACCTTTCTTAACCTTGCGAGCCCCGGGGATGCAGGCGGAGCGACCTCGTTCAACTTTGGAAAGTACTCATGCACCGTGCATCTCGATGTCTGGCCCTGGACCTGCGCCTCCGAGCTAATGATACTTGCTGTGGCGACGTGCCCGGGAGATGACTCATGCCCCTGGTATTTCTATTCTATTCTGTCTCATTTTTCTTTCACGTCTCTATTCAATTTAATTATCTATCAGTTTATTTATTTATCTATTTATCTATATATCTATTTATCTATCCATCTGTCCGTCTGTTTGCCCTTCCATCGAAAGCGAACAATTCATAGTGCGTTATTTGATCATAGTGAACCATGGCTATCTTTATCATTCTAAAGCTTTGTGATTTCTAAAATGCTCAAAAACAAGAGCAAAAGAATGCCACGCCATCCTTCGATTTTTTCCCTTTTTCTTCTTCGCTCATGCCGCTTACGTACCTCGACAAACAAGCAATTTTCTGTTCGCATTTTTTTTCTCTCTCTCCATTTTTTCACTCTTTCTCCTTGCGTTTAACAAAAACGAAATCAGGGTATTTTCGCGTCATGCCCCTCATGTCTTTCATATTTCCTGATTCCTTGAAAGAAAGAGATAGATAGACAGATAGATAGATAGAGGGTGAGACCGAGCGCCAGTGTCATGACGTAAACAAAAAGAGGAAATTCATAAATCCTAAAAGGCAAAACAGAAACCCAAGGCAACGAACAAAAGATAACAATAATAAAAATAATAACAAAATAAAACAATACCTCGCACGGACTTGCGTCATCATGTCATCCGGTTCCTTACCCCCTCCCTCTCCCCCTATACCCCATACCCTTATACGTTCTCACCCCTTTCCCCCGCCATCACCCGCCCCCAACTCTCCCCCCCTTCTCTCCCCCAACCAACCCCCCAATACTATCCTTTCCCTTGGACACTACCGGATATGTTGTGGTTCTAATAATAACCACAACAATAATAACAAAACAAAAACAGGTAACCATTGCTTCCTTAGCGTGGGAAGGCGTGGTACAGAAAAAAAATAACAAACAGGTATCTTTTGTCTCGTTGGTATTATAAACGACGGTAAGAATAGTGATAATCTATAACAAATAAGTTCCCTTTGTCTCGTGTGCCATTGCTGACAACAATAAAAACAACAACTACAACAGTATACAGGAACCCTTCACCTCGCTATCACCATACGGCGCGGCGCTGCCCCTCATACCAACTCGCCTCGCGGAATACCAAAGTGTCCGCCCGATACCCCACCGACGGCCGCCCGCATCAGCTGACCAACAAGAGGGATTTACGGTAAAATGGAACTTCGTACATTAACGTGTAAGGGTCGGAATTGCAAGAAAGAAATCCATGTGCCGTGTTCTTCGAGTCTCTGTTTCTCTATCATTCTCTTTTCCCTTCTCTTCCTTTTGCGCTCGCGCTCGCTCTCTCCCTCTCTCTCCCCCCCCCTCTCTCTCTCCCTCTCCCTCTCCCTCTCCCTCTCCCTCTCCCTCTCCCTCTCCCTCTCCCTCTCCCTCTCTTCCTCCTACCATTCTCTTCACTCTCATCAAATATCTAAATGACAAGAAACAAAGAAACAAGACAGAGAAACAAGAAGGGAGACAGAGAGAAGGAGAAGAGGAACAAGCCCGCCTGCCAACCGAGCATGACAATAGCGTACCTTCACTTGGGGTGGGGTGGGGGGTGGGGGGAGTGACTAATGCCTCGTGACCCCAGCGAAGTGACCTTCTGACCCCCTGTACTCCCACAGCCTACACGTTATGTAAAAAGAGACCTTTCACCACAATACACCATAATTTCGCCCATACAAGAGACACTATAGATACGAGCACCGGGGAAATTGTAACACTGTAAACGAAGGAAATGTTCAGTAGTGTCTGAATTCCCCCGCACGCTACACTGCGGGTCCTCGTTGCTCACTACACCCGAGTCATAAACAGCGACTCGATACAATATACAACAATCAGATACAATCACAATACAGTAACCCTTCTGGTATATAATGCATCGATGTGATAAATAGCAACTTGATTTTATACTGGTAACATACCACATAGCAAACTACATACTAACTAAACCACCACACGATACTGAATATACACTATACAACAATTACAAAACAATACAGAAGACTAAAAAAAACTAACTAAAATAATACGCACAGCACTATACGGCAATCAGAACAAGACACTATAAAATAATCACCTGCAGATCTAAAACACATCATAAAACAACCATAGAACAATCACCACCATATTCCACATTAACCTTTCAATAGACACAATGAACACAAATTCATTCACCGCACTTACCCTACACAACCCTCACATACAAGCCCCTCCCAGGAACATACACCATCCCTGCCTGGCTGCGCACTGTACACTGTAGCAACCGGACACACACCTCACACTCAGGGCCAAGGCACAAACAGTGGAGTCTCCCCTCAATTAATATGTGAGTATTTTTTCTACATAAAAGAGGGACTTGAAATCGCAAAGTATAAGCAAGACAAGACAAACAAGAAATACATACACACAAGGCGAAATGTATTTAATAGGTGTACTAACCCTTGGTAAATACAATTTTAATAAAATAATATATATATATATATATATATATATATATATATATATATATATATATATATATATATATATATATATATATATATATATATATATATATATATATATATATATCAAATGTCAATGTCAATAGCCTATTCAATAAAAATGACTTTCTTGCATCTATCATTCAATAAATGCAGTTCTAAACACTAATTCCAAAAATGTAAACGAAATTTGCATGGTTTATGTTAAAGAGTATATTATACCCATTATACAAAGTGGAGACTAAAAAAGACAGATAGTAAGAAAACAAGAACACAAGAACAAATACAACAAAGCAGCAGCAAAAGACGATTGAGTAGAAGAAGAAAATCAAGAAAAAGAAGAACAACAAGAACACAAAAAAGAAAAAGAAGAACAACACAAAGAAGAAAAAGAAGAAGAAGAAGAACACAAAGAAGAAAATAAGAATAAGAATAAGAACTTAAAAAGAAGAAGAAGAAGACGAAGAAAGGCTGTTTCTTCCTTTTGCCTATATACGTCGCAACCGCAAACAAGACTCGACCTCATTACGCTGGTTTGCTATAAATCTTCACCGTAACGACATCATAAGTACTCTATATATAACTCAAAATTTGCAATAAACTAAAAGAATATCTGTGCAAGGGCGATGCTCTGGAGGGGAGAGCACAGGAATAGGGAAAAGAACAGAGCAGGAGAAACAGGTGGAAATGCGAAGATAATGAAAGAGAGAGAGAGAGAGAGAGAGAGAGAGAGAGAGAGAGAGAGAGAGAGAGAGAGAGAGAGAGAGAGAGAGAGAGAGAGAGAGAGAGAGAGAGAGAGAGAGAGAGAGAGAGAGAGAGAGAGAGAGAGAGAGAGAGAGAGAGAGAGAGAGAGAGAGAGAAGGGAAGGAAGGAAGGGAAGGAAGGGAAAAGAAGAATAGGGCAGAACAGAGCAGAGAAGAGCAAGAGAAGAGAAACGCAGAGACATCAGAAGAAAAGTCTGAATATATATATATATATATATATATATATATATATATATATATATATATATATATATATATATATATACATATATATATACATATATATATAAACATATCGAAAAAGAGAGAGAAAGAGAGGAAGAGAAATTAACATAGAGGCCAACAGAAGAGAGAAGGGCACAGGTAAGACCAGCGCTGAGTCCCTTCCAGCCTCCACCTGGGCGAAAGTTACCTGGCTACGGCAAACAAGATTCCCTCTCTCTCTCTCTCCCTCTCTCGACTCCTCTCTCGCGCGCACACACACGCACGCATCCCACCAACCAACCCACCAGCTGTGCCTTCAGGTGGACGATTCGGGGCTCCGTAACCCTTTTCTGTCGATCTCAACACCCGTAACTGAATCTACCACGTGACCAAGGCCGGGTTGCAAGAGTACCTGGTCATTTGCAATTCATTTCGCCCGCTGTGGTGCCGAGTCATCTCACGGGGCCACCATCTCGCCATCCCGAACCACTCACGTCTAGCATTAACTCTAAGGATCTTTGGCCTTGCTCTAAACGTTTTCTTCTCTCGTCATGTACTTAGCTGTCGCGAAATCCTTCTCTTCCCTAGCTCATCTCTTGTTTTATTTTCGCTCTCTTTCCTGCGGCTTCCCTTCGTCTTTTTTTCGTTTTTCTTTTTCTCTTCTCTTTTTCGCTTTCGCATTCTTACGTTCCCTTTTCTTATTATTATCTCGCTTGTTTTACTTCATTTTCTCTTCCTTTCATTCGTTATGGTGTCCATTTCCATCGCCCTCTTTCCCTTCTCCTCTCGATCTTTCTCTCATCCGCTCTCGTTCTCCTTTAATCTACTCCTTTTCCTCTCTCTCTCTTTCCCTATTCTTCTCTCCCTTGATTTTTTGCCTCTTAGTCGTCCGCCGTGTAACCTTCTCGCATCTTCTGACACTTTCTCGTCCGATGGAACCGGCCCTTCTCTCCCTCTCCCCACCCTCTCTCTCTTTCTCTCCTTCTCTCTCTCTCTCCCTCCCTCTCTCTCCCTCTCTCTCTCCCTCTCCCTCCCTCTCTCTCCCTCTCCCTCCCTCTCTCTCTTTCTCTCCTTCTCTC
>NC_091570.1:22917881-22925381 GCF_042767895.1 Penaeus vannamei
GAGAGAGAGGAGAGAGAGAGAGAGAGAGAGAGAGAGAGAGAGAGAGAGAGAGAGAGAGAGAGAGAGAGAGAGAGAATATGAGAGAGAGAGAGAGAGAATGAGAGAGAGAGAGAGAGAGAGAGATAATCCTCTCATGCGTCTTTTGCAATAAAGTTGCTGAAAGACATCATCATTTTCATATTCCTGATTCAGCTATTTCGCTGCATTTCTTCTGCATATGGTTTCCTGTTTTGCAACATCTAGCAGTATATATGTATATATTCCATGCATGAACACTCAGCTATAATGAGAGTGCATAATTCGTTTTTTGTGAAAATTTTTGGTCTTGGTGATGTACAATATTAACCAAGAATCCGTTTCCTTTTTCTTTCTCTCTCTTCCCCTCTCTGCCCTTCTCTCTCTTCCTTTCCCTCCTACTCAATTTCTCACGCTCTCTCTCTCTCGCTGTCTTGCTGTCTTTTCTTTTCTTTCTCACATAGTTTCTTCTTTTCCATTTGTATCATTATATTTTTCAGCAGTAATCATAAGAAGAGCACCGATTAGAACAACAGTAAGAATAAAAATAACAACAATAATAACATCACCAAGAACATTAATAAACAACAATAGTAACAAAACCATCAAGATCATTAATAAGCAACAACAGCAATAATTCTACCTGTCGATATTCCCGATTAGGCCTGCTCCATAGGCCTACCGTAACCACT
The DNA here is from genome assembly GCF_042767895.1 of Penaeus vannamei. Lineage (NCBI taxonomy): Eukaryota > Metazoa > Arthropoda > Malacostraca > Decapoda > Penaeidae > Penaeus > Penaeus vannamei. The sequence goes on from NC_091570.1 coordinate 22,918,589, forward strand.
CTGACAATATGAGATCGAACAACTATTTTTTTCGTGTGCGTCTCATAAAGAACTTCATTATTTTATGTTATTTTATCTTTTTTTTTTACGTCAGTTCCCTTGCGATACCCCAACAGCGAAGGTTATAAGATTGACGGTGATAATAATAATTATGATAATGGTTGTAATGGTGATGAAGATAACAATAATAGTGGTAATGATATAGATAAAAAATATATATATAACATGGCAGTAGGAATGATAGTGACAGTAAAAATCATGATAGTGATAATGCTGATGAGATAATGATGATAATGATGATGATAAAACAACACAAGTTATAACAAAAACAAAAAAAAAATTGAAATAAACAATACACTCTATAACAAGTGCGAACATTATTCAGTCACCTTACGCAACCAATATCAATATATATGCCAATAATTACATCACTGCCAGTGCCAACCTGACACTTCTCCCTCTCCCTTTCCTCATTCTTCTATATTTTTGTCTTCATTTCTTTCTCTTTCTAACTGACAGCTTGCAAACTCAGGTGCCAATGGCATTTATCCCTCTTGACAGCAATAACAAAACAGGCATCCGTGTTTATAAACTGAAAGTATTAGAGGAGTTGTTGCTTGCTATTTTGGTGAGAGGACTGGTTGTGGTATGTTGTTGGAAGTGTGGTGGCAATACTGGTGATGGTAATGGTAACGGTTGTAGTGATGGCTGGTCGTGACAGGGTCATGCAATAGTAAAAATGAAAAAAAATATATATATAAACATCATATAAAGGTATATACATACACAAATATATACATGTATGTATGTATATCTATTTATATTTATATATACATATATGTGTGTTGTTTAGGCAGGAGGGGGAGGAAGGAGGCAGAGAGGGAGAGAGGGAGGGAGGGAGGGAGGGAGGGAGGGAGGGAGGGAGGGAGGGAGGGAGGGAGGGAGGAGGAGGGAGGGAGGGAGGGAGGGAGGGAGAGAGGGAGAGAGAGAGAGGGAGAAAAGAAGGAAGGAGGGAGGGAGAGAGAGAGGGAGAGGGAGAGAGAGAGAGAGGAAAGAGCGAGGGAGGGAGGGAGGGAGGGAGAGAGAGAGAGAGAGAGAGAGAGAGAGAGAGAGAGAGGAGTGGGAGAGAGAGAGAGAGAGAGAGGAGTGGGAGAAAGAGAGAGAGAGAGAGGAGTGGGAGAGAGAGAGGAGTGGGAGAGAGAGAGGAGTGGGAGAGAGAGAGGAGTGGGAGAGAGAGAGGAGTGGGAGAGAGAGAGGAGTGGGAGAGAGAGAGGAGTGGGAGAGAGAGAGGAGTGGGAGAGAGAGAGAAAGATAGAGAGAGAGATAGGGGAGAGAGAGAGAGAGAGAGAGTGGGAGAGAGAGAGAGAGAGAGAGAGAGAGAGAGAGAGAGTGGGAGAGAGAGAGAGAGAGAGAGAGAGAGAGAGAGAGAGAGAGAGGAGAGAGAGAGAGAGAGAGAGAGAGAGAGGGAGGGAGGAGAGAGGGAGGGAGAGAGAGGAGAGAGGGAGAGGGGAGAGAGGAGAGAGGAGGGAGAGGAGGGAGAGAGAGAGGAGAGAGAGGGAGTGGGAGAGAGAGAGAAAGAGAGGGAGTGGGAGAGAGAGAGAATGAGAGGGAGTGGGAGAGAGAGAGAGAGAAAGAGAGGGAGCGGGAGAGAGAGAGAAAGAGATGGAGTAGAAGAGAGAGAAAGAGAGGGAGTGGGAGAGAGAGAGGGGTAGTGGGAGAGCGAGAGAGTGGGAGGGAGAGAGAGAGAGAGAGAGAGAGAGAGAGAGAGAGAGAGAGAGAGAGAGAGAGAGAGAGAGCGAGAGTGAGTAAGAGAGAGAGAGAGAGAGAGAGAGAGAGCAATAATCCCATTACTCGTTATAACGACCATTGCATCAACAGCGGTAATAACAAACTCCCAACAACTTTCTGTTTACGCAAAGTTACTAATTTCCTCCCCACCCTACACGCAGGGCCAGGCCCAGTCCACCACCTGGCATCACCTGGCATCACCTGGCACCCCGGCTTTTCTCCCACCTCTCTGGCTCTCCCGCTCTCCCAAGGCGACAAGGGGAAGTGGAGGCAGAGGGGAGGGGGGTGGCGGAGGAGGGTCATTGGGGAGGCAGGGAAGGGGAATGAGGAAGGGCGAAGGATATGGAAAGACAGGTGGAAGGGGAGGGAGGGAGTGGAAAGGCAGGTGGAGGGGGAAGGAAGAAGTAGGAAGTAGGGAGGGAAAAGGGAGGACAGGAGGAGGTAGTGAGAGAAAGGGAGGAGGGGGAGGGAGAGGAGGAGAGTGGGAGGGAGCGGTGAGGCAGGAGGGAGGGGAGGAACACACCCCAGGTATTGATTAGTGCCACTTGTTGCTGTGCTCGAGAGAGTGGCACACAGGCCACGCTGTGACGGGCGGGGTGGGGAGGGGAGGGGGAGGGGGGGAGGCATTTCTTCTGTGCGCGTTACTTTCCCCCGACGAGTAACCTTCTCCAAATTACTCATCGACTCAGACCCGCGTATCGACAGCGAAGGTTTCCCGGTATGTCCGCGCGGGCACTCGTGAGCGGGTGAGCCTCGCCCGACGACACTCTCAGTGGGTCGCGCGGTCAAGCTGGCTCTGAGCTGCTCTCCCTGGGCGGTGCCCGGGGGCGTGCGCTCCACTTCGTGCGGGCGGAGGGGGCTCTATATCAATTCGGCTCGGCATCATTCCGCCTTTACATGCATACACGCGTGTGTGTGTGTGTGTGTGTGTGTGTGTGTGTGTGTGTGTGTGTGTGTGTGTGTGTGTGTGTGTGTGTGTGTGTGTGTGTGTGTGTGTGTGTGTGTGTGTGTGTGTGTGTGTGTGTGTGTGTGTGTGTGTGTGTGTGTGTGTGTGTGTGTATCTTCTCAGGAATCATATTCAATCTATCATCATTACCAAAATAACAATGACAGTAATTTATGACTAGAATCATAAAAACATCTATTTTCATTACTATTACCATTACCATCAGTGCTGCCCCATCACCACTACCAATATATACCTTCTAATCATATCATCACCATTTCCATTGTCGTCCTCATCACATCTACCATCATCACCACCATTTCCCTCCCTCCCCTTCCGTTTCCCGACCGCAACAGCGCCACAACAGCCCAAGAGAGACACCCCGTCCCCGCCTCTCCTTAACAGACAGATCAGCTGACCGATCTGGTCCTGAAAGCCAAGCGAACTCGACTCAGGGAGGGCCACTTACGTCCACTCAACAGTAATAACAGCTGCGAAGGCCGGAATAATGGCCCCGAGTTAATTAGCGGGCCTGAAATGGCTCCCTGATATTCCTTGGCGATTATCCCTCCATTAGACACACACGGACTCTAACACTCGAATTTGCCCCTCTGTGTGACCATGTTGAAGGTTTGCTGTCTGTCTTTTCAATGTTTGTCTGTCTATCTGCCTGTCTCTGTCTCGGTCTCTCTCTCTATTGCTCTCTCTCTCTTTTCTCTTTCTTTTTCTCTTCTCTTTTCCCGCTGCCCCACCATCCCTCCCATCCTTCCCTTCCTCTCTGTCTAGGCCTTGACTCCTCGCGATCGAAAACTAACACTCGCCCGACTCTAAGGCCGCTGGTCAGTGTGAAGCCCTTGATGTCCGCCGTCTCAAAAAAGGAAGGAAAGGGAAGAAAGAAAAAAAAACACGAGACAGAGAGATTGATAGATAGATAGATAGATAGATAGATAGATAGATAGAGAGAGAGAGAGAGAGAGAGAGAGAGAGAGAGAGAGAGAGAGACAGAGAGAGAGAGAGAGAGAGAGAGAGAGAGAGAGAGAGACAGACAGACAGAGACAGAGAGAGAGAGGGAAAACAAGAATGAAAAGAAAGACAAAACTCAAACAGAGAGACAGAGAATCAGCCAGAGAGAGACGGGAGAGAAATAAGACGTAGAGAGAGAAAAAAACACGAAAGCGTATCCTTCATGCCCCCAGGCCACAGGGTGTCCTTCTACCGTGTCCAGTATTTTTTTCCCCTCTATGGATCCATTCCGAGTCCTTACCAGTCAGTTCCGGATGTGGGAGACCCTGCCCCTTGCTAGCGGCAAGAGAGAAATGGAGAGAAAGAGAAAGAAAAATATAGAAAGAATGAGATACATAAAAAGTGAGAGAGACAGAGAGGTGAGAGATAATGATAATGATAATAACAGTAATAAAACTTATAACAACAATAATAATGACAAGAATCATGATGATGAAAGTAAAAGTACTGTAATAATAATAATCATAACAACATGACACAGGCACGCCATGAGCGACTATCAGGTGTCAATAGTCAGGTAACCGGGGCTGGGTGCCGACCGTCTGACACCAGACACCGAAGTCACCTGCCACCTCTGTGTCAAGCCTCCTTCCAACGGTTAGGATTCGGCCGTTTTTGGGATGCACGTGTGCGTGTGCGTGTGCGTGTGCGAGAGAGAGAGAGAGAGAGAGAGAGAGAGAGAGAGAGAGAGAGAGAGAGAGAGAGAGAGAGAGAGAGAGAGAGAGAGAGAGAGAGAGAGAGAGAGAGAGAACGCGCGAGCGGATGAGAGGACAAAATACGAAAACATGCACGTAGGCCTACCTGGACAAATACCCGGATGAATATCTTAGGCCTACGCCCACACTGCTCTCCCTCCGCACAATGAACGCATCATATCAACCGCCACCAATTGCACCATCTTTGAAAGTCGTCCCCATACTCTCTATCATATCGACGGCTTCAGACACCTTGCTCTCCCATTTCCCTCTCGTTCTAAAGCACGACACAATATCGCGCCTTTCCCTTTATTTCCTTCACTTACAGTGTTCTCAGGGTATAGTGCGTATAGTGCCGAGCTCGCTAGAGTAATTACACCTTCCTGGAATCTAATTAGCGAGAGGCCACCATTCTCTCTCTCTCTCTCTCTCTCTCTCTCTCTCTCTCTCTCTCTCTCTCTCTCTCTCTCTCTCTCTCTCTCTCTCTCTCTCTCTCTCTCTCACACACACACACACATACACACACATACAATCAATCAAGCAATCACACCCACACTCACTCTCCTTAATCTTAAAATGTTCTAATCCCTTCCAAGAACTTCTACTCCCTTACAGATTGTTCTGAACCTCTTTAAAACGCTCTAATTCTAATCAAGAACTGGTTTCGTAAGATGTCAGCTTGTTGTTCTTCTTGTTCTTTGTTCTTCTTGAGTGCTCTGGCCCGCTCTGTTCTTCCGATTGGTAACGTGTTCTTCGTGCCTTCATTTCCAATGTTCTGTAAACTAATCTATCCCATATCCTATCCAACCTTCTCCTTTCTCTTTTCTTCCCTTCCTTCTTTTTCTTTCTTTCTTTCTTCCCTTCCTTTCTTTCTTTCTTCCCTTCCTTTCTTTCTTTCTTCCTTCCTTTCTTTCTTTCTTTCTTTTCTTTCTTTCTTTCTTTCTTTTTCTTCTTTTCTTTCTTTCTTTCTTTCGCTCCTTTCCTTCCTTCCTTCCTTCCTTTACATTTCCTTTCCCTCACCTCTCCTCTCCCCTCTCTACCTCCTTCCCTCCCTCCCATCCTTCCTTCCTTCCCTCCTTCCCTCTCTCCCTTCTTTCCTTCCTACCTCCTTCCCTCCTTTTTCATTTTTTCTTCTTTCCTTCTTTCTTTCTTTCTTTCCTTCCTTCCTTCCTACCTCCTTCCCTCCTTTTTTTTTCTTCTTTCTTTCTTTCTTTCTTTCCTTCCTTCCTTCCTTCCTTCCTTCCTTCCTTCCTTCCTTCCTTCCTTCCTTCCTTCCTTCCTTCCTTCCTTCCTTCCTTCTCTTCCTCTCCCTCCTTCCTCCTCCTCCCCCTCCCTCCCCCTCCCCTGCTGCCCTACGCCCATTAGACACCCTTGAAAGCCTACGTGTCCGCAAATGTCCCCCTGCTAATGGCCGTGGAAATCCGCTCCCTCCATCAGTTCTTCTTCCTTCCCTCCTTCCACTTCTTGCCGTTCACATTCATCTCAGTCTCAGTCTATCTCTATCTCTATCTCTATCTCTATCTCTATCTCTATCTCTATCTCTATCTCTATCTCTCTCTCTCTCTCTCTCTCTCTCTCTCTCTCTCTCTCTCTCTGTCCTTCCTCTTGCCTCTCATTGCTCTTCCAACGCCATTTCCATTTCCATTTCTTCTTCTGACCCTTTCCCATTCTCATCTCACTTCTTTTCTTCCCCTGCCCCTCTCCCCCTTCCTTTCTCACTCTCCCCCCTCCCTATTCCCCTCTCCCTTTCCTCCAGCCCCTCGCCCCCTTCCCCTTCCTCCCCTCCCCACTCCCCTCACTCTGCACACAACCATCTCCCATTACCAGGCGATAATTACACCTAATGGTGCTAATCTTACTTGCAATGTCCCCTCCTCTTGCAGGCCTCTCTCTCTCGCAAGGAATGCTGCGTTTGTTGCAAAGGTGCAACAGATGAGGGCGAGGCGCAAAGGGTGAAAGGTCTCTTTCACTTTTTCTTTTCCATTTGCTTTTGTGCCATTTCTCGCTATCTCGATTTGCCTCTCTCTTATTTATCTTTTTCTCTTCTACTCTCTTCTCTAATTCTTACTCTCACGAATTCGTTTTCCTTTTTCCTCGCTTCCCCAGTCTCCCCTTGCCTGTCATCCCCCTCTCTGTTCCCCTTTTCGCGGTCATCAGCTGATGGAACCGTCTTCGCTGACCCGCCGTTGACCCATTTTTCAAATCATCCACTTTCAATACAACCACAACGCGTTTCGATTTTCTATTAAAAGATTTCTAACATCAAACTTTCCATAAATTATAACAAATATAAAAAGCAAAGAATGGAGATTCCACGTATGTGTGATTTTGTACATTTGTA
>NC_091570.1:22930381-22932881 GCF_042767895.1 Penaeus vannamei
AACAACAACGGTAAGAATAATGATACCACTAACAACAACAAGCACTAGTAACAATTATGATGATGATGATGATGATAACAATAATAATAACAACAATAACAACAACAATAATAATGATAATAATAATAATAATAATAATAATAATAATAATAATAATAATAAAAACAATAATAGCAACAACAATAATAACAATGATAATGATGACGATACTGAAAAGGAATAACAACTAAAATAACAACAAAACGAAAAGAACAAAAGAGGGAACGAAAAACAAGAGGGGCTGGCAGCGACAAAGGCGCCAGGAACAACACGCGCGACGAGGACGACGACGACGACGACGCGGCGACACGCCCGACCCAGACGACCCTCGCTCAAAACATCCCTTTCTGCCCCGCCGCCCTTCCTTCCGCGGGCGGCGTCGGGCTCTCCTGTTTATGCACTCGGCTTCCGATCAAAGGTAACGGGTTCCTCATCGTGCGCTCCCTCACCCTCTCTGTCTGCCTCTGTCTGCCTCTGTCTGTCTGTCTGTCTGTCTGTCTCTCTTCCCATTTTTCTCTCTGTCTTTTTTCTTTCTCTCTGTCTCTTTCCCTTCCCTTATTTCCTCCTTTCTTTCATTCTTTCCCTTTCTCTTTCTGCGTGTGTTCGTTTCCCTGATTTTGTCTGTCCGTATCTGTCTCTATCTCTCTCTCTCACTCCTGCCAATTACATATCTTTTTGAATTTGCACGAAGACACGTCATGCAACATGTGCAAGATAATGGAAAAAGCACAAAGGGAAAAATCAGTTCAATCTTGAATGAATAACAAGAAACATTAACCAATCATGAAGTCTTATCTCTTCCTCTTCCTGTTTCTCTTTCAAAACATCGCGCGTTCATTTTTTTGTTTTAAATCTTTTCCCAAGACATTGAATACACGTTCCTTAATTTCCAACGCAAACATACGATTCTCAATCTTTTCTCTCTTTCTTCTTTTCTTGCGCTCTCAGTCTTTGTCTGTCTCTTTCGTTTCCCCTCTCTCCTTCTCCATTATTCCCATCTCCCTCTTCATTTTCCTCTTCCTTCCTTTCATTCTCCCTCTTTCTCACTCACCCCCTCTCCCTAAACCACGCATCACTTCTCTCCTTCTCTCCTCCTCCTTCTCCTTCTCCACCTCATCCCTCTTCCCCTTCTCTATCCTAGATCCCTCCCGTACAATCCTTTCCAATCCTTTCGCATCCTTTTGGCCGCCCGTTAATCCTGTTGGCCCATTAATTATCCAAATAATCCGCGCTTCTTACCCTGAAAGATCCGAGGTACTCGAAGCGGCTCTCGCTTTTATGCGCAGCCCAACAATATATAATACGTATGAGTAAATAAATACCACATATGGTGGTATTTGTATATACCCCGGAACCTGCGTAGGCCTACACACCATAAGACCTGTATACATCCAATGCACCTATATATATACAAGCCGACGCATACATACATACATGTGTGTGTGTGTGTGTGTGTGTGTGTGTGTGTGTGTGTGTGTGTGTGTGTGTGTGTGTGTGTGTGTGTGTGTGTGTGTGTGTGTGTGCGTGTGCGTGTGCGTGTGCGTGTGCGTGTGCGTGTGCGTGTGCGTGTGCGTGTGCGTGTGCGTGTGCGCGTGTACGTGCGCGTGCGCGTGCGTATACACAGACACACAGCCTCGCCGACAATATATGCATACTCCCTCGAAGTTTTACGGCGTCGATAATCAATGTGCGGAATAGATACGCCAAAACAAAGCTGACTCGGGGTACATGGTGCGGGGAGGGAGGGAAGGGGGAGGGGAAGGAGAGAGGGGGAGATGGGGGTACAATGGCATTTCGGGAACTTGACGAAAAGCTCATTAACAGATAATCAGGAGTCTATTTCCAGGTGCAGGGGAAGGGGCTCTGGAAAGGGGGGGAGGGGGAAAAATGGAGGAAACTGAGAGGTTGGGGAAGGGGCATGGGGAGAGGGGAGGAAGTGGATGGGTGGGAAGAGGGAAGAAGGAATGAGGAGAGGGAAATGAGAGGATAAGCGAGAATGGGAGGGGAAGAAGACGAAAAGAAAGGGATGGTGAAAAGAGAGGAAGAGAATGAGGAAAATAAAGTTAGAAACGAGAAGAAAAATAAAAAGAGGGAATATACTAAACATAAATGACAGAGTGAGACGCAGATGGAGACAAACAGATGAAGAAAAGGGGAGGAGAGGATATAAGGTAAGCTAAGAAGCGTAATAGGAGAAGGAGGAACATCAAGTACCACATTCCACAACATGCAACCACTTCCTCGTCCCGATAATCTTCATTACAAAAAGAAAAAATGTTTGTCCGCGCAAAGAGACAAAGAAAAAAATCGAGAGCCATAGACCTCTCATACCCAACCCCCTCCAACCCCCGTTCCCTCCCACCCCCCTCTACCTTGCCTCCCCCTACCATACTAACCTCCCTAAAAAAAAAAAAAAATCCTGCCGAACCCATGATGGCCCTGACTATATATATAGACCTTG
>NC_091570.1:22945381-22947881 GCF_042767895.1 Penaeus vannamei
GCGTGCTCTCTCTCTCTCTCTCTCTCTCTCTCTCTCTCTCTCTCTCTCTCTCTCTCTCTCTCTCTCTCTCTCTCTCTCTCTCTCTCTCTCTCTCTCTCTCACGCCCCACTCTGGCTGATTGCGGTTGAGGTGGCAGCATGAAGAGCAAGGAAGGGAGGAAGAGGGTGAGGGGGGAAGGAGGGAGGAGGAGGGAGGTAGGAGGGAGAAAAAGAGAAATAGAGAGCGAGCGAGCTTGAGAGAGAGAGGGAGACAAACAGACAGTCAGACACGCAAAGAGAAAGGATGAGAGCGAAGATGAGTGCGATAGGAAGTGTTGGGACGACCGCGTGGCGGAGGGTGCAATTGTCTCTCGGATCGACGGAGTATAAAGGATATAAGGAGCAGAAGGGGCGTGATCGAAGGAGTATGAAGAGTGTGGGAAGTATGAGGAGGTCGTCCTCCTGTCGACTGAAGGAGCCGATTTTTTTATTATTATTATTATTATTAATTCACGTTATTTGTGATTCTCGGAATTGGGAGAGCGTGTCAACAAGATATATTGAAATGCTAACTTCTTTAAAAACATTTTTGAATATGTGTTACAACTCAAAGGGAATAAAGATGGACTCTCTCTCTCTCTCTCTCTCTCTCTCTCTCTCTCTCTCTCTCTCTCTCTCTCTCTCTCTCTCTCTCTCTCTCTCTCTCTCTCTCTCTCTTTTGCTCGTGATGGATACCAGGTTTAAGGAACGTTGTCGGGCATAAGAGAGCTAGTTAAATTTTTTTTTTCGTAAATTGACCATTGTTTATTAATAAAACATCAAAAGGGCATTAATCTCTCTATTCAACGTATCAGCGTTTGCGTGTTTGTGTGTGTGTGGGGGGGTGAGGGATTGCGTGCGTGCGTGTGTGCGTGTGTGCGTGCGTGCGTGTGTGAGTGAGTGAGTGAGTGAGTGAGTGAGTAAGTAAGTGAGTGAGTGAGTGAGTGCATACATGTATATACACACATGTGTTTCCTTCCTCTCTTCTTCCCTCCTTCCTTGTCCTGCACTTAAATCACTCTTTATTCCCCCATTGTTTCCTCTCGCGCCTGAGCATCCCTATGCCGGGGGAGGGAGAGGCGGAGAGATGGCTGGGGGGGGGGGTATACGTAAGGGCGGCCGACGGGCTCGTTGTCGGGTAAATACCGAAATACCGCCCTTTCGTGGCATCAAATTGGCAGTCGGTGTCCGAGGCTTATTGTTCGGTGTTGTGGAGAGAGCGAAGAGGAGATGGAGAGGAAGAGAGAGAAGAAAGAGAGCGAGAAGGAGGAGGAAATGGAGAGGGAGAGAGAGGAGGCAAACAAGGAACAGTAGGTGGTGGTGGTGGTGTAGGAGGAGGAGGAGGAGGAGGAGGAGGAGGAGGAGGAGGAGGAGGAGGAGGAGGAGGAAGGGAGGAGAAGGAGGAGATGGAGGAGAAAGAGAAGGAGAAGGAGGAGGAGGAGGTAAAGAAGGAGAAGGAAAGGGAGAAGGAGAAGGAAGGAGAAGAAGAAGGAGAAGGGAGGGAAGGAAGAGAGAAGGAGAAGGAGAAGGAGAAGGAGAGAGGAAGGAGGAAGGAGAAGGAGAAGGAGAAGAGAGAAGAGAGAAGAAGAAGAAGAAGAAGAAGAAGAAAGAAGAAGAAGAAGAAGAAGTAAGAGAAGGAAAGGGAGAAGAAAGAGGAGGAGGAGAGGGAGGGGAAGGAAGAGAGAGAGAGCAAAAAGGCGAGAAACATCGTGAAAGAGAGAGAGAGATGGGGGGGGGGGGGCACCGCGCATATTCCCCTCCCTGGCCTGAAAAATACGCAGCAATCCCATGGGTTAAATTGTTTCTATACAAAGCCAGCCACTTAATGGGGCGAGCGATATAGGGACGCTTATCACTCGGGCCGAGAAAAATTCTAATCCCGCACGCACACTCGTTACAACGAAACGGGGGAGAGGGAGAGAGAGAGAGAGAAAGAGAAAGAGAAAGAGAAAGAGAAAGAGAGAAGAAGAAAGAGAGAGAAAGAGAGAGAGAGAGAGAGAGAGAGAGAGAGAGAGAGAAGAGAGAGAGAGAGAGAGAGAAGAGAGAAAGAAGAATAGAAGAAGAGAAGAAGAAAGAGAAAGAGAAAGAAAGAAGAGAGAAAGAGAAAGAGAAAGAGAAAGAGAAAGAGAAAGAGAAAGAAAAAGAAAAAGAGAAAGAGAGAAAAAGAGAAAAAAAGAGAAAGAAGAGAGAAAAGAAAGAGAGAGAGAAAGGAGAGAGATTTAAGTCCCCCCCCCTCGTTCCACACACCCTGTCGTTCTGCTTGTTTACTTTACCAAGTTCTGGAGGATTGGTATACCTTGCCATTAACAACCCGATGACACTCGGTTTACGTCTGTTTTATAATCAAAGTTTTTTTTCAAGAGGGAGGCTCATTTCCACTGTACAGGTAGTTTACGAATTTTTAAAGTATAGGTTAGAACGCCAGAAACCGAAAGGTTGAGTTGATGATGTCAGCAGTAGTAGTAATAATGATAATGATAATA
>NC_091570.1:22952881-22955381 GCF_042767895.1 Penaeus vannamei
CTTCCCCTTCTCATTCCCTTTGCCCCATCCCCTCTTCCTCTCTTTCCCTTCACGATTTCACTCCACACCCCCTTCGCTCTTTCACTTCCCCTTCCCCTTCTCATTCCCTTTCCCCTCTCCCCTCCCCTTCTCACTCCCCTTTCCCCTGTTCCCTCCTTCTCATTCCACTTTTCCAACGTCCCCTCTTTTTTTCTTCCCCTTCTCATTCACTTTTTCCTCCCTCCCCTCTTTCTCCCTTTCCCTTCCCATTTCCTTCCCCACTCTACTGCCGCTCTCTTTCCCTTTCCCTTTCCCCTTCTCTCATTCCCTCTCCCCCCCCTCTACTCCTCTCTTTCCCTTCTCATTCCCCTTTCCCCCTTCCCTCTTTCTTTTTCCCTTTCCCTTCTCATTCCCTTTCCCCGTATCCTCCTTCTCTTCTTCCCTTCCCCTTTTCATTCCCCTCCTTTTCCCGCTCCCCTTCCTATTACGCTTTCTCCTCTTCCTCTCCCCCTTTCCCACCACTCCTTGAGCTCTAAAAGCACAGGTCTATCAACCATTGATCAAATTGCTTTATGCATGACCTTTACCCCGCAGTGGAACCGAGCCGAGTTCATCATGCGAATCATGCACTAACAAGGGGGAGAAAATAAGAAAACGGAAAGGAAAGGAATAGAGAAACTACAGGAAAATAAAATAAAAAATCGAAAAAAGACAGATGAAACTCCAAGCCACTTCGCCTCCTCAGAAAAAAAAACAAGCAAAGAAATTACTAAACACATAAGCAAATAAAAAAAAATCTAGTATGTATTTCCGCCACGACGAGAAAGACAAAAGAAAAAAGGAAAGAAAAAAAGGAATATAAGAGAAACTAAAGGAAATTACATAAAAAATGAAAAGTCGAAAAATAAAACACTTCACCCCCCCCAAAAAAAAAAAAAAAAAATCCAACATACACATCCGCCACGAGAGAAAAAGAGGAGAGTAACATGCATGACCCTCTGAAGCCCTCGACGCATGATTTGCTTCCCTCATTTCATGCTCCGACACGCTATGACTTCCCCACGGCAACCTTCGTTCAAAATTTGTATCAAAAGACTAACATTCAGCTACGGCGGCGAAAGTCCTGATAATTGTTTAAACTCAAATTCTAGAAAGTCTAATCATGGGGCTGTTTTTAGCTAATATTAACAAAATATGAGAATAAAATATATAAAGATAAGTTTTCATGTGTGGTGTGGTGTGTGTGTGTGTGTGTGTGTGTGTGTGTGTGTGTGTGTGTGTGTGTGTGTGTGTGTGTGTGTGTGTGTGTGTGTGTGTGTGTGTGTGTAGAAAGCAGCAGTGTGTGTGTGTGTGTGTGTGTGTGTGTGTGTGTGTGTGTGTGTGTGTGTGTGTGTGTGTGTGTGTGTGTGTGTGTGTGTGTGTGTGTGTGTGTGTGTGTTTATCAATGACGATAAAAATAAACACGGCAAAACCAAAAACAAAACACCCAAAACCCCAATTCCGCAGGACTCCCAAAGAGGCCAAATCCTGCAGCATTCCCGACCCGGAGCCACAGCTTGCATGCGCCGCCGCTTAACAAGTTATCAAGACTGACGTTTCGCTGTGGATTCGGGTGGGCATGTGATCACGTGACCGCCTCATGATGTGATATACCTTCTCGGAAAGAAAATGGAGCAGAAGGGGAAAAAAGAGATGGGGAGAAGAGGAACGTCAAACAAAAAACAAAAAAGTGAGGTTGATTACGATGAAAGTGATAATGGTGGAAACAAGAGAAGCAAAAGACTTTAAGATCTTCACGCATCCGGAATTACCCCCATAACGGTAACAATAACACCACCACTTATAATCAACATCTACAACAAATGAAAACGAGAGAACATACATCAAAGAGAAAAAAAAGAAAGCGAAGAGAAAAGAACAAAACCAGCAAACAAAGAGTATCAAGAACACGGAGAAAATGCGAAAAGAATAAGGCCATAAATTCAATAAACTACGCGACAAAGGAAACGCAACGACAGCACAAGACCGGAAGTTGAACGGAGGACGTCGTTAAGCCCTCCCGTTAACGATCCGCCGGAAGGGCCGTTTGCGACGGGCGGCCTCGTTATGCCCGGGCCTGTCAACACGCGCCGAGATACACATGAACAGACACGTTCGCGCGTATACATACGTGCATATATTCCGTATCTCTCCTTCTGCCCCCCCCCCCCGCCCTCTCCCAGTCTCTCTCCCTCCCTCCCTTCCTCCCCCCCCTCTCTCTTTCTCTCTCTCTCTCTGTCCCTCCCTCTCTCTGTCTTTCCCTCTGTCCCTCCCTACTCTCTGTCCCTCTGTCCCTCTCTCTCTCTCTCTCTCTCTCTCTCCTCTCTCATGTCCCTCTGTCCCTCTGTCCCTCCCTCTCTCTGTCCCTCTGTCCCTCTGTCCCTCTGTCCCTCTGTCCCTCTCTCCTCTCTCTCTCTCTCATCTCTCTCTCCTCTCTCTCTCTCTCTCTCTCTCTCTCTCTCTCTCTCTCTCTCTCTCTCTC
>NC_091570.1:22965381-22977881 GCF_042767895.1 Penaeus vannamei
CCGTAGCACCTGAGCACCGGACACAGCACAGCACAGCACACCCGGGGGGTATCCCACGTATTACCCTCGTGGAAACACCCTCCACAAAAAAGCAAAAAGGTAACAGCCAAAACAAAACAAATTGGAGAGAATAAAGAGAACACAACACCGAAGTAACACTAACACAACACACTCCAAGCACGTCGGAGCGAGAGAGCGACGGCGCGTGTGATCCCGGGCACGCAACGAGAAGGGGTACACCGCGCATCACCACAGTCAAGGTACAACTGGTGGCCGTCGGGGCGCTGGTGGTAGTGGTGGTGGTGGTGGTGGTGGTGGCGGAGGGGCGGAGGGAGGGAGGGGTGGAGGTGGCGGCGGTGGAGGGGCGGAGGGAGGGAGGGAGCCAGGGAGAATAGTAGTGGTGTTCGCGGAGAGAGGGAGAGAGGGAGAGAGGGAGAGAGGGAGGGAGGGAGGCGCACGGAAGGGAAGGGATGGGAGAGGAGGCCCCGGGAACCCACGGACCGACAGACGGGCGCACGTACACACGAACGCACGCCCGTAGACGCACACACGGGGCGCGCGAGGGAGAGGGAGAGGAGGACCGCGCTCTCGTATGAAAGGGGCGCGCACAGGTAAGTTCTCTGGCTACCTATTCCCTCCTGAGTCCCGGATCTTACTGGCTTCTACTCCGTATCGAACGCGGTAATTAACCGATAAATATTTTTCATCCCTCCTTTTTTTATTATCCTCCTTCCATCTCTCTCTTCCTCTTCCCATTCCTCATTAACGTCTTTTTCCCTCTTCTGTCCATTATTATTTCGTATTTTTTACCATCTGCACCTGCGAATAATTGAACGATTACTCATACATTTTCCTTTCGTTTTCTCGCTGTCACTCATTACTCACAATTTGAAATCTATTACCTTCTCCAATTATCTTGCTTTAGCTATTCCTTCTGCACATGCGACTCTGCCGCCCTTTTCCTTTTTCATCTCTCTCTTTCCCTCTTCCCTCACCTCTTCCAGTCTCTCATCTCCTTTCCTCCTCCTTCCCCCTTCCTTCATTCCTTCCTATTTTTCATCTCTCTCTTCTACTTTCCTCCTCCTCCCACCTCCCTCCCCTTCCCCCTCTCTCCTTCCTCCCCTTTTATCTCCCTCATCTCCTTCCCCTCCTACTTTTCATCTCTCTCATCTCCTTCCTTCCTCCAACCTTCTCCCTTTCCCTCTCTTTCCTTCCATCCTTCCTTCCTCCCCTCCTCCCTTCTTTCCATCCTTCCTCCTTCCTACCTCCCTCCTTCCACCGCCTTATGAAAATGGACACGTAATTAGCCTCCTGCGTTTGGGCCGCGAGCATGAGTTTCACCCTCAGCCTCCTGGACTCACTATCCTCACAATCGTTTCCGCTCGCGCCATCCACCATCGTCATCACCCCCTCCGTACCCCCTCCCCTGCCCCCCTTCCCTTCCCCACCAATCCTACCTACCCAATCTTACCCCTTTTGTCCATACTTTCATCCCGACCTTACCTTCCCTTCAACCCTTACACTAACCCCTTAGGGACACTATCACCATCATAATCATCACCATCTCCCCCACTATAGTCACCCCTCTCCCCATCTCCCAAATCGTAGTCACCATCTTCACCACCACCCACCCTCACCATCTCCCGCACTACAAGCATCATTATTTCCCATATCAGTCACTATCCTCACTATCTCCCACACTACACTCACCATCCTCACTATCGCCCACACTACACTCACCATCTCCCACACTACACTCACCATCCTCACCATCTCCCACACTACACTCACCATCTCCCACACTACACTCACCATCCTCACCATCTCCCACACTACACTCACCATCTCCCACACTACACTCACCATCTCCCACACTACACTCACCATCTCCCACACTACACTCACCATCTCCCACACTACACTCACCATCGCCCACACTCCACTCACCATCCTCACCACCGTCCGAGCGCCACCGTGGCCGCCGCGTGGAAGGTCGGCGTTATGAGGTCGCTTCCAAGGTCCCTTAATTGCAGTGTTGCATGTCGATTCCCACGATGACCTTTACATCTCTTTTTTATCTATTTCAATTTGTTTATTATCTATTATTGCTTGTATATTTTTATACTTTATCTTGATTTTTTCATTTCTTTATTAATTTTTTGGCTGATTTTCGAATACTATCTGTCTGTCTCTGTCTCTCCCGCCCCCTTCTCTCTCTCCGTTTCCTGACGTCGAATATCTGTTCCGCTCACCTGTTTTTCCCAAACCCTACCCCTCCACCCCTCTCCCTCCTTTCTCTACCCCCCCCCCCCGCTATCATTTGCATACCTAGGCAGCAAACGAGTGCCAAATAGGGCCATCATTGTGGCTGTTTATGCATTTCGAAATCTCTTTTATCTTTCTATTGTTCCTTTCTTCCTCTTTCCTTCCTCATCTCTCTATCTTATTTCCCATGTCTCCCCTCACCCATTTCTTTTAACATGTTATATTCCCTTCGCACTTTTTCATTTTCTCTTTAATTCTCTCCTATTCTCTCTCCCTCTCCCCCTTCCACTCGCACCCGCCCCTCTCTCTCTCTCTCCCTCTCTCTCTCTCTCTCCCTCTCTCCCTCCCTCCCTGTCTCCCTGTCTCTCCCTATCTCTCTCCCCCCCTCTCTCTCTCACATATTCCTTTTTAGGCCTCCATTCCCATCTTTCCTTCCAAGCAACTTTCTTTTAATATGAAAACGAAAATGTTTTTTTCTCGCGAGAAAAAATAGAGTATTTCCCGAACCGAATAGCGAGAAAAGAAAGTATTTTCCATCCACTTTCACAAATCATTACAGACCGGGAGGCCAGGGTGGAGAAGAGGAAGAGGAAGAGGAAGAGGAAGAAAGAGGAAGAGGGAAAGAGGGAAAATGGAGGATGGAGAGGAAAAAAATAGGAAGGTGGAGATGGAAAGGAAGAGGGGGGGGGGGGAGGGAGAACAATAGAGAAGGAAATAAAAAAAGTTTGAATAAGAGGAAGAAGGAGAGGCACAGTAATAAGAGGAAGGAGATAAGAAGTAAAAGGAACAAGAAGAGGGAGCGGGAGAAAGAAAGCAAGACGAGGAAGAGAGAGAGAAAAGGATAGAGTAAAAGGGAAAGGGATAGAGAGAGGAAGGAGGGGGGCGCGGGAGGAGGAAGGGAGAGGGAGAGGAGGAAGGAGGAGGAGGAGGAGGAGGAGGAGGAGGAGGAGGAGGAGGATTGAGGAAGAAAAAGAGGGGCATAAGGAAGGCAAGAGAGATAAGGAGAAGGAGAGGGATAGGAGGAGGAAGGGGAGAGGAGGGGAGGGGGAGGGGGGACGAAGGAGAGGGATAAGAGGAAGAAGAGAATCGAAGAAAACTAACTGCCAATTACTGTCTGTGCTTTCCCTGTGTGCACAAAGGAGGGCCTTTATTGGTCACGTAGGTGGGGGGGGGGGGAGCATTTAGGTAACAAGGAGGATGAAAAAGAAATGAAAAGGCGGGAGGGAGGTAGGGAAGGACGGAGGAAGGGAGGGAGGGAGGGAGGGGAGAAAGGGAGGGAGGGGAGGACGGAGGAAGGGAGGGAGGGGAGGAAGGAAGGGAGGGATGAAAGGCAAAGAAGGGAGGAAAGAAGGGAGAGAATGGAGAGTGAGGGAGATGGGGAGAAGGAGAGGGAGAGTGGGCGTCTCAGCCACCATCCCCTTCAACTCCCCATACCCCTTTCCCACACTCCCCCTTTACCCCTCCCATTCCTCTTCTCCCCCTCTACCCCTCTCACTCCCCCACCTTCCTCCCACTCTCCCCCCCTTTACCCTTTTCATTTCCCTTTACTCCTTCCACTCCCACTCCATCTTTACCCCTCCCCCCAAGCTCTATTTACCTCTTCCCCCTATCCCCCCCTCCCCATCCTCTATTTACCCCTTCCCCTTCCCCAACCTCTTAACTGGGTAAGTAAGACGGCGACACTTGGCGGGGGTCTTGCGAGCCGCCTATATCAAATAATACTTAATCTGCTGACTCACTCGAGGACTTGTAACAATCCCCCCCACCCTTCCCGCCCCCCCCGCCTCACCCAATCCCCCTTCCCCACAAAACCCCACGCCAAAAACCCACCCTTCTCCTTGCTGAACGTGATGACTCATCTACCCCCTCCCCCTTCCTACCCCACTTCCCTGTCCCAGTGCCATCCCTTCCCCTCTTCCCTACCCACCCCTCCCCTTCTTCCCCTCACCCTCCCCCCCTCTCCTCTCCTCCCCAGACCCTTTCCCCTTCCCCCTCCTCCCCCGCCTTTGACCCAGACAAAACAGGCCCAAGCATGACACTCGTCCCCCTGCCCCCATCCCCCTCCACTCCCCTCAGTCCTCATCCACTACCCCCTGTCCTCACCCACCATCCCTTCCCCCTTCTCCTTTTCCTTCTCTTTCGCCCTTGCTTTCTACCCCCTCCCCTGCCTCCCACCCCCACCCCCCACAACTGCATGATTCACGCCCTCACACCTGTCGCGGGCCACACCTGTGCATGGCCATCGCAGCCAGACGAAGAGAGCGAGCGAGTGAAAGTCGACGTCATTCAAAGACGCATGATTTCTCTTTCCTTCTTACCAACGGATTCGGACGAGTTCGGGTACGCGGGAGGGGGGGGGGAGCATGCCAAAAAGCGGTCTCTCGAACCACGTGATCGAAAAGATGGCTCATTTCCGCTTCATTCGTTTGGAGTCACGTGACTTTTCGGAAGCGGTACAGGGAGTGGGGATGGGGGAGGGAAGGGGGGGAGGGGAGAGGACGGGGCACAGGTGACATTTCAACTTCTCCCTCCCTTTGCTTCTCCCACTTTTCTTCTTTCATTTTTACTTCCCTTTCTTCCATCACTATTCCCGTCTACTTTCTTTCTTTCTGTCTCTCTGATTATCATTTCTTCTTTTCCGATTTTTCTTTCTTTCATGCCTCTCTCCCCACTCCTAGCCTCTATCTTTTCCTTCTTACCTGGTCCCTCTCCATCTCCCTCTCCCCTTTTTCTTCTCTCCCCATTTTTTTTTCTCTCTGCGTCTACCCCTCCCTCTCAATATCCCTTTCCTCTCCTCCCTCTCCAATTTTCTTCTTCCCTCTCAATTTCCCTTTCCCCATCTCTCCCTTTCCTCATCTCCCTCTCCCTTTCTTCATCTCCCTCTTCTTTTCCTCACCTCCCTCTCCCTTTCCCTTTCCTCATCTCCCTCTCCCTTTCTCCTGATACACATGCTTCGCCCGAACAAAAGACGTGACCCACTAATCAGGCGCACGCACAAGCCAGGAACAAACACCCATGTGTCCCTCCACTCCATGACGTCATCGCCGTAGGTGAATAGAGAGAGGGGAGAGGTGAAGAGATGGGGAGAGCGGAGAAGAGAGGGGTGGAGGGGGCAGCGCGGGGATGTACAACAGGTGAGATTAAGGAGGTGGGAAGGGAGGGGAAGGAATGGAGAAGGGGAAGGAATGGAGAAGGGGAAGGAATGGAGAAGGGGAGGAAGAGGGGAAAGGGGAAGGGGAAGGAATGGAGAAGGGGAGGTGGAAGGGGAAAGGGGAGGCATGGAGAAGGGATGTTGGGAAGGGAGGGAAGGGGAAGGGGTAACGGGAATGGGAAGGAATGGAGAAGGGGAGGTGGAAGGGGAAGGAGGAGGCATGGAGAAGGGAAGGTAAAAATGGGAAGAGAAGTGAAAATGAGCGGTGAAAAGAAAAGAAAAAACAAAAAGAAAAGTTAAAGAGACCCGAAGAGAAGAGAACAGAGTAGATGAGAAGTTAGCGCCAGCCTCCCCCCCTCCTGCCTTTCATCTCGTGACAAGGTACGCATCGTGAAGTTTAAAGAAAGACACGGAGACCGATTTTTATGGATTAGTTCCTGTGCCACGACGCGAAACGGGCACGCGGCCTCCCCCCTCTCCCCCCCATGCCCCCTCACTCCACCCCCCTACCCTCTCCTCTCCCTACTTTCCCCTCCTTCCTCACCCTTCTTCCTTAACCCCTCCCATCCTTCCCTCTCTCCATCTTCCTATCTTTCTTCCTTCCCTCCCTCTTCCTATATTCCTTCCTCTCCTCCCTTCTCTCCCTCTCCTTATCTTCCTTCCCGTCCTTCCTTCTCTCCCTCTCCTCATCTTCCTACCCTCCCCTGCTTCTTTCTCTCCCTATTCCCTTCCCCTTCCCTACACAGCCCCCTCTGGCACTGCGCGGTGGCACCCTGGCACAGCGCGCGGCCAAGCGGGGGCGTCAGCGGGATCTAAGAACTTTTTAAAATGTTATCTGGTGTTGTCTTTGTTCAGGATCGATTGGGTATATGGCGGGGATAAAATGTCAAAAAGAAACACGAGAAGGAACTGTAAACAAATGGAAATGCGTGAAGATATATGAAAACAAACAAGACACAAATGTAAAAATTAAGAACAAGATAAAAGTATGTAGACGAAGAAGACGAATAAATGAAGCAGAAGAAGCAGAGGACAAAGAGTAATGATAATAATAGTCAGAAGAAAAAGAAGCAGAAGCAGAACAAGAAGCAGAATAACAATATCAAAAGCAGCAGCTAGAAGCGAACAGGAGAGAAGTGAAAGCGCGAGGCCGCCGCCGCCGCCGCCCATATTTCAGCGTACGGCGTGCCCCACAAAGGCCTCCCCGCCCGGCGTCGCTCCTGGGGCCATGCACGCCCCCCCCCTCCCCCCAAGCAGCTGCCTCGCCTCGCCTTCCCCACAGAGCCTGCTTGCATCCTGACATCCTCGTTGACATCCTCGTTGGTGTCTTGGCTCTCATCATCGCTGACGTTCTCATTAGCACTCCCCCTGACATCCTAATTGGCATATGCACCGGCATCTTCCTCGTCAATTTTCTCGCTGAAATCCTCGCTGACATGTCCATATTTCCATTGACATCCTCACCGGCAATCCCACTGACATTTAACTGACATCCTTTCGAAAATGCTCACTCACACCGTCAACAAAAATACTTCCAACTGCCATCCTCATTGACATCCTTATATCTCCGCTGACACGACAAGCAACCCACCCACGTCCTCCTCCAGCTGTCCACAAACAACCTCATCAAAAGCGTCGATGTGAAGTCATCTCAACGTCCGAGGGCCTCTTCAATCAGTCTCCCTCTCCCTCTCCCTCTCCCTCTCTCCCTCCCTCCCTCCCTCCCTCTCTCTCTCTCTCTCTCTCTCTCCTTGCTCCCTCTCCTGCCTTTGCTCTTGCCTTACTTGCCTTGCCTGCCTTACTTACTTACTTACTTACTTACTTACTTTCTTTCTTTCTTTCTTTCTTTCTTTCTTTCTTTCTCTTTCTCTCTTTCTCTCAGACTCTCCCTCTCTCCCTCTCTCCCTCTCCCCCTCTCTCTCTCTCTCCTCTCTCTTTCTCTCTCTCTCTCTCTCCTCTCTCTCTCTCTCTCTCTCTCTCTCTCTCTCTCTCTCTCTCTCTCTCTGTGTGTGTGTGTGTGTGTGTGTGTGTGTGTGTGTGTGTGTGTGTGTGTGTGTGTGTGTGTGTGTGTGTGTGTGTGTGTGTGTGTGTGTGTGTGTGTAATTGTGTCCTTGCGTGTCTGCCTCCATACCCACCCAAACAAGCAACTCCAACCTTGAATCCAAACAACGCACTTACACCTGATCGCGCGCGCAGATACCCCCATCAATCCACATCCACATCCACACGCACAACTCCGGTGACCCCGAGACCGAGTGTGCGGCGAATAATCCCACGGTCCCCGCAAGGTCGAGTGGCTCATCCCAAGGAAGTTTCTTCAGGGGGGCGGGGGACGGGGCGGGGGGGGCGGTGAGCCATTGGTGTTGAAATCATCGTTGCATAAGGAAGCGGAGGAAAACAGCATTGCATAAAGGACGGCGGAGTGCGTTGAAAAATAAAAACACACGGTTAGACCAACATGAAGGATACCATGACGGGGCGTCGAAGTGAAATATGCTAATGATATTTTCTCTTTCTTTTTTGCTCTCTCATTGGTTTGGCATTATTCAAATAATCTATATTTAGACTAATCTTATTAGGGAGTCTACAAACATTAGCATCTAGTTCTAACACCATCCTAAACAAATAAGCCAATCCAGGAAAAAATATCTAAATGGTATTCGGGTTCAAAATAACAAAATATAATACTCATAATAATCATACAACAACAACGAAAGAATCCATTAGCATGAATGTGAATATATAAACAAATATGCGTGTATCCCCTATAAGAATAACAACAAAAAACGAGAGAAAACTACCCTAAAGAACAGGGCAACTAATCGATTGGACAACACATAGTCACTATATCACTATAATCTTCACAGATACACAAAAATCACTTTAAAGTTCGATTTTGTACGTAAACCCCCTTTCGCTGTAACGTCTTTGCAACTATACAGTGACATCTTTTCGTCTTTCACTCTCTACCTTTCAGCGAATCTCACCGCAAGGTGAATAATGAGATGATATTTAGTGATAAAAATAACGAGACCTCTATCTCAATGATGTATGATGATATCATGCCGATGTTTATATACCCCAACCTTTTATGTGGGAGGCGGGGGGCATATTCTACAAAATCTATAAAATGTAACTCAACACGAGAGGGAGAGAGAGAGGGAAGGAGGGAGAGGGAGAAGGAGAGAGGGATGAAGGGATGAAGGGAGGAAGAGAGGAAGGGAGGAAGGGAGGAAGGGAGGGAGGGAGGGAGGGAGGGAGGGAGGGAGGGAGGAGGGAGAGAGGGGGGAGAGAGAGGGAGGGAGGAGGAGGAGAGAGAGAAAGAGAGAGAGAGAGAGAGAGAGAGAGAGAGAGAGAGAGAGAGAGAGAGGAGAGAGAGAGAGAGAGAAGAGAGAGAGAAGAGAAGAGAGAAAGAGAAAGAAGAGAAAGAGAGAGAGAGAGAGAGGGAGAGGGAGAGGGAGGGAGGGAGAGGGAGAGAGAGAGAGAGAGAGAGAGAGAGAGAATGAGGGAGAGGGAGAGGGAGAGAGAGAGAGAGAGAGAGGAGAGAGAGAGAGAGAGAGAGAGAGAGAGAGAAAGAGAAAGAGAAAGAGAAAGAAAGAGAAAGAGAAAGAGAGGGAGGGAGAGAGAGAGAGAGAGAGAGGGAGAGGGAGAGGAGGAGAGGGGGAGAGGGAGAGGGGGGGGGGGGAGGGGGAGAGGGGGAGGGGAGAGAGAGAGAGAGAGAGAGAGAGAGAGAGAGAGAGAGAGAGAGAGAGAGAGAGAGAGAGAGAGAGAGAGAGAGAGAGAGAGAGAGAGAGAGAGAGACTGGGCTTCCTTCTTTACTCAGGCTCCAATTAAGGAAGTAAAATGTTGGAAAATCGTTAGGCTAAAACGTGTACAGAAATAAAATGCCCATTCCTTTGAAGTAAAAGTTGAAGGACGCTATTGTGTGTCACGAAGAATGCGCAAAAAAAAAGAAAAAGAGAAAAAAATCAAATTCATGGTATCTCCTTAGTCTTCCTTCCGCAAGAAAAAAGTGAAAAACGATTTTTGTTTTGAGCTCAAATATACATCTATTTCCACATTATCTCTCTCTCTCTTCCTCTCCCTCCCCCCTTCCCTCTTCCTCCCTTCTCCCTCTCCCTCCCCCCTTCCCTCTCCCCCTCCCCCCTTCCCTCCCTCTCTCTTCTCTCCCTCCCCCTTCCCTCTCCCTCCCCCTTCCCTCCCTCTCTTCCTCTCCTCCCCTCTCTTTCCTCTCTCTCCCTCCCCCTTCCCTCTCCCTCCCCCTTCCTCTCTCCTCCCTCCCCCCTCCCTCTCTTCCTCTCCCTCCCCCTCCCCCTCCTAAAAAAGGCCCATAAAAATAATAATGAACAAAACCCCACCCGTCGCCTGGAAATGGCCCGGGGTCCCCCGACCTTCCCGCCCGCCACCAATTCCACACGCAAATGGAAGGGGGGTTGGGGGGGGGGGCGTGGATGTCCGTTTGCGTGGATCTATGTGAGTTTACTCGAGTTTGTGTGCATCTACCTGCGTATGCTTGCGCGTGTTTATGTTGGTTTGAGGGAGTTTGCTTGCGTGCTTAAGTTTGCGTGCGTTTGTGCTGGTCTGCGTGCGTTTTTTTTTTTTTTACGTTTGCGTGCGTTAGTTTACGTCTGGGTTCGCTAGTTTACGTCTATGTGCGTCTATCAGGGCTGGATTGCTTTTGCTAGCGCGTTAGAGGATAAACGAGGAAGAAAGGAAATGATAACTAAAATAAAAAAGAAATAAATGAAACTTTTCTAAAAAAAAAAAATAATAATAAAAAAACAATAATAATAATAATAATAATAATGACAATTATAAAATCTTTAAAAAACAGAATACCTACATCACAAGGTTTAAAAAATCGTCCCATAATAATACAAAAAAGGGAGAGAGAGAAAAAAAATCAAACTCATTTCAATTGCTTTAAAAAGGTGACAGCGACAACACCACTTCCGAGACGCGAGAACAAGGGATTATCTCGATCTCAAACAAGGACATAGGCGTAATGCGACCAGAGAGAGAGAGAGAGAGAGAGAGAGAGAGAGAGAGAGAGAGAGAGAGAGAGAGAGAGAGAGACAGAGAGAGAGAGAGAGAGAGAGAGAGAGAGAGAGAGAGAGAGAGAGAGAGTGAGAGTGAGAGTGAGAGTGAGAGTGAGAGTGAGAGTGAGAGTGAGAGTGAAAGTGAGAAAGAGAGTGAAAGTGAGAATGACAGTGAGTGAGAGTGAAAGTGAGAGACAGAGAGAGAGTGAGAGAGTGAGAGTGAACAGTGAGTGAAAGTGAGAGAGAGAGAGTGAAAGTGAGAGACAGTGAGAGAGAGTGAAAGGAAGAGAGTGAGAGAGAGAGAGAGTGAGAGAGTGAGAGACAGAGAGAGAGAGTGAAAGTGAGAGGGAGAGAGTGAAAGTGAGAGTGAGAGTGAGAGTGAGAGTGAGAGAGAGACGAGAGAGAGAGAGAGAGAGAGAGAGAGAGAGAGAGAGAGAGAGAGCGAGAGAGAGAGAGAGAGAGAGCGAGAGAGAGAGAGAGAGCGAGAGAGAGAGAGAGAGAGAGAGAGAGAGAGAGAGAGAGAGAGAGCGAGAGAGAGAGAGAGAGCGAGAGAGAGAGAGAGAGAGAGAGAGAGAGAGAGAGAGAGAGAGAGAGAGAGAGAGAGAGAGAGGCAGAGAGAGCGAGAGAGAGAGAGAGAGAGAGAGAGAGAGAGAGACAGAGAGAGAGAGAGAGAGAGAGAGAGAGAGAGAGAGAGAGAGAGGGAGAGAGAGAGAAGGGAATGAGAAATGAAAGCAAAAACTTGTAAGAAAAAATTACACGAGAAAAGATCCAGTTTCATTTCCTGTTTCGAGTGTGTGTCATGGCCGGCAGCGAGGCGGGAAGGAGGGGGGAAAGAAGGGGAAGAAGGATGGAAGAAGGAGGGAGGGGAAGAAAAAAGGAAGGAAGGAGAGAGGGAGGTAAAGCCTGAAGCAAAGAGAGTGGGAGATGAGAAAGGAAGTAATGAGGGAAAATGAAAAGAGGCACAAAAAAGGGAAAGAAGAGAGGGAGAGGGGGAGAGGCAAGCAGAGAGCGAGAGAATCAAGCGAGAGAGAGAGAGAGAGAGAGAGAGAGAGAGAGAGAGAGAGAGAGAGAGAGAGAGAGAGAGAGAGAGAGAGAGAGGGAGGGAGGGAGGAGGGAGGGAGGGAGGGAGGGAGGGAGGGAGGGAGGGAGGGAGGGAGGAGGGAGGAGGAGGGAGAGAGAGAGAGAGAGAGAGAGAGAGAGAGAGAGAGAGAGAGAGAGAGAGAGAGAGAGAGAGAGAGAGAGAGAGAGAGAGAGAGAGAGAGAAAAAGAGAGAAAAAGAGAGAAAAAGAGAGAGAGAGAGAGAGACAGAGAGAAACAGAGAGAGAGAGAAAGAGAGAGAGAAGAGAAAGGAAAGAGACAGAGAGAGAGAGAGAGAGAGAGAGAGAGAGAGAGAGAGAGAGAGAGAGAGAGAGAGAGAAAGAGGGAGGGAAGCTAGAAAGAGAGAGTAAGAGAGAGAGAGTAAGAGAGAGAGAAGAGAGAGAGAAAGAGATAGAGAGCGAGAGAGAAGGAGGGAAAAAGGAGAAAAAGAGACAGAGGGAGAGAGAGAAAGAGAAAGAGAAAGAGAGAGCGAGAGAGAAAGAGAAAAAAAAGAGACAAAGGGGGAGAAAGAGAGAGAGAGAGAGAGAGAGAGAGAGAGAGAGAGAGAGAGAGAGAGAGAGAGAGAGAGAGAGAGAGAGAGAGAGAGAGAGAGAGAGAGAGAGAGAGAGAGAGAGAGAGAGAGAGGGGGAAGTACAAGAAAAACATGATGATGGAGGGAAAGAGGGAAGAAAGGAAGGAAGGAGGGTCAGCGCCCTGAGTGCCGCTGTGTCAGTCAGCAAGTCGTTGCTGTCGGTTGGTCTGTCTGTTTCTTTAGTTGGTTTCAGTGCCCATTTATCTATTTCAACCCTCTCTCGCTCTCTGCTATCTCCTATCTCCTATCTCCTCTCTCTCCTCTCCCCCCCCCTCCTTCTCCCTTTCCTCCCCTCCATTTCCCTTTCCCTCCCTCCCTCTCTCCTCTCCCTCCCCCTCCCTCATCTTCCTTACACACACACACACAACACACACAC
>NC_091570.1:22985381-22987881 GCF_042767895.1 Penaeus vannamei
CGAGAACGGCATTCGGCAGATGCAACGGCGCTTACCTGCAATGAAAGAGAAAGGATGCAACTTGTTAAAAGACGAAAGGAAAAAAAGATTTTGTGGCTTTAAAAGAATAAAAAGAGAAAAAAGGTTTCGTACTTAAAAAAAAAGTATAACAAATTTTGTGGCTTTGAAAGATTTTTTTGCGGGAGAGGAAATGCAACATGTTGTATTTTGAAGTTCTGACAAAAAAATAATATTAACTAGTTTATTAAAGTACAATACTTTGTAAAAATAAATCATCCTATTGCTTCATTTGGGAGAAGCTACAGCAAAAATTTTCGGGAGAATCAATATGTATCTTTAAATGTAAGGATACAAAATATTGTATTCTTTGAGGTCTTATCAAATATCAAGAACTAAATGACATGGAATATAATGTAACTCTAGAACAGCTGACCTAAACCAGATCTAAAAGTTCAATTAAAAAAGTAATAAGAATCAGATTTCGACTCAATACTTCAATTCTTAATATATATATATATATATATATATATATATATATATATATATATATATATATATATATATATATGAAATTATCAATATATAAAATAAGATAAACCAAATATACAAATCTTAACAAATAAATGAAGAAACAAATACAAATTAATACACAAATAAATAAGCAATAGCCGAACGAGTGAGAATTTTAACAAAAATAAAGTAAAAACAGAAAAGCAAATAACAATAAACAAACATGAACCTTAAAGGAAAGTCCACACTAAATAAGGTCAATTATAAAACCTACCTTAAAGTATCATCTATCTAATATATATCATATCAATAAGGCACAAAAACCATAACAGAAAATTACAAATAAAAACACTCTCCTTTATTTCCTTGCAAATCGAATGAATTAATCAAACTAAGACGATTTAACCATGCCAAAAAATCACAATAAATATCATATCAAGGATTTATAAAAAATAAATTTACCAATTAGCCAAAGGACCACTCCCCCTTATATGAGGAAATACCAATAACACTACCCCCCCCCCCTCTCACTCTTTCCTCCCTTAACCTTATGAGAAAATGCCGATGAAATTGCTTATCAGTAGATGTGTCTACTATTTTCTTCTTCCCTCTTCTTATGTTTCCTTCCTTCCCTTCCTTTCTTTTCCTTTCCTTCATTACTCTTCCTCTGTCTTTCTTCTTCTAACTCACTCATTTCCCTTTCTTTCTTTTCCTATCCTTCATTTCCTCTTCCCTTCCTTCTCTTTCCCTTTCCTTCCTTCTTTTCCTTCCTTTCCCATTCTTTTCTTTTTTTAATCTTTTCCTTCCCTTTACCTCGCACCCTTCCCTTTCCTTTAATTTCTCTTCCCTCCCCTTCCCTTTCCTTCCTTTCCTTTCCCTTCTTCTTCTCTTCCTCTTCCCTTCCTTACCCATACTTTCCTACATACATATATCTATGGAAGAAAAGGAAGGAAAATATCTTTAATTACCCATCCCACACCCCTTCTCCATCTTTCCCCCTACTAAGTCCTTCTCTTCCCACACCCCCTTCTTGCCCCCATGTGGAACTGGCGGAGAAGTTAGCCAATATATCACTCAGCCGCTCGGTCTGCCTGTCAGTTATTCGGACTGTCAGTCACTTAGTCGGTCAGTTACACGTTCACTCTCTCACTCCCGCTGTCTCTGTCCGTCGTCTTCTCATCGCCCTTTCCCTCCCTCACTCTCACAATCTCCCTTCCTCTCCCTCATCTTCACCATCTCCTTCCCTCTCCCTCTCCCTTACTCTCCAGTTCTTCCTCACCATCTCCTTCCATACCATTTCCCTCCCCTTCTCCCTCTCTCTCCTTCCCTCCCCCTTTTTCCCTCTCCCTCCTCTTTTACTCTCTCTCTCTCCTTCCCCCTCCTTTTTCCCCTCTCCCTCTCTTCTACTCTCTCTCCCCCCCTTCTTCCATCTCTCCTCCCTCCCCTCCCCCACCTGTCCCTCTCTCCTTCCCTCCCCCTTTTCCCTCCCTCTCCTTCCACTCTCTCTCTCACCCCTTCCTCTCCTCTCTCCCTCCCCCTCCCACTTTCTCCCACTCCCTCCCTCTTCCTCTCCCTCCCCTCCCCTTTCTCCTCCTCCTCTCTCTCTCTGATAAAGTACACACCCGAGCCGAGCGAGCGATACACTTACCTAACGCGCCGCCAATTAACGGTCTCAAGTAACCGCCCCGATCCTTTTAATTAACGCCTGGCTATCTATATGTCTCCTCACCTGCCCTTCCACTGCTCCTCCCCGTCAGCCCTTCCTCCGCTTTATCACCTTCTCCCCCTTCTCTGCTGTCTCATCATCATCATCATCATCATCATCATCATCACATCATCATCATCATCCGCCGCCCTTCTCCTTTCTCCTTCCCCTGCCCCCTCTATCCTCTTCCCCCCTCCTCCTCCTCCACCCCCTCGAAGTATTATCACTCGGACATGGAATTAGGAGAAAAAAAATCTAATTATCCACCGCCTACGCCCACGCACG
>NC_091570.1:22995381-23007881 GCF_042767895.1 Penaeus vannamei
AGGGCGAACCAAAAACGAAATCAAGGGAGAACCAAAAACGAAATCAAGGGAGAACCAAAAAACAAAAGCAATGAAGAACAAAAAAACGAAAGCAAGGGAGAAGTGGCCACACAACAAAGCTCCTTCGCACAGAACACGGGATCGGTCCCGGACAAAGCCGATTACCCTTTTGTTGCCCGTCGCCCAAAGCTCTTTTTAAGCCCCATCGAATTTGCATATTTCATGATAACTGCAGGTCCGTTTCCCTCCGAGCTGTCCCATAGGCCTGCGTCCAAAAGGGCCCGGGCGCTAGGCAATGGAAGCCCCAGCGGTCGAGAGAAGTGAATGGTTTTTGTTTAATTCAATAGATTTTACTTACTGTCTCACTTATTGTCCCATTCAAGTGGTGAATAATGAATTGTCGTGTGCCCTGGAGCTAATTCTCAAAATGCATTTCGACCCAAAATATGTGTGTCTATATTTTCTAAATGTTTGGCCATTCCTATTGCCAATCTCTAATCCACACAAAATATTCCTGTTCCAGTTCTCTGAATACTTATCGACCTGAAATCTTCCTATTGGTACTTTTAAAAAGGTGAACCATACTGCGGTCACAGGGAGAAAGATATATATATATATATATAGAGAGAGGGGGAGTGAAGAAGGAAGGGAAGTAAGTAGAGAGGGAGTGAAGGAGAGAAGGTGGGGGCGAGTGTAGGGAGAGGGAGAGGAGGAGGGGAGAGAGGGAGAGGAGGAGGGGAGAGAGGGAGAGGAGGAGGGGAGAGAGGGAGAGGAGGAGGGGAGAGAGGGAGAGGAGGAGGGGAGAGAGGGAGAGGAGGGAGGAGAGGAGAGGAGGAGGGAGAGAAAGAGGGGAGAGAAGGGAGATGAGAAGGAGAGAGGAAGGAGAGAAGGGAGAGAGGGAG
Organism: Penaeus vannamei; assembly: GCF_042767895.1. NCBI lineage: Eukaryota > Metazoa > Arthropoda > Malacostraca > Decapoda > Penaeidae > Penaeus > Penaeus vannamei. The sequence goes on from NC_091570.1 coordinate 22,996,284, forward strand.
AGGAGGAGAGAGAGAGGGAGAGGAGGAGGGGAGAGAGGGAGAGGAGGAGGGGAGAGAGGGAGAGGAGGAGGGGAGAGAGGGAAAGAGGAGAGAGAGAGAGGGAGAGAGAAGGAAGAAGAAAGAGAGAGGGGGGACCGCAGTATGGCGTCAGCGCACAATCCCAATGTGACGAAGCGTGATGGTCTCGAGGTCCCTCAGACCACAGGGGGACGCAATTACAACACAGGTGGCCGTCGGGTGTTGGCAGGACGGTGTCACAGCGGTCACAGGCGGCGTACACGTCACTCACATGCCCAGACCTTGGAGGGGCGGGGCCTCGAAGGTGCCAGACAGACTGTCAAGGTAAGGCTTGGTACCTAGCAAGACACTCCTCACTCCGCACCCTGGAATACGATACCAATACCGTATCGAGCAAATTATTTTTTCTCTCCCTCTTTTGAATTCGTGTATCTGAGGAAGGCCTAGATCTGTTGCCTTGCGAAGCCTTTACGCCAGACTCGCTGACAGGTGTTGATGAAGAAAAAAGGAAGGAAAAGGGGGAGGGGTAAGTGGAAGGGGAAGGGGACGGGAAAGGGAATGGGGGGAGGAGGGCAAGGAGAATATGGAGGGAAAAGGAAAGGGTAGAGGGAGGGGAGAGGAGAAGAGGACGGAGGGAATGGGGAGAGGGAGGGGGAGGGAGAAAGGTCTAGGGGAGCGCGACAGGTAATAGGTTCCCCCACGGTAGGTCACGATACAATGGGCGGCTCCCAGACGTGTTTCACGCTCAAGGTTACTACAGCCCCAACCCATTCCCCTACCCTATCTACCCATTCCTGTACCCTACCCAACCCGTTCTACCCTTCCCTACCATACCACACTTTACTCTACTCTGCCCTACCCTACTTCACTCTACCCTACCTAAACTACCTTTCCACACTATGCCCGACCCTACCAACCTAACCCTCGCCTCCTTCCTTCCTCCCGTCTCCTACGCTACCTTGGCCCCCCTCATCCTCGCCTCCCCTACCCCTCCCCTTCCCCTGTCGCTACCCAGACACCTCCGCCTTACGAGTCAACGCGATCAGATGGAGTGCTGTCTGCGCCGGCCCGCCCGCGCCGGCCCGCCCCTCCAGAACGAGTGTCTGTTTCTCTCCCTTTTCTTTGCTCCAACAGCGGGCACAAACCCAAATAAACATACATAAATACATACGCATATATGCATATGGATGCTTATATGTATGTATGCATCCCCCCCACATATATATACATATAAAAACATCCCTACATACATCCCTACATGCATACATACATACATACATACATACATACATATATATATATATATATATATATATATATATATATATATATATATATATATATATGTACGTATATATATGCATATATATGTATATAGGTATGTATGTATGTGTGTGTGTATATATATATATATATATATATATATATATATATATATATATATATATATATATATTTATTTATATATTTATATCTTTATATATATCTATATATGTATATATATATATATATGTATATATGTATATAAATGTATGTATATATATATATATATATATATATATATATATATATATATATATATATATATATATATATATATATATATATATATATATATATATATATATATACATATCCATGCATGCATGTATGTATGTACATACGTTTACATGTGAACGTGTATTATCCTGAAAAGCCTGCATTAAAATCAATCTTCGGGGAAATTCCCAAGAAGGGAGCGAGAGAGAGAGAAAGAACAACCCCCCCCCCCCCCCCCCGGGAAAGCCTCGCCCCCACCATCGCCAGAGCAACCGAGGCCTGTCCTGCACGCAAGCCAACGCCGCCACAAGGCACCCGTGCTCGACCGCCCTACGCGCACTATCCCCGCGATGCACTTTCTGACGAGGGGCGGGCGCTCCCTCCGCACGCCCGCCGCCCGAGCCAGAAGGCGCCGCGGTGTCGTCATACACGTCACCCAAGCCGAGAATTATAGGCGTCGGGTCGGTCGGGTCACGGGCCCTCTGCGGCGCCCTCGACTGCTAGTCTGCGTCTTGGAAGCGTCTTCACTCAGAGAGAGAGAGAGAAAATAGCTGTTACAGTTATAATCAAATTCCTCTGAATGTATATAACAATATCTCTTCCTACAGTTACGTAACAGCCGAACATTTTCATAATCAACACCCATAACATTATATACATCCTAATTAAATCTAATAGAATAATAATAAAAATGATGGCATTAGCAACAGCTATGATAATAGTAAAAACAACAATAATACTAATAGGATAAATAATAATAATAATAATGATAATAATAATAACACTATAAATATAATGATTATATTATTAATACTAAAACCAATACTAATGATAACAACAACAAAACCAGTAACAATAATAATAATGAATGGTGTGATATTGACAACAAAATAATAATAATAATAATAATAATAATAATAATGATAATGATAATAATAATGATGATGATAATTATAAAAAGTAATAACAACAAAAACAACAATAGCAATAATACTAATAACGACAACAACAATAATATATTAATTAATTAATATTAATATCATAAAGTAATAATAATATAATAAGGAATAATTCATTGACTCATGCAACTCATCTACCACTTCTACCTTTATCAACCTAAAGCGAAGCTGTTGCTGCGATACTACTGCGTCCCATCGCTCTCTCACTTGTTAAGTGCTTATCGCGCTCCGAATTGCAATAGATTAATTGAGAAATACACTAAATGCGACACCCAATGCTGGAGGAGGGAGGGGGAGGGAGAGTGAGAGATGGAAGGAAGGAGGAAGAGCAGGAAGAGCATGAGGGCGGGAGGTGAAGGAGGAAGTGGTGAAGGGAGAGGAGAGAAAGAAGAAAAGACAATATGATAAAAAGAGGAATACACAAAGAGACAGAAGGGATAGAACAAAAAATGAAGTTTCCAAGCCAAGCCAGAGCCGCTGCAACCCACACGGCACCCGACCTCAAAAGGCAGAGACCAACGCAAACGGATGCAACGGCAAGAAAATAAAGGGAAAACGAAATCCAAGAAACGGAATACGAGACATACATCCAGACCAGAAAAGGATCATAAAATGTAAAATATCACTCTCTCTCTCTTCCCTTCTCTCTCTCTCCCCTTTCCTTCCCTCCTTCTTACCATCCCTCCCGCCTCCTATCACTCTTCCTTCCATCCCTATCCCCCCTATCCCCCCCTTCCTTCCCAACTGACAGTATGAATCACCATAAAAGTTGGGGGTATGTGGGCACACTGGGGATGGGGGAGGGGGGTAGAAGGGGGGAGGGGGATTTAGGGCAGGCGGGCAGGCGGGCGGGCAGGCAGCTGGTCCCGTGCCATCTGCCGTTCTGCCAACCTCACAACCATGACGAAGACCAACAAGTGTTGACTGGAGCATGGATACAAAGCAAAGTGTTTTGTTTCTGCTGCAGGTGTAATCCAGGTGTGCTTTGAGCAGGTGTCACACGTGACGACTATCCTGGGCGTGTTGATAAAGATGAGTGATTGAGTGTGTGATTGAGTGAGTGAGTGAGTGAGTGAGTGAGTGAGTGAGTGAGTGAGTGAGTGATTAGTGAGTGGTGGTGGTGTGTGTGTGTGTGTGTGTGTGTGTGTGTGTGTGTGTGTGTGTGTGTGTGTGTGTATGTGTGTGTGTGTGTGTGTGTGTGTGGTGGTGGTGGTGGGAATGGTGTGAATGAGTGAGCGGGCAGGAGCAAGGTAGAGTTGAAGACATAATTACTTCAGTCAGAGACTCCCGTTCCTAGTATATCCTTCTAAAATCATTAGAAGAATTCCATTTCCCAACTTATTAAGCTTTACAACGAAATCCCTAAAATCACCACAAATAATAAAGCTTGATTTATAGAGACAGGTTAAGAAGCCATTTGTCTATACCTCCACATGCAATGATCCTTGTGTAGAAAACGAGCCTCAGGTGAAAAATTCAGAGAAAACGTGGATTATTGCATCATCGGCTGCGCACAACAATCACAAACTGCTTTTCTCTCTCTCATAGTCTCTGCAAAGAATAATTTATGTGGTGTCTCAGCATTTGGACAGCCAAACAGTGCCTTTAAATGAGACCATTTTCTTCCCTGGCCGTGCATCTGTCATCCTGAGCTCAGGCTGAAGTGTTGTGAAGTGGGCCTGTGCAGCAAAGTGGTGCCTTACAGAAAGTAGCAAGTCATGGGTTGTCTCTCTCACCCTTTCTCCCCCCCCCACCCTCTCTCTCTCTCTCTCTCTCTCTTATTTGCTCTATCTCTCTCTCCCTCCCTTCTTCCTTCCTTCCCTCCCTTCTTCCTTCCCTCCTTCCCTCAATCCCTCCCTCCCTCCTTCCGTTCCTCCTTCCCTCCCTCCCTCCCTCCCTTCCTTCCCTCCCTCACTCGTTCGCTCTCTCCCTCTCCCTCTCGCCACAGCCTGTCGACGGCGCATAATTACAGCGACTCGCTCTTTCTGCCAAGGACGTTTTTCATAATTGGATCGGTTTGCTTCACTTTCAGGGCGAGAGAGAGGCGAATGTCGTCACACTCTGGTGTGTCTGGAGGACGGGAGTGGAGGAGAGGGCAGGACGAGGGGAAGAGATGAAGGAGAGAGGAGAGGGGGAAAGAAAGGGAGGGAGGAGGAGGAGGAGGGAGGGAGGGAGGAGAGGAGAGGGAGAGAGGAGAGGGAGAGGGAGAGAGAGAGAGAGGAAGACAGAGAATGAGAGAGAGAGAGAGAGAGAGACAGAGAATGAGAGAGAGAGAGAGAGAGAGAGAGAGAGAGAGAGAGAGAGAGAGAGAGAGAGAGAGAGAGAGAGAGAGAGAGAGAGAGAGAGAGAGAGAGAGAGAGAGAGAAAGAGAGAGAGAGAGAGAGAGAGAGAGAGAGAGAGACAGAGACAGAGAATGAGAGAATGAGAGAGAGAGAGAGAGAGAGACTCTTTTTTTCTTAATATTATTTCTCCATTCATCTTTTAAAGAACATATTGCAAATAAGATCTCATCAACATAAAACAGCATTTTTAAAAATAAACAAGCAAAAAACAACATGGCATCCTTTAAGATATATTAATCACACACATAACTCAAAACGTTAAATGCCACGTCTAAAAGTTTAATAAACGATGAACCACAAGAGAGTAATCCTGACAGAGCGGTTTCGTCTGACACTCATCCGTAAACCTGTCACTGTCATGCGTAAAATCCCTCTCTATAAATAAAACGTAAATGATGTTGTTTATGTCCGGTTTATATAGAAAGCCGAGAGAGGAACTGAAACCACGTGATACACTGCGGTGCTGCCATCTACACTGCATGAGCGAAGTTATTAGAAATATGAGATAATTGATAAAGTCAACTAAAAAAAGACTTATATGTGATGGCGAGGAAGGAATACAAACCACGTGGTACTGTGCAGAGTGCTGCCATCTACATTTCACGAGCACAACTATGAAAAACCGGCGGACATGAGAGGAACAACAAAAAAAGGAGAAAACAAAAAACAAAAAAAGTATATAGGTAAAAGAGACACTGCAGACTAAAACATATAAAATAACGAATAAAATGCTCTTGAGGAAAAGAAAGCATAACCGATAAAAAAGAGCAGCGCAGATAATACAAGAGCGCAGATAATAACACTCCAGCCTCGGATAACGCGCACACCTGCTCTCTTCTGTTACGCCACGTGACTTCTACGGCGCCATGTGACAGCGGAGTCCGTTGCCGGAGAGAGAGGATGTGGAACCGAATGAAAAGAAAAAGAAAACGTTTATTATCTGCAAGAATGAGAGAACCTGCCAAGGGAGGAAAAAGTTTCGTATCTTGGAAACGAAGAAAACGTGAAAAGGAATAATTAATGCGAGTCATGTTGATGATAACAATAAAATAATAATAAAAATAACAATAATAACAATAACAAAAACAATAATAATGATAATAATAATAATAATAATAATAATAATAATAATAATAATAATAATAATAATAATAATAATAATAATAATAATAATAATAAAAATAAAAATAATAATAATTAATAATGATGATGATGACAATAATAATAATAATAATAATAATAATAATAATAATAACAATAATAGTATTGTTAATCATCATCATCATCATCATCATCATCATCATCATCATCATCATCATCATCACCATCATAAACAATACTCATTATTACTGTCATATAAGAAAGGTTTAGTACCTATAAAACTGATAAAAGGCGCAGCCTGCGAGGTGAAAGCGCGTTACCGAAAGAAACGTTTATTGTCTACAAATGGACGGAACGTGTAGCCGAGAAAAAACGTTTCGAACAAACAAAGGATAAATGGCTGGGTGGTCTATTAGCCTGAGCCTTATCTTAATTGCTTTTTTGCTGTTTTTCGTCGGCTCATTAGGCTAATGATCTAGAGAAAACAAACCGACGAAAACACATGCTAAATATGGAGATGAAATTAAAATATTGACACAATATTCTCCCACTCCCCATTCCCCGCTCCTCCCCCCGTTCCCAACCCCCTTCCCATCCCCTATTCCCTATTATTCCCCTCCCTTACTTTACATTCCTCCCTTTCCCCATCTCATACCTACACCCCTTCTCCCCAGTCTCCTCTCTCACTCTCCCCATCCAACCTCACCAACAGCCAAAAAACAAAAAGCAAAAAAAAACAACCAAATTTCCACTGGACAGCCAATTCTCTCTCTCTCCCTTCGCTCCCTTCAATCCTTCTCACTCTCCTCTCTTCTTCTCTCCCTCTTCTCTCCCTCTCTCTCCCTTATCTCCCTCTCCTCTCTCTCCCTCTCCTCTCATATCTCCCTCTCCTCTCCTCTCTCTCCTCTCCTCTCCTCTCTCTCCTCTCCTCTCCCTCTCCTCTCTCTCCCTCTCTCTCCTCTCCTCTCCTCTCTCTCCTCTCCTCTCCTCTCCTCTCCTCTCCTCTCCTCTCCTCTCCTCTCTCTCCTCTCCCTCTCCTCTCCTCTCCTCTCCTCTCTCTCTCTCTCTCCTCTCCTCTGCTTTCCTCTCCCTCCCCCTCCCTCCACCTTCAAGCCCCAATCCCACCAGTGCTACGCCACAGCACCTGCGATTACCTCAGGCCCGAGACCCCGAGATCATTCAAGGCGGAGGTACCTCGAGTTACCGTTTATTTAAAGCCGTGGGAAAAATACAGTAAAGCGATGTATTGCATTAAGAAATCTCTCTTGTTGCTCTTTGTGTGTGTGTGAGGGGGGGTGAGGGGGTAGGGTGATGACTGAGAGGGAAAGTGATGAAAATGGGGAATAAAAGGAAGGAAAATTTATCACAAGAGAAGTAAAACCAACAGATCCGATCGTTAAATTTGTCTCGGTCCCTAGATGGCGTTCGGAGCCAGGGGGAAAAAGTGAGGATTCCACTGGACAGCCAAGAATTCTCTCTCTCTCTCTATCTCCACTCTCTCTATCTCCACTCTCTCCATATCCACTCTCTCCATCTCCACTCTCTCCATCTCCACTCTCTCCATCTCCACTCTCTCTATCTCCACTCTCTCTATCTCCACTCTCTCTATCTCCACTCTCTCTATCTCCACTCTCTCTATCTCCACTCTATCTATCTCCACTCTATCTATCTCCACTCTATCTATCTCCACTCTATCTATCTCCACTCTATCTATCTCCACTCTATCTATCTCCACTCTATCTATCTCCACTCTATCTATCTCCACTCTATCTATCTCCACTCTATCTATCTCCACTCTATCTCCAATCTATTTATCTCCAATCTATTTATCTCCACTCTCTCTATCTCCACTATATCTATCTCCACTCTATCTATCTCCACTCTATCTCCAATCTATCTATCTCCACTCTCTCTATCTCCACTCTCTCTATCTCCACTCTCTCTATCTCCACTCTCTCTATCTCCACTCTCTCTATCTCCACTCTCTCTATCTCCACTCTATCTATCTCCACTCTATCTATCTCCACTCTATCTATCTCCACTCTATCTATCTCCACTCTATCTATCTCCACTCTATCTCCAATCTATCTATCTCCACTCTATTCATCTCCACTCACTCTATCTCCACTCTATCTCCACTCTCTCTATCTCATTCTCTCTCTTCTCCTCTCTCTCTCTCTCCCTCTCCCTCGCTCTCTCTCTCTCACTCTCCCTCGCTCTCTCTCTCTCTCCCTCCAACTTTCCCTCATACCACTCCTCCCTCCTGCCGCCCCTCTCTTATCCACTCTCTCTTCTCTCTCCCTCTCCCTATACCTCCTTCATTTCATGCTTGTCCTCAATCTTGTTTTTATTTTAATCTATCACAGATCTTGTCTGAGTAAACCTAATTCTTAAATGCACATCTGGCATCCCATAATATATATCAACGAAATCTTCACAGAATAAGAATGAAAGTAATAATGATTACAATACCAAACTATAACGTTGACAGCAATGGTACTGTAGATCAGGATAATAGAGTAAAAAAAATATTTATGGTCAGTCGTAATTTTCATTTTTATATTGCTTGTCTAATGAGCACCGCTGTGATCTTATTAATCTATACTACTACTTATACTACTGGCATCATTACTGGAATTCGTGACTAGCAAATTGCAGCAGGAACAACGAAGGGAAGAACAAGAAACAAACGAATATGCCGAAGGTATTTTCGCTATTGCCTATCAAAAACAAATCAATAATTAAATAAATACAATAAGAATTATATAAATAAAAATAAAATCGCATATATACACATAACTCATCCAAAACTTGTATCCATAGAAAGTATTAGCTTTAAAACAATGCTGCACACAAAGTCTTTTATATTGCACCTGCTGTAGTATCCCAATTACCAAATAATAAACAGATAAATTAACAAAATTATTATGAACTCCCTCAGACTTTCCAAGGCTAAAAATTCCCCTCGCTAATTTGCATCAATGGGAAACATGAACTATCTCAACACAATTCTAAAATGATGCAATCGAGATGCTACGCGGCCGAGTTGATGTGCAACTTCATGAGCGTGTCAAATACTCGAAATATTGAAAATGATTTGCTAATTGCACTGCCATTTGAAGCTCACGAAATAACAGTTATCAAGGAGAACAACCGCAGTTTATATAGCCCTTGACACGGTATCTCTTCGTTTCCATCATTTTTTCTCGAATTTTCGAAATTGATAATGATGATATAATGATGATATGATGATTAAGATGATGTGATGAGTATGATGATGACGTGACGATTATGATTATGTGATGATGACGTGATTATGATTATGATGATGATGAGGCCGATTACGAGAGTAATAATGACAGTCTTTATAAAAGTAACACCAACTGCAAAATAACATCATCAAAAACAATGACATCGAAAAAATAAAAGATAAAAACTACTATCCAAATAAAATCATCAAACCACGTCAGTTCCCGCCCTTCCCACACCATAAATAACATAAAAATAATACTATAAAACAATTTAAAAACAGGAAAAAAAGAAAGAAAAATTCTTAATCATTTTCCTAAACCGCTGCCAGACGGTCTTACGCTGCGAATCGCCATATAAGGACACCCTCGCGTTCCCCCCAACAGGACTCCCCTCCCCTCTCCCCCAACTCCGCACCCCCCCCCCTCCCTCCTTGCGCCAACTCCTCACTCCATTCATAGCGATAAAAAAAGAAGTGCAGTAAAACGACCCCGTCTAGATGCAAGATGACTCAGCCTCCCTCCCCCCCCTCCCCCCACCAAAACTCACCCCTTCGCACACCTCTTACACTCAGACTCACCACCTGCTCACCACCATGAGGTTACGTCACCTCCACCTGACACCTGGTCATGCTGACCTCTTCCACACCCTCCTCCCTCTTACTCCCCTCCCCCTCCCTTCTCTCTCGCCTTTTTCCTTCCCCTCTTCTCCTTCCCTTTTCCTCTCCAATTCTCCTTCCCCTCGTCCATTCAAATCTCCTCCCCCCTTCCCCTCCTTCCTCCCCCTCCCCTCCACGCCTGTTGCGTCACATCCAAGGTGACCACAAGTACCCCTCCCCCCTTAGCCTCCTCCCCCCGCCCTCCTACCTCCTCTGCATCAATCAGGTGTCGACCTCTTGTTTTTTTCTTTTTATGTTAAAGGCTTTTACCATCGCCTACTCAAAGGCTGGTCGATACGAGCAGCTGTTGAGACGCACCCCATGTGTCACTACAATGGCGGTGATGGAGGCCGTGTACGTTTACGATCGTCATCCTAATCCTCAAATCACTCCTTCCATTTTCATCATACGCATAAAAGCATTCCCATCATCATCGCCATCAGCAGCAGCATTATCATTATTACTTCTGCTATCCTTATCAGTGTCACTTTCATCAATGTCATCATTATCGCTACAATCACCGTTATTACCATTGTTATTTACATTACTATTATTATTACTATCATCATCACTATTCTCATTACCATTACTATTATTAACATCAACACCATCATCTTCATTACTGTTACCATTACCATTATTACTAGTAGTGGTAGTAATGGTAGTAGTAATAGTAATAGTAATAGAGCAGTAATGGTATTAGTATTAGTAATAGTAACAGTGATAATACTAATGTCAGCAATATCATTAGCATACAAAAAATAAGTGACTGTAATTAAATAAATACACACACACAAAAAAGAAAATGCTCCCAATACCAAATCCAACACATGAACCAAAATGCGGCTTTAATTCAAACATAAACATCAGCGCCCCTCCCTACCACCCCCAACCCCCCCCCCCCCGAAAAAAAGAAAACCCAATTAATTAAACCGACTGCAATCATCATCAACACCAGCATCATCACCAATCGCATTTCCATTACGGATGCCATTACCCTGCATATATATTATCATGGATGGAGGGCCATTGCCATGCAGCGTGAGTCGGCGGCGCATTCCGCGATACGAGCGAGCGCCCCGGGGCATATTTCGCTCTCGCTCTCGCTGGGAACGGCAACGGATGGCCGGGTCAAATCGGTCGCTTTGGCGTCAGCGTGTCAACTTAAAGGGAAGAAAAAATAATAGAAATAAATAAATTATCAAAAATCGTAGCCTAAAATTTCTCTCTTATTCGCTGTCTCTCACTCTTCCTCTCATCCTCTCCTCTCTCTCTTTCCCCCTTCTCCCTCCGTCTCCTTCCCCCACCTCTCCCCGCGTCGAGATGCTGCATCACCGCTTCCATAAATCGAACCTTAATGGCGATAAAGACGCGATCCCATGCTGTAAATCCACCTCCTTTGGGGTGAGGCGGAGATGGAGGAGAAAGGGGTGAGGAAGGAAGGGGGAGAAGGAAAGAAGGAGGGAGGGAGAGGGGAAGGGAGAAGGGGAAAGGACGAAGGGCAGGGAGTTTAAAGGGAGAAGGGAAGAATGGGCAGGTGAGAAACAGACAACGCGTACACACACACAATAAATGCGTGCACTGAGAGACACAGGCACATATACATACAAAAAACACACATGCACAGACACACAAAACAGACACAGAAAGCACACAGAGACGGCAACAGAAACAGACACAAAGGCTTTAACTACACACACACACACACGCACGCACACACACACACACACAC
>NC_091570.1:23020381-23027881 GCF_042767895.1 Penaeus vannamei
GATGTATAATCTGGGGACATGGATGGGGGAATAGGGAGAGGGACGAGGGAAGGGATTGGGGAATGGAGAATGGGGAGAGTGAAGGGAGGATAAGGGGGAATAGGGAGAGGAAAGGGCGGTTAGGAGGTACAAGGGGAAGGGGAAGGAAAGGAAGGGAAAAGGGAAAGGGGATTTTTTTTTTACTTTTAGGGAAAGGAAAGGGAAAGGGGAAGGGGAAGGGGAAGGGAAAGGGGAAGGGGAAGAGGGAAAGGAGGAAAGGGGAAGGGGTACAAAGTTAAGGGAGGGAAGGAAGGAAGGAGGTGGGATTGGGGATTTTGAAATTACCTTCTCAATGGAAGCCTTCTAGCAAAGGGATTTAGATTTTGATAATTTTTCTTTCCTTTTCCTCAAAATACATTTCCGAGGATGTGAGAGATAAACATAAAAAAGTAACATAGCAACTTATAATTTTTATTTATCTGTCATGTGACCTTGCAATATCATGATCACGATCGATATTATTATCACCGTCGGCAAAATGATGATAACAACAACAATAATAATAACAATAATAATAATAACAATAATAACAACAACAATAACAATACAAATAACAACAATAATAATAAGGAAAAAAGTAACAATAACATCAATATTCTAAATACCAACCAACATCCCCTTTGAACCTTCATCACTCCCATCACTTTAAAAAGTGGGAAAAATAGAAGAAATAAAAACACATTAAAACCATGAAAATCCCCCGACGCGGCCGCCTCCTCTGAACACGGGGAGCACGGGCGGCCGCCTCCTCTGAACACGGGGAGCACGGGCGGCCGCCTCCTCTGAACACGGGGAGCACGGGCGGCCGCCTCCTCTGAACACGGGGAGCACGGGCGGCCGCCTCCTCTGAACACGGGGAGCACGGGCGGCCGCCTCCTCTGAACACGGGGAGCACGGGCGGCCGCCTCCTCTGAACACGGGGAGCACGGGCGGCCGCCTCCTCTGAACACGGGCGGCCGCCTCCTCTGAACACGGGGAGCACGGGCGGCCGCCTCCTCTGAACACGGGGAGCACGGGCGGCCGCCTCCTCTGAACACAGGGAGCACGGGGCTGGCCGCCTCCTCCTGAACACAGGGGAGCACGTGGGCGGCCGCCTCCTCTGAACACGGGGAGCACGGGCGGCCGCCTCCTCTGAACACGGGGAGCACGGGCGGCCGCCTCCTCTGAACACGGGGAGCACGGGCGGCCGCCTCCTCTGAACACGGGGAGCACGGGCGGCCGCCTCCTCTGAACACGGGGAGCACGGGCGGCCGCCTCCTCTGAACACGGGGAGCACGGGCGGCCCGCCTCCATCTGATGCACACACAGGGAGCACGGGCGGCCGCCTCCTCTGAACACGGGGAGCACGGGCGGCCGCCTCCTCTGAACACGGGGAGCACGGGCGGCCGCCTCCTCTGAACACGGGGACACGGGCGGCCGCCTCCTCCCGCAAGCTGACCATGTTGTCACCGCCAGGGCCCGCCGCGCCTTTCTCCGCCAGCTGCGGGGTGGCGGACCTCCCCCTCCACCTCCCTCCTTCCTTCCTTCTTTCTCTGTTCTTTCTTTCGTTCGTTCTGTCTTTCTTTCCTTCTTGTTTCACTCTCTCCATCCGTCTGCGCTTGGGTCCTCCCTCCCTTCCTATCTTCCTACCTTCCTTCTTTCCTTCTTTCACTCCCTCTAACCGGCCATCTTCACCCCTCCCCCTTCTGTCTATCTGTCTGTCTCCCTGTCTCCCTCCCTCCCTTCTTTCACTCCCTCCCTCCTCCCTTCCCCCCCCCACCCAAGCTTCTTACTTCATTTCACTTCTTTCTAGGCATCCCTCCCTTCCTCCCTCCTTTCCTCCCTCCCTTCCTCCCTACCCTGCCTCCCCTCTTCCTCTTATCCTTCTCCACCGACGTCACACCAGCAGTAGCATGGGAATAGAATGAGAGAAAAAAATATAATCGAATTTCCCTCTTAGCGGCGACGGGGTGAGGAGAGTAGGGCAGAGGAGGGGGGGGAGGAAATAAGGGGGGGGGGGGATTGAGAGGAAAATGCGACAGGAGAGGAGGGGAATGGAGGAATTAACGTACAAACTATAAGACATTTATAATCTTATACAATTATATACTTAAACGGTGCTTAAGACGAAATGGCTGCAATAGTCCATTGAGTGTTTTCTACATGCTTACACACACACACACACACACACACACACACACACACACACACACACACACACACACACACACACACACACACACACACACACACACACACACACACACACACACACACAAACACACACAAACACACACAAACACACACAAACACACACATTCACTCATTCACTCTCTCTCTCTCTCTCTCTCTCACTCCCTCTTCCCTTAGTATGTAGCAATCGTAATACCACTTTCATATTTCCTTACACAACACAAATTATATCAATTGAAACAACACATTCCGATCACTTATGCTATATCTAAACCACGCTCAAGCATTTCCTGTTTCAAGAACTTTCGCAAGAACAAACAACAACAAAAACAACAACAAAAATCTTCGTTTATATTCAAGGACTTAATCACTTTCTAACAATCAAAACTTTGGGGAAAAAGGGGAATTTCTGGGAATTGAATCTTGACAAACTTTAATTAAAGACACTTTTATCATAGGAACTTGATCTTCCCTTCGTCAAAGACAGAGACATAAAAACATGTCTGAGTTATTACTGCAACCATGGTGAAGGAAGTCACAACGAAGAGAATGTATAAAACATAAATAGATAGATAAGCAATAGATAGATAGATAAACAGTAGATATATATATATATATATATATAGATAGATAGATAGATAGATAGATAGATAAATAATAGATAGATAAATTAAAGATATATAGGTTAATAATAGGTTGATAAATTAAAGATATATAGATAAATAATAGGTTGATAAATTAAAGATATATAGATAAATAATAGATAGATAGATAAAAAATAAATCAAAATACAAATAAGTAAATATAAAACGTACATATGCGATAAATAGATACTAACTAAACAGCCCATTATATCCTGTTTTGAGAAAATGAAGTCAGAAATAACTTCTAAAACATCATTCTTCCTTCTTCCTCTCCGCCCTTTCCTTTACACTCCCTTATCATCACTTTTATTCAACCTTCCCTCCCCTTCCCTTCCATTCTTCCCCTTATCTTCATCCCGTCCCCTCTTTTCATTCGGTTTATTTCCCTTATCTTCTTTACTTTCCCCTCTCTTCCTCTTCCCCTACACCCGCCGTACCGTCCTTCTTCCCCCTTTTCCCCTAATTTTACTTCTATTCTTCCTTTTCCTCCTCCCTCTTCTTCTTCTTCCTACCTTCTCCCTCTCCCATGCTCCTCCTCCTTAACAATTCTCCTCTCGCCTCTTCCCCCCTAACCTTCCTCCCTTATCTTTACTATCCCTCCTCCCCCTTCCTCCTCCGCCTGCACATCCCCTCCCCTCTTCCACTTCTTTATTTATCGTTACTTTTCTTCTTTCTCCATTCTTCCATCTAATCCCCTCGCCTCCTAGCCCTTCCCCCTTTCCCTTTACCCCCTCCCTTATCCTTACCTTCTCTCTTATCCTCCTCTCCTCTTCCTCCCCATATCCCTAGCTTCCCCTTCCCCCCTCTCCTTCTAAGTAATCCTGTCCCCTCCCTTGCCCACATCCCCTCCCTCCTCCCTCCCCTCCCCCTCCCTCCCCTCCCCTTCCCCTCCCTTCCCCTTCCCCTTCCCCCTTTCCTTCAGTCTAAACTTCCTCCTCCCCCGCCCCTTATCCCTTCCACTCAACCCCTTCCCTCTATCCCTCTATCCCCTTCCTCCTCCCCTTATCCCTCTACCCCATCCATCCACCCCCTCCTCCTCCGTTTATCCCTTCCCCTCACCCCCCTCATCCTCTCCTTCTCCACCTCGACCCCGTTATCAGGATCACGTTTGCGAAACAGTGATCTCGGGAGCAAATAGGGCAAGAGGATTGGCGGAAGCCCTTTTGCGGCCAGATAACCCGCAGGCGGGAACGTACGTTCATGCATGCATACACACGGGTATACATACGCACATGCACGTATATACACATTCATACAAACACAGCCTACAACATCAGTGCATACATAGCGTACGTACGTAAATACACACACATTTATCATACATAGCATATATGCATCAATACATGTGCCCATGTATATATACATACCTGCATGTGAATACACACAAAAATAAATAACAGATCGCCTAAACACAACCACTGACAGACAATCACACACAAAAACATCTTTTTCCTCTGTGTCTTCATCCTTTTCTTTCTTTTCCTTTCTCTCGTTCTCGCTTGGAAACTATTACATTTCCCTCTCTTTTCTTCTCTGTCTAACCTTGTCTGTCTCTTCCTTTCTTGCTCTCTTTCCTCTCTCTTTATCGCTTTCTCTCTTCTTCTTTGTCTGTCTCTGTCGCTGTCTCTCTCCCTCTATCTCTCTTTTTTCTCTCTCTCGTTTAACGAGCTTAATCCTATTCCGTCTCTTATTCATTATTTCGATACCACGATGAAGAACAGGTATAACAAAACAGATAAGAAAAAATATACAAATGACAAAAAATAGTAAGAATAAAAATAGGAAGCGAAAAGAAAAGAAACCGTGTGCAACGTCCGAGAACAGGTACATCTTCCCACGTCACAGAAAGGTACGACCGCCTCTGGAGAAACCAGTCCGCAATCTAAACTTAATTTATAGAGAAGATGTACATCGCGATGGGGGGAAAATACAAAAAAGGAAGTAAAAACTGCAAGGCGACATCTCTAAGCGAGTCTTTAATTGGGTCGCCGTTTTCTTTTGTCTTCTTCGGTGGCATTATTCAGCACATACTACACTGAAAAAAGGACTATGTATTTACATGCTAACGACTCGCCCGACTTGTTCATTACTTTGTCTTTTAACTCTTTCTTTAACTATATATTTGTTTGTGTTTATTTTCGTTTTCGTTCCCGGTTCTTCCTCGTTTTCCTCATTCACGTTTTCGTTTTCGATTATACTGGCTGGTTTACCTTATCAGTCTACTCCTTTCAGTTTTCCGTCTGCTTTTTATTTTCGTCCAGTTCCCGTCTGAAACTTTCTCTGACACTTTCTCTAAGCAAAGGAACTAGTTAAAAAATAAAGAAAGAGAAAGAGATAAAAATGATGATAAAAAAGAAGATTTACGATGAGGAAAGCCAATCAGATAATCTCCCTTCCTCTTTCTCTCTCTCTTCCGTTCTCTCTTTCTTCCATTCTCTTTCTCTCTCTGTCTTTTTTCTCCCCTTTGCCTTCTATCTCCCTATTCATTACCTCACCCCCCTCCTTCCCTCCCTCCCTCCACCTCTTCCTAAAAACCCAATCCTTTGCTCTCCGTCGACGGCCCTTTTGTCTCTCCCTCCCTCACTCTGGCACTCCCCTTTGTCCCGCGCGTCTGTGGCACTAAACGGCACTCTCCCGTCCTGCAGTCTGGCCCTCTCGCTACCTTACCCCCCCTCTTTCCCTTCCCTTCTTCTCTCCTTCCTTCCTTTTGTAAACTTCCCTCCTCCCCCCTACCCTCCTATCTTTCTCTATCCTTCCTGACCTCCTTCTCTTCTTCTCCTCCTCTTTCTAAGCTCTCCCTTTGCCCCCTTTTTACCTTCCTTTGGTTAATGTTGAAGGTAGGCCTATCTACGTCAGTTTCATAGAAGACAGAAAAGATGGGGGAAAGGAGAGAAGGGGAAGGGGGATAGGAAGAGGAATGGGGGGAGGTAGATAGGTAGGTAGGTCGGTAGGGAGAGAGGGAGAGAGGGAGAGAAGGAGAGAAGGAGAGAGGGGGAGAGAGAGAGAGAGAGAGAGAGAGAGAGAGAGAGAGAGAGAGAGAGAGAGAGAGAGAGAGAGAGAGAGAGAGAGAGAGAGAGAGAGAGAGAGAGAGGGGGTGGGAGAGAGAGAGAGAGAGAGGCAGAGAGAGGCAGAGAGAGGCAGAGAGAGACGGAGATAGACAGAGAGAGACGGGGAGAGCGAGAGAGACAAACAGAAACATAGACAGAGACAATCAGACAGGCAAACAGACAAAAAATGAACACCCGAAACCAATTACCCACACAGCCAAGACCTGTATTTGTGAACAATCTCGAAATCAAAGGCTGAGTCAACTACAGTCACTTCAAGCTTGCATGAACAAACGAAAGACAATCAAGGACGAAATTGGTTCAGCTCCCAAATGTAAATCGAAAAAAAAAATGCTGAAAAAAGGAGGCAAGGGAAGGAAAATGATTACGAAATAGAAAGAAAGAAAAAAGAAACATTAAAAGCAATAGTAAAAAAAAAAATAATAATAATCACTATAAAGTACAGGTCAGTATATTAACCTTTTCACTGCATTAAATAATCGCCAAAAGAGAAAAGAACGAAAGAAAAAAAACTTGAAGGAACAGACCCGAGACGAAATGGGAAAGTGAAAAAGAGAGAAACGCGAAACAAGAAAAAACGATGCAGAGGGGGAAACCAATCAACATCGAATCAAAAATGAAAGATACATAAACAAAATTGATTAAAATATACCTTTATATGACTTTCATGAAATAAAATCTGATGAAAATCTATTCCCGACGACATCCGCATCGAACCTCAATTGAAATAAATAACCAACATGCAATAAAAAAAAAACAAAAAAAAACACGCTGAATAAATCCTTCACAAAACAGCGCTGATGAAAAGCCATCGACAGTGACCAGCCTTATCTTTCAACAACAACAACAACAGCGACAACAAAAACAACAACAACCACATAAACAACAACAGCAATACTTCTCTCTCCATCATTCACAAAACACCAATGAAAATACATTAATAACGACAGCTAACGTGGATCAATCAATGTGAGTCATAACACATTGATCTGATGGAATGACAGCTGCCATGGAGGGGAGTAGGGGAAGGGTGGTGAGAGGAGGGGAGGGGAAGGGACACAAACGAAGGATGGGGGGGGGGGAGCGAGTATAGGGGGAGGGTAGGAGAAGAGGATGTTCCCATTACTAAACATCCATCACGTGTCACAGCAAGAAACATCATGTCGGGAGATGAACCAACTGTGGTTGAGCATTTTCTACACTAATTTCTTTTTTTTCTGGACGAAGATGCACTTGGTTGGTTGGTGATGGCAATGGACAGATAACTAGCATGTTAGTTATGACAATGAACCGATAACTAAAAGCTTAGTGATGCTAAAATAATGATGACTGACAGGTTAGTCATGATCGTGAAGCGGTGATGATAACAGATTGATAATTGAAAGGTTGGTGACGATAAGTATTTCGGCTATGAAATACAGCGATGTTAGAAGGGGATGCTGCATCTTCAGTCTCGAGAGTGTATCTTCATCCCGTAATTAGAGGGAGGGCGAGGAGAGGAGAGGAGGTGAGGAGGAAGGAGGAAGGAGAGGGAGAAGGAGGGAGGAACAGAAGAGAGAGGAGAGGAGAAGTGAAGA
>NC_091570.1:23032881-23040381 GCF_042767895.1 Penaeus vannamei
CGTTCTCTCTCTCCCCCTCCCATATGCACCCCTCTCTCTCTCTCTCTCTCTCTCTCTCTCTCTCTCTCTCTCTCTCTCTTTCTCTCTCTCTCTCTCTCTCTCTCTTCCTCTCACTGTATCTCACACACACACACACACACAGACACTAAACTAACAATCTAATTATGCATAATGACAGAAGTGGCTCGGCATTCTACAAACAGATTCGCTACCAAATAACATCAACCCCCCCGAGTCTGGCCTCCCACCTCCCCCTTTTTCCCCTCTTTTCTCGTTCCCACGTTTACCCTTTCCTGACTTCCCCTCTCCCTAATTCCTCTTCCCCATCTTTTCTTCTCTCCTATCTTCCTTCCGTTTCCCCCCTCCCCCCGTCCACTCACCCTCCATCCTCTTCTTTTCCCCTCTCCCCCCTTTTCCCTACCCTTTAATCCCCTCTCTTATTATCCTCCCTTTCCCTTTTCTCCTCACTTATCCAGCCCCTTTCTCCTTCCCTCTTATCTCCGCTTCTCTTTCCCCTCTCTTACCCCATCTTCCCCCCCCTCTCTCATTCCCCCCACCCTTCATCACCTTTCCCTTTCTTATTATCGTTCCCTTTCTTTTCCCCTCCCTCCCCTCTCCTGTCAAATGCCCGGTGACGTTCCCTGTGACCTGCGTCTCGAACTGCAAAGCCCCCCTCACCTCACCCTCTCGCCGCCGCCCCTCCACCCTCCACCACCTCCCCTCGCTCAGGCACGCTTCTCCTCCCTCCCCTTCTCCCTCTCCGCAGGCACGAATCCCCTTCCTGTTTCTCTCAGCTTCTATCCCCTTTTCTTCCCTCAGGCAAGTCTTCGTGGGTTCCCCTTCGCCTCTCATTTCCCCTTCTTTCTCCTCCTCATTATTTTTGCTCTTCTCACCCCCCTCCTTTCTCTTTCTCTTCTTCTTCGCCTTTTCCCCCTCCCTTTTTTCTCTTAGCGTCACCAGAAGCCCCTTTCTGCACGCCGACTCCCCCCCCCCCCCCGCCAATCCCGTCTCCTGTGCCGGGCCCCCTACTACGTCTCACCCCCTCCTCTTCTACGCCCACTTACCCCAACCCAGAATCCACTCCCAACATCAACTCCTATCTCCCCACGCCTCTCCCTCTCCACCCCTCCCCTCACACTCGTCTCCTCCCCAACGCCTTTCCTTGCCTCCCCTCCCCACCTTCCTCCCTCCCTAACTCCTGCGCCTCCCCCTACCCACCTTCCTCCCTCTAGCTAATCCACTCCCTCAAGCTCCCCCACTCCCACCACCATCCTCCGTCCACCCCCCTCCCCCCACTCCCATAACTTCCCCTCACCGCCTCGCTCCCTCAACTCCCACACCTCCTCACCCCCCCCCCCGCCCCCCCCCCCCCCCCCATCCAACAGTCCCTCGTCCAGCGGCTTCATGTGCAGGAATCGATAGAAGGCGGGCGGTTGTTGCAAGTACCACACCCGCCGCCCGCCCTCACTCACGCCCACCCTACCCATGGGCGGCTTCCAAATCGAGGGTGACGCCATCGGATGCTACCACTTATCTTCCCGAAACGCAACTAAGTACACGTTTCCTCAGGCCCCGTTGCAAGGAATCGCCGTAGGCCTAGCTACGGAGGTCCCGACAACAAAGCTGGATTGCGCGTGTGCCTTCGCCAGACCCGCCACGAGCAGGCACTGGAGGCAGCGTCTGACATGAGGATTGCGCTTCTGTAACCCTAATGCTAGTAATATTTGCTTGTTTGAGTGATATTGCCAAGCATTCCCTTGAGTTGGCGAAAACAAACAAAAGTAGCAACAATGCTTGACCGTCATTCTTTGTCTAACCATCTTAACAAACGACTTAATTATGAGACCCTTAACGAGGATAAAACAGTTTTATTGTTAAGGTCATTATGTTTCTTTGCTGCCACATGCACATATTTACCTTATGTAAATATATGTAGGCATTAGTACTTTTTAATACAACAACAAAAACAATAATGAAGTATTCTGTATCCGTTTACCGACAGATCTATTCGATTGAGCGTGACTGCCATCTCACCCCCCAATAGATTTTCGCTTGTTTACTTTCAATTACTTCCTAAAACGTTTCTCTCCAAACGCCAGAATCTATTCATGCTTCAAAGGCACTCACTGCGCCCAAAACTGCCCTTCATTTACTTGTTAATCGCAACAATTTTGTTTTCGCATTAGACAGGTTTCAAAAACGTTTCTACTGTCGAGCATGCATGTATGATCAACTAATTTCACCTTTTAACATTTTTTACTTTACAGAAAACAATGCACGCTGTACGGTGCGTAACGAAATTAGTCCAATGCACATAAATATGACTGGAAAAAATATACATATTGTTGCAATTTCAGGAATAATTTCCAGCAACAAGCGAGCAATTTTCTAAACCACTTTTGTACGGCATCGATCATAAAATCAACCGGAGTAAAAAAGAAAAGAGGAAAAGTATGCAATCATGAGAATGAATATCTGTAGAGTGCAAGAGATGTACTTGCCCGGCTTCGAATGTACCTACGTCAGATATAAATGCATTTCCGACGAAGATATAGTCGAAACCGGCCACTGTGGGAAAAAAAAACATTCTCCTTCAAACCCTTTTCTAAGTGTGTCTCGATGAACATTGTTCACGAAGTTCAACAGTGAAACTCTCCGTTCCCATACGAGGAGGAAAGCGATGATTTCGTCCCCAAGCACAGGCAGGCACATGGCGACCCACCTGCTTGATGAGAGATTAACATGCCTGTGCAATCACAATGCCTTATTTCCGCTGGACAGGTACCAGACAATCACTCCGTCTCCCTCTCTCCCTTCGCCCCCTCTTCCCCTTCTTCCCATTCAGCCTTTTATCTTCTCCCCCCATTTTCTTTCCCTCACCCCCTCTTCCCCTTCTTCCAATTCACTCTTTCACATCTTCCCCCTTGTTTTCTTTCCCTCACTTCCCCTCTCCCCCCAACCTTTTCCCTCCTCTCTCCCTCACCATTCTCTTTCCTTCTCTCCTTTTCTCTTCGCCCTCTCTTCTTACTCTCCCTACTCCTCTTTCCCTCCCTTCTCCGTTCTTTACCCCTTCCCTCTTTTCCTCTCCCTCCCTCCTTCCTTCTTCCCACTTCCGCATTTCCCCCTCCCTTCCCCTCCTCTCCCCTTTCCCTCTCACCTCTCTCGAAATACGAACGAATCATAGTAAAAAAAAATTATATTAAGCTTCACCACTTTATTCAAAACGAAGCTAATTCGAAAGCATGAAATTGGATGAGCCTGTTATTTTTGTGCTTATTTCGAAGGGGGGGGGGGTGACAGAGGGGGGGGGTTCTTGATATAATTAGGTTATTACTAGGGGGGATGGGGATGGGGGAGGGGGCACAGCGGAGGGTAGGGGAAGGAGGGACGGAATGAAATAAGGAGACAAAGAGAGATACATAGACAGAAAGAGATGGCAAGATAGAGAGAGTTGGAGATGGAAAGGGGAAATTGGATTAGGGTCGTGAAGAACGAAGATGAGGAAAAGGTAAAAGAAAAACAATTACCATCCAACCACGCCTTTGCCCAGCCAGCCACGCATCCGCCCATCCACTCAACCAGGAATCCACTAATCCACTCAACCAGTCATCCATCCATCCACTTCATCTGTCATTGACCCATCCATCTACTCAATAACCCATCCATCCATCCATCGGCTCAATCCACCCACTCAACCATCCATCCCTCCATCCCCTCAACCACCTTTCCATCCACTCAACCACCCATCCATCCACTCAACCACCCATCCATCCACTTATCCATCCATCCATCCACTCGACTATCCACCCCCCCACCAACCAAACTATCCACTGAGCCGGACGCTCCCAGCCGGTTAGTCAGTCGGCCTGCATCTGCCAAGAATTGCAATCAACAATTTCGCACTTGCAAGCGAGCCATCCTTTGACGCGCCGTGGCATTTCCAGCGTTGCAAAGCGGGTCCAGCCTCGCTCGTCCTCCCTTTCTCTCGATCTCTCTGTTTTCTGTTTACTGTTTACTGTTTTATTATTCATCCCTTTTCTCTTTGTACTCCTCCTCTCTCTCTCCTCTTTCCCTCGCACTCGCCCCCTCACTTCTTTTTGTCATTCCCCTTCTCTCACTCCTACCTTGCCCCTCACTCCCACCTTTTCCCTCTACCTCTCTGTCGCTCTCTCTCTTTCTCTCTCATACACACACACACACACACACACACACACACATACATACACACACACATACACACACACACACACATACACGTATACGTACACGTACACGTACACGTAGACACACACACACACACACACACACACACACACACACACACACACACACACACATATATATATATATATATATATATATATATATATATATATATATATATATATATATATATATATATCATAGGTGGCTCGTGATCCCGGCACAAATTGACTTTTATGGCTAGTCAGATAATAATAATAACCATTGGTAAAAGCGGTGGTGGAGGTGGTGGTGATGGTGATGGTGGTGGTTGTGGTGATGGTGGTGGTGGTGGTGGTGATAAGGGGGGTGATGATGATGGTGGTGGTAGTGGTGGTGATGGTGATGGTGATGATGGTGACTGATAAGAAGAATGGTAGTAAAAGAGCTATACTAATAAATTCTGATAATGAGAGATCTAAACACCGACAAAAAAAAAATAAAACCGAAAAAATGTAAGTCAACTCATTTCTCTTTCTCTTTATTAATTAATTCTTAAAAAAGGGGCAATAAAATTAGGCGAAAAAACAAACAACCAAAAAAAGAATATTTTCAGACGCTGAGTTTATTAAACGGACCTTATTAAAACACACTTTTAGGCCTAGGCACTTTTTTAAAATCTTCACTAATCAAGACAGTTTTTGACCTGATTAAACGTAATTGCTCTAATGATCCAAACTTTTCTAAGATTTCAGGCCATAATGTCCTTCTGAGAGAGAGAGAGAGAGAGAGGGGGGGGGAGAGGCAAGAGGGCAAGAGGGAGAGAGGGGAGGGGAGGCAGAGGGAGAGAGGGGGAGGGGGAGGGGGAGGTAAGAGGGAGAGAGGGGAGGGGGAGGGGGGAGGCAAGAGGAGAGGGAGGGGGAGGGGGAGGCAAGAGGGGGAGAGAGGGGAGGGAATGAGGAAGGAAGGGTGGAGGGTGAAGTAGGTGCTGGGGAGAGGGAGAGAAAGGAAGGGAGGGAGGAGGGGGGAGGGAGGGAGGGAGGGAGGGAGGGAGGGAGGGAGGGAGGGAGGGAGGGAGGGAGGGAGGGAGGGAGGGAGAGAGAGAGAGAGAGAGAGGGAGGGAGAGAGAGAGAGAGAGGGAGGGAGAGAGAGGGAGGGAGAGAGAGAGAGAGGGAGAGAGAGAGAGAGAGAGAGAGAGAGAGAGAGAGAGAGAGAGAGAGAGAGAGAGAGAGAGAGAGAGAGAGAGAGAGAGAGAGAGAGAGAGAGAGAGATACTAGGAGGGAGAGAGAGAGAGAGAGAGAGAGATAGGAGAGAGAGAGAGATAGGGAGAGAGAGAGAGAGAGAGAGATAGGGAGAGAGGGAGAGAGAGAGAAAGGGAGAGGAAGGGAGGAAGAGAGAAGAAGGGAGAGGGAGAGAGAAAGGGAGAGGGAGAGAGAGATAGGAGAGAGGGAGAGATAGGGAGAGAGAGAGAGAGAGAGAGAGAGAGAGAGAGAGAGAGAGAGAGAGAGAGAGAGAGAGAGAGAGAGAGAGAGAGAGAGAGAGAGAGAGAGAGAGAGACAATCTTCGTATTCATCACGTAACGAGGCCTAAATACGCGAACCAAACCCAACGTCGCTATATCGAGGTCAGAAAGTACGAAGAACTTTTCTTTCTTTCTTTCTTTCTACTTTCGTTTTCTATGAAGTGTAAAGGGGGAACAGAAGAAAGAGAAAGGATAATATGTGAATGCAAGAATGAGAAAGAAGAATAAATGAAAGGAAGAGAGAGAAGGGAGAATAAGTGAACAGAAGAAAGAGAAAGGATAATAAGTGAATGAAAGAAAGAGAAAGGAGACTTAAACAACAGATATAGACTAAAAAAAAAAAAGAGGGTTAGGAATAGCGAGAAAGAAAAGACGAAATAGGGAACGAGAGAAGAGTCAGGGAGAAATATAAAAATAATAAAGAAGAAAAATGCAAGAAACAAAGAGAAAAAAGGAAAAGAGGAAGACTGAAAAACACACAGGATCCAAAAAAGAGAGAACACGAATAAATACAAAGAATAGCAATTTAAAAACAAATAAAGAAATAAATTTAAAAATCAAAGAATAATAAACGAGATAATCCAAACAAACAAGCCATAAGAAAAACAAAACAAGGAAACTATTAACAATAAAGGGCAAATATAACAAACAAAGCAAACAATACGAATAACAAACAAAACAAGTAAAAAACAAACAAAAAACTAATAAATACAAACAACAACACAAAACAGCCGATCTCCACAAGCCCCAAATTCCCCTGCAAAAGCGCCAAAGGAACAAAATGCATGACGCACACTGCATGACGGAGGCGGTGCATCTCCCCCTCCCCCCCTCCCCCGTTCCCAGCCCGACAAAACGACGCCAAAATAAGGAGGCTATTTGTCAGATTTGTATTTTATTTTATTTTATTTTTTATTTTTTTGAAGATCTATTATTCTTGATTTGTTTCCTTATATTTAGTATTCTGTTGGCATATCTATTTATGGCATTATATCAGGTTGCTGAATTATCAGTAAAGGGTAAATTGGATTAGCTCTTCATCTTTAAAAATCATTATGATCATTATGATCATTATAATCATTATTACAAGTACAACAACTACTACTACTACTACTTCTATTATTATCATCATTATTATCATTATTGTTATTACTATCATTATCATTCATATTATCATTATGATCATTAATATTATTTTTTTCCAAAAGGATACTCTTGACAACTTGTTCATGATTCTTGAAAAACTGCTGCCAGGGTAGCAATGATAATCATTTGGTAACTGATAAGATGGAGATAATTTCATAATGGACAGCTTGGTAAAAACAATCTTTCATAACGCAACGATGCCATTCGGACACCACCCACTCAACATCAAATAAATGAATAAATAAATCTATACATCTAATGAATGAATATGTAAAATGAACAAATGAATATATAAACAAATAAGTGAGCAATAATAATAATCAACAAGTGAAACAACGTGAAGTCACTTGATACATCAATATAGTAATAAAAAAAAATAATAATAATGATAATCATAATAATAATGATAATAACAATAATAACAAGAACAATAATAAACATTCCCACATCTCCCACCCTGGTTAGTTTTAGTTTAGCCGTCTATGTACCAGCCGGACTAACTGCGGAACACCCGATGCATGGCCATAGCATTATGTAATAGTGATACACTGGGAATTTAGGATTTAACGTCATTACGGTGTGCACTGCGTCAGTTAAAAGAAAAGACAATCACTCATCGACCAACCCGGCGCGCAGCTTGGGCGTGGAAA
>NC_091570.1:23042881-23045381 GCF_042767895.1 Penaeus vannamei
TACGGAGAAAGGACGGGCTAAGAGAAGACGGAGACAGAAAAGCAGAAAGGCGACGGAGAAGAAGAGAAGAGGAAAGAGGAGAAAAGAAGAGGGGATGGAAAGAAGAGGAGAAGGAAGGGGGAGGGGAGAGAGAGAGAAGAGAGAGAGAGAGAGAGAGAGAAGAGAGAGAAGAGAGAGAGAGAAGAGAAGAGAAGAAGAGGGGGAGAGAGAGAAAAAGGAGCAAACACTGGAGGAAAACTACCGAGGAAAGTAAAGTGGAAAACAAAGAAACTAAAATTAATAAACTTGTGCCAAAGTTACTGATATTAAGGGGAAGTGATAGCGAGAGCTGGATGGAAGGAGACATAAGGAAAGAAAGATTGGTGAGAGGAGAGAGATAGGAATACAATAAGAGAATAAGAAGGTGAGCAATAAGTTAAGGGAGGGAGAGAAGGGAGAGATGAAGGAATGATAAAAAGGAGGGTGGGAAAGGGGGAGGGAGGGAAAGAGATTGTAAAGGAAAGTGCGATGAAAGGAAAACCATAGGAAACAATAAAGAAAAAAAAGAAAGAAAAAAGAAAAAAAGGGATAAAATATACACATAAACACTGAACCAGTATATGTATAAGAAAAAAAGAACGAGAAAAGTCAAACCACCTAACAAAAACCAAAGAGCAATAAGCCAAACCCGCCCATAAAACCAAAGATCCCCCAAGAAAAACATGCACCCCCCCCCACCCCACCCCCGTCGCAGCATCCGTGTCGCTCGGCCAAGAGAGAATACTATTATCATTATCGTCATCAATATTATCGTTATCTTTACTATCACTGTTATTACAATCAGTAGCAGAAGCAGTAGTATCGCTCTCATTATAATCATTACAATAATTATATGATCATTATCATCACTATCAACACTGCTACTATCATCATCATCACACATCACCATCATCATCCTCATCCTCCGCATCATTCTCCTCTCCTCATCCTTCACATTCCCTTCCTTCCTTTCGCTCTATCTCGCCAATTCGCTATCCCACGCCAAAGAAATGCGGAGCGCCGGTGGCAGTGGGGGGAGAGGGAGGGGGGAGGGGGTTTTGGCGGAGGGACACGTGGACACGCCCATATTTCACGCCGAGAACTACGTTTCTTTTTTTCCTTTTCTTTTCTTTTCTTTTCTTCCTTATTTTTTAATGTTTAATTTTTACTTTATATTTTTCTTTATCCATTTATCTATTCCTTCCACCTTTTTCTCGCTCTCTTTCTATGAAGTCCAATTTCTATCTTTCTCTCTCCCTCTCCCTCCCTCACTCTCTCTCCCTCTCCCTCTCCCTCTCCCTCTACCTCTCTCCCTCCTTCCTCGTAATGGTTCCAAAGATGATGATAACGCATATGATGACGACGATAATAAAGGCGCTGACAGCAACAAAACTACAACTAACAATGTCGCTAACCGCAAACTAAGGGAAACAAAACAAAGAATAAAAACGAAGGGACAGAACCGCTAATTTCCCCAATTAAACAATATTATCTCCTCGACCTTATTTTCGAGCTCGCTCTCACCCCATTAGAGAGAGAGAGAGAGAGAGAGAGAGAGAGAGAGAGAGAGAGAGAGAGAGAGAGAGAGAGAGAGAGAGAGAGAAAGAGAGAGAAAAAGAAAGAGAGAGAAAAAGAAAGAGACAGAGAAGAGAGAGATATAAGAGAAAGAAAGGGAAAGAGAGCGAGAGCAAGACAGAGAGAAAGAGAGACTTTCTCCACCCTAGACCCAATACTTCCCCTTACCCTAACCCCCCTACCCCTCACGTACCTTCCTTCCTACCCCCTTTCATACCCCCCCCTCCACCTCCTGACCCTCTGACCCGTGAACTTGACTCTCTTTTCCTCTGCTGGCAAAGCGAAGTGAGGGGTGAGGGGGGAAGGGGAGGGGAGAAGAGAGAGGAAGGAGTGGAGAGTGGAGATTGGAGAGGGGAGAGGGGAGAGGGGAGAAGGGAGAGAGGGAAGGAGAGAAGGGAGAGGAGAGAGGGGAGAAGGGGGAGAGGGGAGAAGGGAGAGAGGAGAGGAGAGAGGGATTAGGAGAGGAGAGAAGAAAGAGAAGAGAAAGGAAGGGGGATGGGTACAAGGGGGGGAAGGAGAGGAACAGCACTTTTTTCTGTTTGTGTTGTTAGCATAGTTTTCTTATTCCAATTATCTTAGTCACTCGATTTCTTTCTTTGTTTTGAGTCAGGAAAGAGGTTGATGTAAAAAAAAGAAGTTTTTTTTCAAGTGCTTATTTCTACTGTTTTTCTTTTGCAGAAATCCCATAAAACAAAAGCAGCTTTATGACGCCGCAACAAGAATTGCACAACACTAGATAAAAGGATAATAATCATAATAATAATAGTAGTAACAATAACAACAACAACAACAACAACAATAACATAAATACTAATAGTAGTAGTAGTAGTAGTAATTGTTGTAGTGATAGTAATGGTAATAGTAATA
Organism: Penaeus vannamei; assembly: GCF_042767895.1. NCBI lineage: Eukaryota > Metazoa > Arthropoda > Malacostraca > Decapoda > Penaeidae > Penaeus > Penaeus vannamei. Next base: position 23,045,342 of record NC_091570.1, read on the forward strand.
GTAATATCAATTGTAACAGTAATAATACAACGATGATGAA
>NC_091570.1:23050381-23057881 GCF_042767895.1 Penaeus vannamei
ACTCTCGCTCTATCTCTTTCCCTCTCCCTCTCTCTATCTGTCTCTGTCTCTCTCTCTTTACCCCTGAAGCGAAGCGAAACTATCATGTATGTATCTATTATTTTCCTGATGATATTCCTCTTCCTTTTTCTTTTCTTTCTTTGCATTTCCACCTCCATTTCCCTCCTTTATTTGTCTTAAAAAATAGCTGTAAAATAATAATGAATGTATAATAATAAAAAAATAAACGCTGAAATGATATATCAAAAAATACAAAATAAAATTCCGTTTTCAATCAGTTACCTAAAAAAAGTCTAAATCCTAGAATATTCGAAATATCTCTGAGGACTTCTCCGTCGCTAATCCTTAAGGCCAAAAATGTATTCCCGCCTGTGTTTACGACCACCATAGGCCTACCTGGTCATCCTCACATTTCAGTTTAATCCAATGTATACCTTAAGATTAAAATAATAATAATAATAATAATACCTCCAATATGTGAGAAAACGGAAAAAATATATATCCTTTTCATCCAGTATTGCCATTCTAGCGATTTTCCCGACAAGATCTAAAGTTTTTCTAGTTACAATCAAGCAGGCAAAAATAAAAATAATAAACAAATAAATAAATAAAGCTTACTCTACATTTAACAATGTTTTAAAACTCCTTTTTAGCGAGAATCTGAAGAGCTTTAATTCATATGTCTAGCGGTCCAATCCAGCGGTTTTGAAGAAATATCAATGGTAACACTGCCTCCATCTACCCTCTCAATGGCCGCGTCTACACGCCATTGGTACACGCAGGGACCTTTTCTACCGCATTTCCGCCTCAGGATCTTCAATTTCCTTGAGTAGATAGGTCTGCTACTTGAAGACGGGGGGAAAAGACGTCTTTCATTTTAAACGAAGTAAAATAAATAAATAAATACATAAAAAAATTCCCCACCCCCCAAAAAAACATGGTGGAAATAAAGTATCGATGGGTTGTTTACCATTATCATTATTATCAGTGATATTATTATCAATATAAATGTTATTATTACCAATATCAATGTCAGCAGTAGTATTATTACCTCCGCCAAGGATGTGATGTTTTTGAGTGATGGTTATTGGGTTAGCAGGATAAAGCACAAAGTTATGAACAGATGTTTATTTGGGTGGTGATCCGGGTCCAGGAATTTTGAATTTTCGAAAGGATTCATTTGCATTCCAAGATAGGGAAACAATGACGTCACTCTGGTACTTGAGAAAGGGGAGATTTTAAAGCAACTCTTCAAGCCTGACTATTTGTATAGCCTCAGTGACCCTATTGCGCTGGCGGAGCTATGCGCTCTCTGAATGCTGCTACTATGTTATCATTATCACTGTTATTACTATTACCATTATTATTATCATTATCAATACTATCATAATTCTTACTATCGACATTATCATTATAATAATTAAGCTTTTCATTTTTCTTTATCATATGTTACTGCACTGGTCGACACAGGGCTCATATTTAACGGAATCATAGCTTCGAAATCGCTCAAAGATCATTCAATTTTCAGGGCGTCCCTCAAATCAAAGTGCATGTTATTACTATCAAAATCACATCCAAAACTGAACATCTGATCCTATTATACGCATCACGTATACCGCAATCTTTTCAGTGTTTACTATTGCCATTTTTTTTGTTTTCTCGTCTTTTTGTGTTTGTTTCACTACTATTACTATCACTATTCTCCTCCAGCAAACTAAACGCAAACACACACACTCACTTGTAAGTGTATTGTGCATGTGTACGCATCCTTGTGTGCGTGTACAGTGCATGCGCGACTGCATGTCCGTGTACTGTGCACGTGCGTGTTAAATCAGCCTGAACTGAATGATGCCAACTATTCTGACAGGAATGAAGCTCCACTATTATCCCTGTTGGCACCTGTCTGCGTGCGGCCGTGGCACTGCGTGGACCATCAGTAAACAAAAGGGAAAACAAAGATAGAGAAAAGAAAACAAATGCACTGAATGGAAAATGAAAAAGGGAAAAATGAGGAGGAAAAATTTTAACGAAAGATAAGACAAAAAGAAGAAAATGATCGAAAATAGGGAAGGAATAAGAATGTGAAACAAGAAAGATAAAATGGAAAAAGGCCTGAAAGACCAAAAAAATAAAGACCCCCAAAAGAAAGAAAGAAAAACATCAAAGGCTTTAGATAGCAATCAAGGAATACGAATAAAAATGCTAAACATACGACACAAGAAAAAAGGGCGAAAAAAAGGAAAAAGAAAAAAGAGAAAAATGTAATCTAAATAGACTGAACTCATTAAAATTTCAAACTCTTAAAAATACACTGTTTTGCATTCTAACCTGTTGAGTATGTACGAGTAGAATGTTCTTAGAAATATAAGAAAAAAAACAGCAATATAACATATACAGGGATAATCAAATTAAAATAAAATTATATCATAAACTGGGATGCCTATGATGACGGTGGTGATGAAGATGATAACAATAACAACAACAACAACAACAACAACAACAACAACAACAACAACATCATTATTATTATAATAAATAAATAAAAATGAAAAAAAATATAATGAAACAAGTAAAAAAACTATTTCTAACGGTCTCTTCCACAAAATCCCTAACCAAACACCTAACAAACTAAATAAATATCAATAATAAAGATACAGAGTATTAAAAAATACAACTCCAATGCAAACCTTTCTGAAAAAAGAAAAAGAAAGAAAAAATGGTTTTGATTTCATTATTTCAACAGAGAGGTAAATCTATTCTATTCCATTATCATAACAGAAGTTATCTAACACAACTCTAAACTTAAAGCCTCCATCCACCATGCTAATCTACCAATCATATCAACCTATTCATTATCTACCCACCCATCCACCCAACCACCCATTTACATCCATCCACCCAACCATTTATATCCACCCAGCCAACCACCCAACTATCTACATCCACCCACTTACCTATCCATCCACCTAACCACCCATCCATTCACCCACCCACCCATCTACATCCATCTACCCACCCATCTACATCCACCCAACCACCCATCCACCCATTTACCTATCCATCCACCCATCCATCCACCCAACCATCTACATCCATCCACCCAATTCACCCATCTATCCACCTACCTTTCAACACGTACACCTTTATTACCCTTATCACCACGTCAGATAAAGCGAGTCTCCGCCACCCTTTCCCAGCGGCTATTCTTATCCACCTTATCTTCCACTGTGAACTCTCGGGGGCGCTCTGCAAGATAAGATCCTCCCTCGCAACATGTATCAACATCTTTGCCACGAACCCGCAGACTACAGGATATTGATAAGATGATGGGTGACATAATTTCTAGATAAATTGATCGATAGGATGTGAAATGTAAGCATGTGTAGAAAGGGAGACTTAACTTGCGCTCCTCTCTTTCTCTTCCATTCGTTTTTTTCCGTTTCTTTCTCTTTCTTTTCTCTTTCTTCTTTCTTCTCTCTCTTCTCTCTCTCTCTCTTTCACTTACTCTCACGAAGTCTACAAACACAAATCCACTCACGCTACTCCACACATGCACATCCAATCCTGCTGTTCAACTTGTCTCCTGCCTCCCTAATTCCTGGCCCCCTTGCCCTAGCCCCCTACCTCCCTAACCCCTGGCCCCCTTGCCCTAGCCCCCTGCCTCCCTAACCCCTGGCCCTTGCCCTAGCCCCCTGCCTCCCTAACCCCTGGCCCCCTTGCCCTAGCCCCCTGCCTCCCTAACCCCTGCCCCCCTTGCCCTAGCCCCTGCCTCCCTAACCCCTGGCCCCCTTGCCCTAGCCCCTGCCTCCCTAACCCCTGGCCCCCTGTTTTCCTAACGCCTTGCCCCTTGCCCTAGGCCCCTGCCTCCCTAACCCCTTGCCCTAGCCCCCTGCCTCCCTAACCCCTGGCCCCCTGTTTTCCTAACGCCTTGCCCCTTGCCCTAGGCCCCTGCCTCCCTAACCCCTTGCCCTAGGCCCCTGCCTCCCTAGCCCCTCACCCCTGCCCCCTGCCCGCACATCGCCCTGGCAACACCGTCGCCGCCGCCTTCCACACGCACACTCGGAATAGCGGCTTCTCATGGCCGTCCGTTCTCCAAATTCTTCGTTCTCCTGTTCTCCACGGCCACGTTTTTTTCTTTTTTTCTTGTTTTTTATTTCATTTTTCTCCTGATTTTAGTTTCGTTGGTATGTTGTTTTTCTCTCTCTCCCTGATTTTACTTTTCTTATTCTTGTTTGCGTTTATTCTTTCCATCGTTGATTTCTTGTTATCTTTTTCTTTTCGCGATGTTGATTTTGTTATTTTATTGATTTTTGTTATAAACTGTTTCCTTGATTTTATTTTACTTTTTCCTATTCTCTCCCCTTCCCTGATTTTAACTTTCCTCATTCTCTCTCCCCTCGATTTTATCTTCGTTAATCTCTTTATCCTTGATTTTGTTTTTGTTACTCTTTCTTCTCTCCTTAATTCTACTTTTTTCTATTTGTTTTCAAAGTCTTCGGTCTTGCTTCCTGGCGGGGAATGCGGGAGTGACACGCCGAGTGATGCTTTTACTGCCGCGATGAAATGGGTTTTAGCGTCCACTGATTACAATTAACGTTTATCGGAGTATAAACAAACCGAGATGAATGCAAAGTACAACAACAGCAACAATAACAACAAAACACCGGCCCCCAAAAACAGCAATAACAAGAAGAAAAAACACAAGCACCAAAAAATGATTAAAAAATCCTCATCAATAATAATAATAATAATAATAATAATATCATCAACGACGACAACAAAACAGTAACAACAACAAAAACAACGGTAAATTCTCACTTGCAACTTATAAGCCCTATAAATGATTTCCTATACATTTTCTTTTTCAAGAATGACATGGCATGACAGGAGATGACATGCCCGCGAGAGCACCAGCGGATCATGTGATACACTCGAGAAATTTTCTTAAAACCTTCAGATGACAAGTAATATGACAAGCCAAATGACTAGTGAAAAATGTAAGCTGATTTGATGCAAATGGTAGGCTTAAATGCACATTTTCTTGTTATCACGGTCATCTTTATCCTTCTATTGCTAGAATATCGTATCATTATCATTATCATTGCTGCTGCTCCGAATACCGCCACCTTTATCCACGTCATTACCACCATCAACGTCATCATTATGGCTATCATTCTCATCACATCAAAATCATCGCAACTGCTATCGTCGTCATCACAAAAAATACCAACATCATTATTACCGTCGTTACTATCACTATCCTATTAATCTCCATCGATATCACTATCATTAACCCCAAAATGTCACTATCATCGTCCTGAAACTACCTCTTCTCTCCCTGTACATGTTGCAACAACAGACGCAACATTTCCTGCAACATTAACAACAACAACAGCCATTCTTCGTTCAACACACACACACACTTCAGTCAATCGCGACTGCTCCCCAAAAGCAACAATAATAAAACTAACAATTTTACAACTACAACACAATAACAACATAACAAAACACACTCACACACACACACACACACACACACACACACACACACACACACACACACACACACAAAAACAGAACAACGAAATAATCCTCTGAGTCAGATTAAATCGTCTTAGAACAGAAAAGCAGCGGAATGGGAATCCTTCTGGATCTCCGTCGAAAGGGCGCTTTTCAATATCAGTTTTGGCGTTTCTTCTTTTTTTTACCTTTTCCAGAGTAAGTCATTCCATTAGATAATCAACTTTTATCTTAAACTCTCAGTTGGTCTGTCTGTATCTGTTTGTCTCTAGCTGTTTGTCTCTAGCTGTTTGTCTGTCTGTCTGTCTGTCTGTCTGTCTGTCTGCCTGTCTGCCCCTCTCTCCCTCTCCCTCTTTTTCTCCCTCTTTCTCTTTCTCTTTCTCTTTCTCTTTCTCTATATCTCTCTCATTCTCGCTCTTTCTCTCTCTCTCTCTCTCTCTCTCTCTCTCTCTCTCTCTCTCTCTCTCTCTCTCTCTCTCTCTCTCTCTCTCCCTCTCCCACTCCCTCTCCGTCTCCCTCTCTCTTTCTCTCTTTCTCTCTCTCTTTCTCTCTCTCTCTCCCTCTCTCTCTCCCTCTCTCTTCTGCGCATCACGACACTACAGGAACCCCCTAATCTCTGCCAAACGACGAATTCTGCATTTACGTAACCCCAACCTCCCCTCGCCCCCTCCCCCTCTCCCCACACTGCAGACTACATTACCCACCAACCCCCGAACTCCCCCCCCCCGGGGGAAGAGGAGGAGGAGAAAGAAGAAGAAGAAGAGAAGCAAAGAGAGGGGAGGGAGGAAAGCAGAGAGAAGTGAGGGAGGGAAAACAGAGAGGGGAGGGAGGAAAAGCAGAGAGAGAAAAGGGAAAGCAGAGAAATGGGAGGGAGGAAGGAAAAGCAGAACGCGAGGAGAAGGGAAAGCAGAGAAAGAGGAGGGAGGGAAAGCAGAGAGAGGGAAGGGAGGGAGGCAAAGCAGCGAGGCAGGAGGGCGGGAGGGCGTTTCCTGGAGATGCAAGCGAGCAGCTCGGAAAGGCAGGTGTCGGGGCGGCGGCGAGCAGACAGCGGTGTTATCTTACGGTGAGTCACGGACACCTTGGCCGCGCCTTACGCTCTTTGGCCCTGACACTGTTGGCGGCGTGGCACGCTACTCTGCCACCGTGCCAACCACCTCCTCTAACCTCCTCACAGCCCCTGCCCCTCCCCTCCTCTCCCGTCCTTGCCAATCCCCTTCCCTACCAGCCCCTGCCACTCCCTTTCTCTTCCATCCCTGCCTTTCCCCTCCCCTACCAACCCCTGCCCCTGCCCCTCCCCTCCCCTCCCCTCCCATCCCTGCCACTCCCTTCCCCTCCCCTCCCCTCCTCTCCCATCCCTGCCACTCCCCTCCCCTCCCCTCCCATCCCTGCCACTCCCCTCCTCTACCAGCCCCTGGCCTTCTCCTCTTCCCCCGTCCCTGCACCTCCCCTCCTCCACCCCACCCGGCAGAAACACACACGTACATGCATAGGTACACGCACGCACGTACCGGAACGGACCACACATTCATACTAGTATAATCTCATATAAATAAATAAAGCATACACGAATACAAGTACACACACACATTCACATGTATACATACGCGTATACACCCAAAAACAAATACATACATACATGCACATATTTCTGGATATATACACGTACATGCATACATACGCACAGACACGCACATACAAAAACACACACACAGGATATTGCGTCTTTTCAGTGCCCTATTTCCACACGCAAAATGATCTGCGAAAGAGTTATATAATTAAAGAAAAAAAATTCTATGAGGGTTCATTCGGTCAGTAACCCACCCGATCCCCTACCCCGGGACCCCCCCCCCGTTCATCCTCACTAGGAAGATGCAACTCGAGTATTATCTTGATCCTCGAGTACCCAAACGCATATTTTCCTCTCTCTTTTTTTCTTCTTACTTCTTCTACTTCCTTTTATTCTTTTCCCCTTCCTTTTCT
>NC_091570.1:23062881-23070381 GCF_042767895.1 Penaeus vannamei
ACTACTGATATTATTCCACTACTGTTTCTATTACTATTACAACTGTCCATACTACTACTAATACTACTATTACAACTGCAACTACGAGTACTTCTATGACTACTGCTACCACTACTACTAATACTACTGCTGCTGCTATTACTATTATAAATAACAATAATGATAATGATAATAACGATGCCGACGATAACAGAGCAACCAGGAAGCACTAAATATTTCCGAATCCGATCCAACAAGATTTCTGAAACTATCGAAAAGAACTTGAACGAGGGAAAAGGTTACGATTAGGTCACCAAAAACAGGCACCAAAAGGTCAACAGGAATTTCAAGTACACACGCACATACATACATACATACATACATACATACATACACACACACAAACACAAACGGAAAGACGCACTGAGGGATGATAGAGAGAGAGAGAGAGAGAGAGAGAGAGAGAGAGAGAGAGAGAGAGAGAGAGAGAGAGAGAGAGAGAGAGAGAGAGAGAGAGAGAGAGAGAGAGAGAGAGAGAGAGAGAGAGAGAGAGAGAGAGAGAGAGAGAGAGAGAGAGAGAGAGAGAGAGAGAGAGAGAGAGAGAGAGCAGGAGAGGGAGAGGGAGAGGGAGAGGGAGAGAGAGGGAGAGGGAGAGAGAGAGAGAGAGAGAGAGAGAGAGAGAGAGAGAGAGAGAGAGAGAGAGAGAGAGAGAGAGAGAGAGAGAGAGAGAGAGAGAGAGAGAGAGGGGGGTTGAGGGGGAGGGATGAGAGGGAGGGGGTGAGAGGGAGGGGGGGTGAAAGGGAGGGGGTGAAAGGGAGGGGGAGAGAGAGGGAGAAAGAGAGGGAGAGAGAGAGGGAGAGAGAGAGGAAGAGAAAGAGGGAGAGAAAGAGGGAGAGAGAGAGGGAGGAGAGAGGAGGAGAGAGAGGGAGAGAGAGAGAGAGAGAGAGAGAGAGAGAGAGAGAGAGAGAGAGAGAGAGAGAGAGAGAGAGAGAGAGAGAGAGACAGAGAGAGAGAGAGAGAGAGAGAGAGAGAGAGAGAGGGAAGGAAGGGGGAGGGAGGGAGGGAGGGAGAGAGAGAGAGAGAGAGAGAGAGAGAGAGGGGGAGAGAGAGAGAGAGAGAGAGAGAGAGAGAGAGAGAGAGAGAGAGAGAGAGAGAGAGAGAGAGAGAGAGAGAGAGAGAGAGAGAGAGAGAGAGAGAGAGAGAGAGAGAGAGAGAGAGAGAGAGAGAGAGAGAGAGAGAGAGAGAGAGAGAGAGAGAGAGAGAGGGAGGGAGGGAGGAGGGAGGGAGGGAGGGAGAGAGAGAGAGAGAGAGAGAGAGAGAGAGAGAGAGAGAGAGAGAGAGAGAGAGAGAGAGAGAGAAAAGGGGGGGGGGGGGCTGGCAGGCAAGACAAAACAAGACAGGACACGACAGGATAAAGACAGACCGATACGAATTCGAAAAACAAAAAGTACGCAGCCTTCTTCTTAGATGGGCCCCTCCTCCCTCACCTGCTTTGAACCTCCGGACAAGCCCCTCTCCCGACCACCTTCCTCCGCCCTTCATTGAGGGGAAAACTCGGGGATCCTTGGCAGCGTTTCCCCTTTAAGACCGGCCCCAAACACAGACACACACACTCACCTTTTTTCTCCCTTTCCCTCTTCCTCGTCAACGCAACAAACACAAGACGACAAAGAAACGCAGACAAAAATAAAAATCCGCCCACCTCGCAGCCTGCTACAGCTACGACTACACAGGCAGACACCTCCCCCCCCCACTCCCACCTAAGAACAAAAACAAAAACAACCACGAGTGTCTCATAGAGGTTATTTCTTTACTCCAGAAGCTGCGAATCTCACCCTAATAGCTTTAGGGTTAGCAGGGTCTCAGGAAAGGGGAGAAGGGGAAGGGGGAAAGGGGAAGGGAGGGGGGCTGGTGGTGGAAGAAAGGTAGAAGAGGTGGTGGAGGTGGATGAGGAGGGGGCATGGAGGGAAGGAAAGAGGGGACACAGGAAAAAGGGAGGACAGGGCAGAGAGAGAGAGAGAGAGAGAGAGAGAGAGAGAGAGAGAGAGAGAGAGAGAGAGAGAGAGAGAGAGAGAGAGAGAGAGAGAGAGAGAGAGAGAGAGAGAGAGAGAGAGAGAGAGAGAGAGAGAGAGAGAGAGAGAGAGAGACGGAAGAAGTGGAGTAAGAGGTTTAACAGCGACGCGCCGGCAGGTGAACATGACCCGCGGGGCACCTGCGTAGTCTGAGGGTAACACTATACTTGACTCGAAGCGTATGGCACACTTTTGACGCGAGAATGAAAGGCTGTGTCGGTTGTATTCACACATGAGCGTGGGTGAGAGTGTGAGTCTGAGTGAGAGTGTGAGTCTGAGCGAGTGTAATTTTGAGTGAGAATTTGAGTGTCAGTTTGGGCGTGAGTGTCAGTTTGAGTGAGAATGAGAGTGTGAGTGTAAGTGTCAGTTTGAGTGAGAGTGAGAGTGAGAGTGCAAGTGTGAGAGTGAGTCTGAGTGAGAGTGAGTGAGTGTGCGTGAGATTGTGAGTTTGAGAGTGTTAGTGTGAGTGTCAGTTTGAGTGTGAGTTAGTATGTTGACAGTGAGTGCGAGGAAGCGAGAGAGTGAGTGTGTGTACAAACATACAGTATGTCTATATAATCAATTTACGTCTCATGTATGTGTATATGCGTATATGCATTTCATGCGTGTACGTGTAAAGGCGTGTGTGTATTTTACGAGCACATGCCTGTGACTCTCCCAGCCACTCAAGAAAGTGTAAAAGCGTCATTCACACAAGAACAGGCCCATTAAGCCGGCCTCGCCCGCACGCGTCGAAAAAGGCGAGCGGCCGAGGAAGACCTTTCACGGGTCACGCTCCGGACGACTCGAGAGGCGCGCAGGAGGCAGCTCCATCAAGCGGACGACCTCTGAAGCAACAGATGCAGGCACGCGCCAATGCACACACGGACACAGTCACTGGCAGACATGTACGCGCAAGAATGAATGCACAAACACACCGCAGAGGTGTTTACATGAATACACGCACAAACTCACGAACAAGCATGCACATGTACACAAGAAGACGCTTAAATACAAAATCACGCTCACATCCAAGTCCACATGCATGCATACAGAAATACACGCACACAAACGCATACACACACAGACGAAAAATGACACATCCAAACAAATATACACAAGGCCTCCACCCACAAATGCCCATAGGCACACACATCACGTACACCTACAAACGAACGCACACACATTCTGAATCAGACATCCTATTGTTCCTCATAGGATTTTCAACATCAGCAACATTTCCCTCCCACCAGGATCCTATGAAAATAAACACTGAACAAACAACAGACACATTTGGACCACCTGAGGAAATACAAATTAAAAAATAACTGCTATGTCTATATCTATATTTATCTATCTACAACTATACTACCAGTCTATCACTCTGTCTATCTCTCAACTATTGGTGTCCACGACACACACACACACACACACACACACACACACACACACACACACACACACACACACACACACACACACACACACACACACACACACACACACACACACACACACACACACACACACACACACACACACACACACACACACACACACACACACACACACACACAAAAAAAAAAAAAAAAAAAATCCACAGCAGCTGATCACCCGCTCTCCCTCACACGAAAGGCGAAGCAAATGAGTTAATTAACAAAAGCTTCACGGTTAATATTCGAGCTCCCTCGCGATATCAATATTCACTAACGACCTTCAGATACAGCCCGGGAGGTTGATAATTAGCTTGTTAGCCATTTTTGACGTTGCACATGTGCTCTTCTGGCAACACTTATTCGGCTGCAAGATGAGAACACCGCCTCCCCCTCCCTCTCCCTCTCCCTCTCCCTCTCCCTGTCCCTCTCCCTCTCCCCCTCCCCCTCCCCCATTCAATTTGTTGCTGTGGGATAAAATGTTCTCATTAAAAGGGTTATATTCATATGAAGAGATAAATTATGAAAACGATAGACACATATACGATAAAAAGGAGTGTATATGCAATAATTAAGAGGAAATATGTGTAAAATGAATAAATAAGTAAACATAAATAAGCAAACAAGTAAAAAAGGGAGGGAAAGCACATTGGAATGGATCTCCTTTCCTTTTAATTTTTATATTCATCTATTCGCCATATCTATTTATGCACAGTCACTAGCAAGCAGCCATATAAACGCAAGAATAAATGCACAAACACACAAACAGCACAGGTGTTCACACGAATACACAAACTCACGAACAAGCGCGCACATGTACACACAAAGACGCTTAAATACAAAAACATGCTTACGTCCAAGTACAAATATATACATACAGAAGTACACGTACACGGACACAAACACATACAAACGAAAAATGACACATCTATTCTCTCTCCCTTTTCTTTTTTATATATCTATTCATTCGTTTTTATGCATTTCAACCATGAAATCACAAACGTTTCCGATAGACTTTATTCTCCTCTTCAGACAAAATAGCAAGAAGACAAGGCAATGACATCCCTTTTCAGGTATACTGTACAAGGGCGATTTTTTCTTCTTTTTAAGCTGTCTGCGGCCGTGTTCTCTGTCAAGGATTTTAATAATATGTGACACACCAAAACCAAGTTAATCCCGAATCTATCCTAGATTATCCTTTGTGTCACCAGCAATTGGCAAAAGCTCCTTAATATCTGAAATTCAAACATATATTGACGGCATTTTTAGAAGCCTATTTTGAGTTAAACTTAGGAATTTCATGGAGAGAGAGAGAGAGAGAGAGAGAGAGAGAGAGAGAGAGAGAGAGAGAGAGAGAGAGAGAGAGAGAGAGAGAGAGAGAGAGAGAGAAAGGGAAATGAAAGAGAAAAAATGATAGAGAAAGGGAAATGAAAGAGCGAGAAAGAGAGCAAAAATAAGAATGAATGAAAGCAAGAAAGAGAGCGAGGGAGAAGTATGTGCATTCAACTGCGTAGTGCGTGTGAATGAAACAGCTGTATTCATCACAGGTGTTCTGTTCCGTCACAAGTGTCCCCGTCCCCCCCCTCCCCCTTCTCACCCCCCCCCTCCCTACACAGAAGGATGATGATGGTACATGTTTCAAAAAAATCAGATCGCATATAAATTTTTATTTCTACTTCGCAGACTTACTTCAGTGCCATTACATATTTTTTTCGTCCCGACATTTACCGAATAACTAATACTGAAAATTCATTAAATATCTACCCAAGACAAGAGAGCACGGGAAAATCGCCAGTCAAGCCGACCCCCTCCCCTTAACCCCCTAAAAAGCCCATCAAACAAGCAAAGACCAAAAAAATGATAATGAGAAATAAAAGCAATAACAATAATAATAATGATAATAATAATAATAATAATAATAATAATAATAATAATAATAATAACAATAATAATTATAATAATAGCAATAACAATAACAAAGTGAAAAGTGTCAACCCACCAACGAAAGGGAAAAGAACGCAAATCAAAAGAGTGTGGTCGACCCTGAGAAAGAAATTAATAGAAACACTGATTGCCATTGATACTTTGCAGCCCTAAAGAAAAGCTTCTCGCAGTGTGATCCAACCTTCCTCCCTCTAAAGAAAAGGTCTAAAAACAGATCGACATATAGCATGACACCTCTCACCAACATTCCTTTTCCTTCCCCTCCTTCTCCATTTCCTTCTCCTCCACCTTTCTCAGGACACGGCTCTTGTCCTCATCCTTACTCCTTACCTGTGAACTAAATCCCCCCCCCTCCAGAAAAAAAATCTATCAAAAAAAGGACAGGCTCCTAAAGACACGCCCCTCAGAACCAGCCTCCCAGGCCACGCCCTCGTCCCCTCCCCTCTGCTTACCTGTGGCGTGGTGGATGGAGCCGGCGGAGAGGTGGTGGGGGGACAGCGAGGCGAAGCTCTCCCTGCGGCGGCGCACTTCCTCCGTCGAGGCCTGCCTTCCGGCGCCCCCCGACGCGTAGCCGCCCGTGCGCCGCCGCCACAGGGTGGACTCGTCGACGGAGCGGCGCACCGTCGGCGACAGGGGGATGCCCGCGCCCCCGGAGCCATACTCCAGCTGCGAAGGGAGGAAGGCGGCGTTAGCTTTGGTTGTGCAGACAGGAAAGAAGCGGAATAATGAAACACCATATCGGCGACTATGTATAACAATAATAATGATGATAATGGAAATAATAATAATAATAACAATGATGATAATAACAATAATAACAATGATGATAATAACAATAATAACAATGATGATAATAACAATAATAATAACAAATAACAATAACACTGATGCCTATCATAATCAGTACTATAACAACACTAATAATACAACAAGAACACAAACATCAAAACATAAAATCCAAGCTAAAAACACAGACACGCCCTAAAAACGAGAGGAAATTGCCAAGGATGATCACCATTAAAATTCCGGCGCACATGTGCACAGGGGAGGGTGGAGGGAGGGAGGGAGGGGGTAGGCAGGGGAGGGGAGAAGGAAGGGAAGGTTGGGAGAGGGAGGAAGAAGGGCATAGAAGAAGGAGAGTAGTAGGATGGGAGGAGAGGGAGAGAAGCGGATGATAGAAAGGGAGTAGAAAGAGAGGAGAGAAAGGGGCACAGAGGGGAGAGGGAGAAGACGGGGGGGTGTTCGACGGGGGAAGGAGGAGGAAGAAGAAGAGAGGCAGAGGATGGAAGGGGGAAGACAAGGGTAAGAGAGAGTATCGGGGAAAGAATGAAGAAGGCAGAGAGGAAGAGGAGGGGGAGGGGGGTAAGGGAGATAGTGGTGGAGAGAGATAATTACAGCAAGGAAAGAGGTCCCAGCCCGTGCTATGCTTTCATAATTCTTGCAACAACGGACGCAATGAAAGGCACAGCGGGACACAAGTGATAATCAACGCAAAGTTATTGGAGTTATTTCACAGGCAACTGCGGGAAGGCAACCTATATTTCCCCCAAGAGTAAAGGAGGGGGAGGAGGGGGTTCACGTACCTGTATAAAGAGAAACAAAAAACCTCTATCATTCCTCTTGGCTTTTTAATAGTCCCACACTCTCTCGCACAGTCACTCACTCATTTACTCTCTCTCTCTCTCTCTCTCTCTCTCTCTCTCTCTCTCTCTCTCTCTCTCTCTCTCTCTCTCTCTCTCTCTCTCTCTCTCTCTCTCTCTCTCTCTCTCTCTCTCTTAAACACACACACACACACACACACACACACACACACACACACACACACACACACACACACACACACACACACACACACACACACATACACATACACATACACATACACACACACACACACACACACACACACACACACACACACACAGTCATTCACTCATACTCACGGTAACTCATGCATACAGACGCACACACGCACAAAGACAGACACAAAGCCATATAGACATACACCTCCATTCCTTATTCAAAAAATAAACAAATAAAAAGTAATTCCATAAACAAAAATTGTACCAAACAACTTTCCTAAGGGGTTCTCG
>NC_091570.1:23075381-23082881 GCF_042767895.1 Penaeus vannamei
GCCACGTTATGTCTACGTCTACTATTGCCACATCAGGCCTAGTGTGCCATACCTAGGCCTAAGACAATGGCATCCCAAGCTGCCACACTGTACAGTACAAACACTGTACTGTATGACGTCACACTGTGGAACGTGTGGTACTTTTTTCATACTATAATCTGGTATTTGGCGGTCTGCCTATGTTTTTAACTAGGGAGGGGGAGGGATGGAGGGAGGGAAAGAGGAATGGAGAGAGAGAGAGAGAGGAATGGAGAGAGAGAGAGAGAGGAATGGAGAGAGAGAGAGAGAGGAATGGAGAGAGAGAGAGAGGAATGGAGAGAGAGAGAGAGGAATGGAGAGAGAGAGAGAGAGAGAGATGGAATGAGAGAGAGAGAGAGAGGAATGGAGAGAGAGAGAGAGAGAGAGAGAATGGAGTGAGAGAGAGAGAGAAAGAATGGAGTGAGAGAGAGAGAGAGAGAGAGAGTGGAGAGAGAGAGAGAGAATGGAGTGAGAGAGAGAGAGAGAGAGAGAGAGAGAGAGAGAGAGAGAGAGAGAGAGAGAGAGAGAGAGAGAGAGAGAGAGAGAGAGAGAGAGAGAGAGATAGAGAGAGAGAGGAATGGAGAGAGAGAGAGAGAGAATGGAGAGAGAGAGAGGAATGGAGAGAGAGAGAGGGAGTGAATGAGGAGAGAGAGAGAGAGAAAAAAAAATAGAGAGAGAGAGAGAGATCTAGGTTGATAGATAGAGAGAGATGGATAGAGAGCGAGAGCGAGAGAGAGAGAGAGAGAGAGAGAGAGAGAGAGAGAGAGAGAGAGAGAGAGAGAGAGAGAGAGAGAGAGAGAGAGAGAGAGAGAGAGAGAGAGAGAGAGAGAGAGAGAGAGAGAGAGAGGAATGGAGAGAGAGAGAGAGAGAATGGAGAGAGAGAGAGAGAGAGAGAGAGAGAGAGAGAGAGAGAGAGAGAGAGAGAGAGAGAGAGAGAGAGAGAGAGAGAGAGAGAGAGAGAGAGAGAGAGAGAGAGAGAGAGAGAGAGAGAGAGAGAGAGAGAGGAATGAGAGTGAGAGAGAGAGAGAGGAATGGAGAGAGAGAGAGAGAGGAATGGAGAGAGAGAGAGAGAGGAAGAGAAAGAGAGAGAGAGAGAGACAGAGAGAGAGAATATATGCTTGTGTGTGTATGTGTCGAGAAACGTAACGACTAACATGTACCTAAGGGAAGTAGACCGTAGCGTAAAATATATAATGATGTACAGAGGAGAAAATATCAAAAATAATATATAAACAAAATGTACAACTACGTCTAAAATTGTATAACCAAATTCACAGCAGTGCAATGCAACCAACATTTTCTTCCGCTAAGCCCTTCCCTACCCGTCTCTCTCACCATTCCCTTCTCCTCCTCCCTCCTCTTCCCTTTCCCCTCTCACCCTCTCCCATACCCGCCTTCTCTTCTCCCTCTCTCTCTCTCTCTCGCCTCTTTCTCTCCCCCTCCCTTCTCTTCCTTTCCCTTTCCCCTTCTCCCCCTCTCCCTTTCCCGCCTTCTCCTCTTCTTCTTGTCTCTTTTCTCTCCCACCCCTCCTCTTCCCTCCCCCCCCTATCTCCTCCTTTCCTTCTTCCCTCTTTCTCTCCTTCTCCCTCGCCTTCCCTCGCCCATCCACTTATCCCTTCCCGCCTTGCCCTCTTCCTCTCCCTCTTCCCTCTCTCCCTCTTCCTTTCACCTCTACCCTTCCCTTCCCCAAAGGCATCCCATCAAACACCCGAAGAAAAATAAATACAGAATAACAACCATAAAACAACCATAAAAATCCATCCAAAAATACAATGCACGGCAACCCTCCCACATGACGCCGATATTTTTCCTTCTTTTCCTTCTTTCTTTCTTTTTCGACGTCATAAAGCCGACATGTGACGCGGCGATGATGATTATGATTGCGAGATAAACAACCTCGTTTTATTTTTTTTATCGTGTTTACCGTCGAGGGGAAAACCGCGCATGTTATTTTCCCTCCAATTCATGCAGTCAGGAAGTGGTTTGACTATGCACATGCACATATATTCAAACATGGACAAACACACAGACGCTTACACGGAGGCAACATAGACACATGCAAACGCTCATATAGCACACACATGCAAACATTTCCTCAAATACACGAAAGAGGCAGAATATGAAATATTCTGAATGGATCATAAAAAAACTGTGACAATTTAAAGGGGACAAACAAACAAACATAAAAACACACACACAGGACGCAGAGATATAGATAGATAGATAGATAGATAGGTATATATAGATAGGAATTAATAGGTAGATAGATAGAGAGCGAGAGAGAGATAGAGAGCGAGAGAGAGAGAGAGAGCGAGAGAGAGATAGAGAGCGAGAGAGAGATAGAGAGCGAGAGAGAGATAGAGAGCGAGAGAAAGATAGAGAGCGAGAGAGAGATAGAGAGCGAGAGAGAGAGTGAGAGTGAGAGTGAGAGTGAGAGTGAGAGTGAGAGTGAGAGAGAGAGAGTGAGAGTGAGAGAGAGAGAGAGAGAAGAGAGAGAGAGAGAGAGAGAGAGAGAGAGAGAGAGAGAGAGAGAGAGAGAGAGAGAGAGAGAGAGAGAGAAAGAAAGAAACAGACAAATAGAGACAGAAAGAGAGAAAAAACAGAACCATAATGAGACAGACAGACAGACAGACAGCCGAGCAGACGTTAAACCGAACCGGAAGGCCAAGGCACGACTCTCTCGTGACTCAATCACACAAATGACTAACGAACTCGCAGGCGCGTTACGGTTATCGATGCACCTTCCGCTCCTCTTGGAAACACGCAGGAGAGACGGATGCTTTCTCTCTGGGTCTTATGCTGCTGTTGTTGCTTTGATGTAGGGCGAGGGAGGGAGAGGGAGGGAAGGAGGGAGAATGAGGGAAGGAGGGAGGGAGAATGAGGGAAGGAGGGAGGGAAAAGTGGGAAGGAGGGGAGGAGTGAGAATGAGGGAGGGAGGGAGGGAGGGAGGGATGGAGGGAGGGAGAATGAGGGAAGGATGGAAGGAGCGAGGGAGGGAGAATGAGGGGAAGGAGGGAAAATAAGGGAAAGAGGGAGGGAGGGAGGAAAAAGTGGGAAGGAGGGAGGGTGAATGAAAGAATTTGGGGAGGGAGGTAAAAATGACGGAAAGAGGGAAGGACAGCGACAGATAGAAATAGGATCTGAGAGAGAAGCAAACAGTGAGTAAAAAGCGGGAAAGCAGATGAGAAAGGCGAGAAGAGAAAGGCGACACAAAAGAGAAGAGAACAAGAAAGGAAAACCAAGAAAAAAAATAAAAAAGATAAAAAAACGACTGCAAAACCGACACGCACAAACGAACAAACAGCCGAACAGTCGCAAGACACGACCACAAACAAACGGACAAAAACATGGCAAGGAACGACATGCACAACAGAGCCACCGCGCCCCTACGACGGTGACCCACATCCCTCGGCATACGTAGGCTATGATACAAGAAAATGCCTACGTCCCGAGTCAAGCGCATATGCCGTGGCGCAACACCACCCGCGACCTTTGAGTGCGCGTGCGTGCGTGCGTGCGTGCGTTCTTGCGTACGTACATACGGGCTTCGGGCTATAAAGGGACGAATGAATGAACGAATTAATGAGTGAAAGAGGAAGTCATGTCAGTGTTTGCGTAACTGCCTCGTATAATTGTTACGTTGTTTCGCACAAAAACGAACATTTATTCAAGCAGTGACAAATAGACCCTCCCCTCCTCCCCCCTATCTCCCCCAACCTCAACCCATCCCTTCTATCCTCCTCCCCCCACCCCCTCCCCATCGCAAGTGCCAATACATCAGCTGTGACGACTACAACGAGCGTGAATCACAGAGAGGAGAGCGTTGAGCTTTGAAGCAAGATCCGGGGATTAAGGGGAGCGGAGACGAGTCTTCTGCGCGTCCTTTTCCGAAACAAAACTTTAAGAAAAACAAAAAAACTAAAATAAATAAATATCCCGAGAGAGGGAGGGAGGGAGGGAGGGAGGGGAGAGAGAGAGAGAGAGAGAGAGAGAGAGAGAGAGAGAGAGAGAGAGAGAGAGAGAGAGAGAGAGAGAGAGAGAGAGAGAGAGAGAGAGAGAGAGAAGAGAGAAAAGAGAGGAGAGAGAGAGAGGAGGGAGAGAGGAGAGAAAAGAGAGAGAAGAGAAAAGAGAGAGAAGAGAGAGAAGAGAGAGAAGAGAGAGAAGAGAGAGAAGAGAGAGAAGAGAGAGAAGAGAGAGAAGAGAGAGATTGATAGATAAATAGATAGATATATAGATAGATAAATAGATAGATAAATAGATAGATATATAGATAGATAAATAGATAGAGAGAGAGTGAAAGAGGGAGAGAGAGAGAGAGAGAACACGGTTGCGTCATCGTTAACCACGTGCGCCGAGCGAATCCTCCACTACGCCTGAGGCTTGAAACATGCCTTGGGGCGGGATAGGGAGGGGAGGGGAGGGGAGGGGGAGGGGAGGGAGGGGAGGGGAGGGAGGGGAGGGGGAGGAGAGGGAGCAGGAGGAGGGGAGCGGGAGGGGAGGGGAGGGGAGGGAGAGGGGGAGGGGAGGAGGGGTAGAGGAAGAGAGAAGAGGGCTAAGGAAAGGGGAAGAGGAAAAGGAATCGAGGAGGGAGGAGAGAGAGAGAGAGAGGGGTGGGTTGAGCGGTTAGAGAGAGAGAGAGAGAGGGAGAGGGAGAAGGAGAGGGAGGGGAAGGGGGAGAGGGGGAGGGGGGGAGGGAGAGGGGAGGAGATGAGAGGAAGAGGCGAGAGGAGGCTTAGGGGGAAGGGGAAAGGGGGAGGCGGAGAGCTTCCTGTGACAATGGAGGAATCGAGCAGCGCCAGAAGCACGCTCGCCTTCACGGACTATTTCTCACGGACGGATCTGAAAAACTGGGAGGGAGGGGGAGGGGGGCAGACAGAGGGAGGGAGAAAAAATAGAGAGAGGGGAGGAGAATGAAGGATGAGGGGGAGAAAAAGCGAACACGAGAGAGCAAGAGAACGAGAGAGAAAAATAGATATAGAGATATACAGATGACGATATAGAGAAAGAGAGAGAGAGGACATAGAAGATAGCAAAGAGAAGAGAGAAGAGAGAAAAGAGGAGAAGAGAGAAAAGAGGAGAAGAGAGATAAGAGGAGAAGAGAGATAAGAGGAAAAGAGACGATAGACCAGATATAAGAGAATTGAGAAGAAAGAGAAAAGAGGGAAGAGAGAGGAAAGAGAGACGTTCAAGACAGAAGAGTAAGACAAAGAATGAGACAAGAGAACAGCGAGACGAAAGAAGCCAAAAGACCGATAAGCAAGAGACCAAACACTAAATTTAGCCCCGCCCCCCTCAAAAAAGCCCCGACATAGAGAACCCCTCCACTCCCTCCTCCCTCCTCCCTCTCCCTCTCCCTCCCCCCGACTCTCGTGGTTCCAGTCCGGAGGCGTCCAGAAAGCCCTCGCGGCCGCCTCCTCGTTGCCCCGTCACCTGGGCGGGGCCGGCCGGAGACCCCCCCCCCCCCTCTTCCCCGGTCCTCCTCCTCGTTCACCTCTGCTTTTCCTTTCTTTCTCTTCTTCCTCATCCTCTTTTTTCTATTCTTTCTTTTCTTCCTCCTCCTTTTCTATTCTTTCTTTTCTTCCTCCTCCTTTTTTCTTTCTTTTCTTCTTCATATTATTTTCTTTCTTTAATTCCTTATGTTCCTTTTCTTTCTTTGATTCAGCATTTCCCTTTTTTCTCCTTCTTCCTCCTCCCGTTCTACTTTCCTTCTTCTTCCACCTCGTCTAGTTTCTTCGTTTTACTTTATCTTTTCCAATTCCCTCCTGTTTCTGCTTTTTTTTGTATTCCTCTTTTCTTCCTCTTCCCCACTCCATCCTCCTCTACTAATCTTATTTCTCCTCCTCCTTCTCCTTCCTTTCTTTCTCTTCTTCCTTTTCTTAATTTTCCTTCCTTCCTTCCTCTCTTCCCTTCTTTCGTTCCCCGTTCCTCCCTTCCCCTTTCTTCTCCCTTCCCCACCAGCCACTCGCACTCCCTTTCCTCTCCTCTTCCCTCCCAACTTTCCCTCCCTTCCTCCTCCCTCCTTCCTCCGCCCCGCTTCGCCGTTTCGAAACACGACCCCGACCCAATTACCCATTCAAGAGCAAGGGTCTAATTATTCGCGCTTTGACGGCGCTTCTACCCCTGGCATATATACATTCGTAAGATGCCATCATAATGCCATATGCGATTACATTAAGAAGAAGAAGAAGAAAAATCTGTTGATTTTTTTTTGAAGATCAGCATGTCATATTCGTTCCGTATTTTAAGACGAAAAGATGATAACTCGTTTGCATCTCCTTATAAAAATTGTATACCAGAAGCGATTCTATTTTTTAGATAGATATGATAAAGGTGTTTCATAGCTTTCATCTTTAATCGAATTATGTCTGATCACTCGCTATCTACATATGAACCTCCGTCATTCTTGTGCTCTTGAGTAATCTTTACCCTCTGCAAGAATGAAACAAAATGACATTTAACCTTTGCAAAGAATGGAACCGCAACAAAATAACTTCATCCTTTACTAAAAATGGAACTGCAACAAAATGATATCCAACCTTTGCAAAGAATACAAACTGCAAGAAAATAATCTCCATCTTTTACAAAAAATATCAACTTGCGACAAAATATGTCAATGGCGGCAACCGAGCCGTCGTCGCCAGCATCAACTCAAAAGCAACGATAGGAATAAGATATCGATGTTCCATCACCGATGTCGTTCATTATTTGCCTTGAAGTTACTCTCCAAAATAAATCAATTCGCCAGGACAAGAACACACGTGGAGGAAATGGGCAGAATTCAAATTAGAAATAGAACTTACACTGATAAAAACAATGATAATGTTAATGATGATGATAATAACAGTAACAATAATAACAACAATGAAAGAAAAACGTTAAAGGTAATAAAGGTGGTGATAACCAAAATGATGATCATAAATAACAAAATATGATAAAATAAATATGAAATATGATAAATCCTACAGTTCCTTAACTAAAACAATGACCACGAAATACAAATCAAAACCAGAAGCTTTTTGAAAAACTTTACTTATTCTACGGAGTATCTATCCTTTCAATTTGAATCATTCATTCATTTATTCATACTCACTCACTCACTCACTCTCTCTCTCTCACGCGCGCGCACACATGGACGCACGCACGGGCACGGACACACACACACACATACACACACACACACAAAATGTATGGACCTGCTGAGGTACTCGCAAGCCGATCTGGCACACGTGACAGGTGCCAAGTGTCAAAACACCGTCGCAGTGCCAAAGACCCGGACCGAGACTGCGGGCCTCTCCTGCGCCAGACTGACAAGTGCCATCGCGGGAATTTAAATCGCAGAATTCCGTATGGAAATGTGGGCAGAAAGCGATTCAAGTTGGTTTGAGTATAAAAAATCCCTTAGAAAAAAAAAATAAAAAACACGAAGATACATCTTTAAAAACACGGTTAAGTGCGAGATACGAAAACAAAAATCCTCGAATA
>NC_091570.1:23087881-23102881 GCF_042767895.1 Penaeus vannamei
GCGGGGCTGCTTCTGTTGGGCGTGCGGGCGGAGGGCGACGGCGGGCGCGCCGCCCTCGGGAGGAGGCTCCACCTCCTCGGGGATGAAGCAGGGCGTGGACCACGAGTGTCGGATCATGTTGATCCGGGACTCGACGCGCTCGAGGCTCCACACGCACTCACGCAGGTACTTGATCAGGGTGTGCTCCTTGAGCTCCCATCGCGGCCGCATCCCTGCGCCCCTGGCCGGCCGCCGCCGCCGCCTGCTGCCCCTCAGCGCCGCTCGACCAGCTCCGCGTTCCTGCGATCCCGCGGAGGAGCGGCACGCCCATCGTAGTCCCCGCAGCCCTTCTGGTGCACGCGGACCACACGCACAACCGCCACTGGACCGCAGTAGGACTACCAATGATCTATCTTTATTACGACAAGTCAAAAAACACAACTGCTTCCCTTCCCTTCCTGGCGTCACTTCACTCCGCCGCACACAACTCGCGCCGCGGGGGACTCGTCCGCGCGGCGTGGAACTGTCTGCGAGTCAACAAGAGTTGCGCAAAACGCTCAACGGGAGAGCGAAATGTTTCACCGTCACCATGAGGCGGTTGGACGGGCACTGGAGGGCCAGAAACAGACGCCGGGGCACGGGCGGGCACGGGCGGCCACCAGCTGAGGGGGACGAGGAGTCGCCACCAGCGGCACTCTGACTGTTGGCACCGGCCGGGCCGCCACATACCGACTCGAGCTCGACGCTCCTACATGACCACAATGTAAATAATCTTGAGATATAACGAGGCCCAGTCACTGCGACGAATCGCTCTCCCCCTCTCCCTAAACGCCTATTGAACAACCCTTCTCGATGCATAGGAATATAAATCTTCATCCACCAATAATTCTACATACATATTCACTTACCTAATGACACACCTACCTACCTACATAACTATCCACCTCCTCAGATCACCGGTCGCTTATCTACCAATCCATCAATGAATCATTTTCCCTACCCATCTATCAAAACATCTACTTACCTATGCACCAACTTTTCTACCTTGTATGTCAATCTACATATCTATCCATCAATCTATTTATAAATTCATGACACCCCCAACAGCTCCTCCTTCCGCACAGTGCCTCCTCCTGACCCTCCTCACTTGGCACAGTCTCACCGGCACTTCCACTCCGTATTTTTTTTTTTTTAAGTCACGTAGAATGGTGTGATATTTTGAATACATTGTACACGCATACACATTTAAAGAAAATATATAAACAAAATAACACACAATCACGGTGAAATCATTTAAAAAAAAGAAGCCACCACACAAAACAACACAAAACACTCACCCGCACGACGTTTCGGTTTCAAACAATTTCCCTTATCAAGAACACAGCATAAGACAAAGGAATTTACATACAACCCTCAACACCTATTCAACGACATCTAAATAGCCTCCTTTACCTCTGCTTACACAACTGATAAAATGTTTTTTTTCTCGTTTTCCTACAATCTTGAGGTAATTAAAGTCAAATAGATTTTCTACGGCTGCCCGAGTGTTACACATCTGCGCGGATACACTTGGTGCAGAAAACACATGGGTAGAATTCGTCATTGGCAATAGTGTTGTTGTTCTTTCGTTCTCGTTATATTTGCGTTTGCTGCTGCTGTTCTTTCTTATTCTGTGAAGCGTACCCCCTCTTCTCTTCTTCCTTTTTCTTCTATTTCTTCTTCTACTTCTTCCTTTTCTTCTATTTCGTCTTCTTCTTCTAATTCTTTTTCTTCTTCTTTTTTTCTATATCTTCATCCTCCTCCTCCTCTTCTTCTTCATATCCCATCTTCTTCTTCTTCTACCTCTTCCTTTACTTCTTACTCATCCTCCTTCTCCTCTTCTTCATATCCTATCTTCTTCTTCTTCTTCATATCCTATCTTCTTCTTCTTCTTCTTCTTCTTCTTCTTCTTCTTCTTCTTCTTCTTCTTCTTCTTCTTCTTCTTCTTCTTCTTCTTCTTCTTCTTCTTCTTCTTCTTCTTCTTCTTCTTCTACCTCTTCCTTTTCTTCATCCTCCTCCTCCTCCTTCTCTTCTTCTTCTCCATACCCTATCTTCTCCTTTTCCCTTTCCCACACCTCTTCAAGTTTCTTCCCTCCCCATCTAAGCTAGAAATCGCAAATCTTCAACGAAATCGAAGTCGACGCCCCACAGCCTATATACTGACGCCCCCCCCCCTCCCCTCCCCTCCCCCGGGTCCTTTGCGTGCCAAGGAAAACCACCGATGCTTCTTCACGGTACAGCGGGAAATAAAACAGATAATATATGTTGTAGCGCGAATAAAACCATATAGTAGATTAGTAGATTACATAAAACAAATAATACATGCCATGAAAAATATATGTTGACAAACTAATTAACTGAACATATAGATAAATGAAAATATATATATATATATAAATGAAAGATAGAATAACAGATACATAACAACCAGTTATGCATAGTATAATAATACTAATAACAAGCTAATAACACAGCAACAACGACAAAAAAGCACAGCCCTACTGAATCAAATCTCTTGTTAAGACGGCATCTACAAAAAACACCATTTACAAGGAACAAAATGAGCATCCCCCCCCCCGCCCGGCCAGGTAAGATGCATGGGCACTGCGCTACCTAGTTCGGGCATGGGCACTGGCAGTTGGGCACGCGGCGGCCAGGTGGAGCCAGGCACTTGGTTGGCACTGTTGAGTTACTTGAACGCCTAGTAATTTAGTGCGCGCGCGCACGCGCACACACACACACACACACACACACACACACACACACACACACACACACACACAAACACATACACATACACATACACACACACACACACACACAAACACATACACATATATTCCGATTCATTCTCCTCTTTCACATGTATACTTCAATTCATCGTCCAAACAGATAAAGACCGAAGAACCACATCACAATCACAAAAATCACAATCTAATATCAATCAAACCAAATTTCATATCAGTCATACCTCTCCGTCCCAAAAATAAATTACGACAAAAAACGCCATCGTAATTCTCCGGACGCCCCCTCCCCGTTTCATGCCCCCCCCCCATTCACGACCCCCTCTCCCCCCAATCTAATCTGAGTGTGATCTCAGCATGAGTACTCTCCCCATCTGTCAAGCGGCCAGCTGGTGCCGACAGCTGGCACGCGGAGCCATCGCAATAAATACTTCTTGTCAACGCAGAGGAGCATACTAGGACTACATTCTGCATACATTATTGCCGCCACATAACACATATTTCATACGACATACGTACTACGAATTCCATACGGCATGTGTACTACATACTGACACAGATACCGCACATTACAGCTACATCCTGCATACATATCTAACACTATATACAAGTACTCCATCCTACTACATGTAAGCTACTTATACATCCTACATACTACACCCTGCACAATAGTATATTACCATCATTTACAATACATAGCCTCATGAGCACCGTGAACTATGAAGACAAACAGAACAAATACAACATAGTCAAAATAAAAGATACTCCATACTTGGCGCACTCCTACTACATCCTACATAGCATCCTGCCTCGGTGACAGGAAATTCCACATGTCATGTTGTTGACTTCCTGCGTTCTTGTCATTGCATTTTCCTTGTAGGATATTTGGACATCGCATACACGTACAACTAGTTAGGTAGAGAGATGGATAGATTAATGAATAAACAAACAGATAGATTGAATAATAGATAAACGGCTGGGTAGGTTAATAGATAAACAGATAGACTGATATGTAGTTTGACTGACAGACTAATAGACAGATATATAGATTGGTAGATACACAGATATAGAGTTGCATACATACATAGGTATATCTAGACATGGATACAGATAGATACAGATACAGATATAGATAGAATGACGGACAATCATAATTAACAATGACAGTGATTGTGATGATTTTGGTAGAATGGTTACGACAATGGCATGGTGATGACAGTCATGATATTACCGATGGCAGTGATAAATTCCACACATATATATATAAATATATATATATATATATATATATATATATATATATATATATATATATATATATATATATTCTCCCTTCAACCATAATTTCTACACTTCCCCTCTCCCTAACATTACCTACCACTCTCCTCTCCCTCTCTAACATCTCCAACATTCTCCGCCCCTCCCTAACCCCCATCACCCCCCCTTACCCGTCTCCAACAAGACTGTCAATTCCCACCTGGTTACCGCCCCTTACGTTCCATTAAAGGTCGAATTCCCATAGGGTCCTCACGTCATTCTGACCCTTATTGTCGAATTACTGTCGGTAGTAAATAAATAAGAGGGGAAAGAGAAGCAGGAGAGAGGAGGAAGAAAAGGAGAGGAGAGGAGAGAAGAGTAGGAGGCGGGTAGAAGGAGGGAGGAAAGGAGGAAGAGGAAGATGGCAATAATAATAAAACAACAATAATAATGATGATGATATCAGTGATAATAATAACAATAATAGCAACAAAACAACAATAACAATATCAAGTAGAAGAAAAAGAGGACAGAAACGGAAGGAGAGGAGGCAGGCGAGGAGGAGGAGGAGGAGGAGGAAGGAGAAGACGAAGAAGAAGAAGAAGGAGGAGACGAAGAGAAGACGGAGAAGGAGGAGGAAAAAGAAAAGGGATTGAGGAGGAGAAGAAAAAGGGAGAGGAAGAGTAGGAGAAAGAGGGGAAAGGAGGAGGAGGACGAGGATGAGCAGGAGGAAGAAGAGGGGAAAGAAAGACGGAGGAGAAAGAGGGTGAGGAGAAGTAAGAGGAGGAGTAGGCGAAGGAAGAGGAAGAGGGAGAGGAGGAAGGGAATAAGGAGATGTACCGGTATGACAGCAATGTAAATAGTGAAGGCCAGAGATAATAAAAGTGGGTTAGGATAAAAAAGAGGAATCCAAGAAGCAGTTCATATCCTCCGGTGCCAAACGCTATCGACCCCTCCCCTTCCCCCACTCACCCACCCTCCTCCCTCTTCCCCTCCCCCTTCCAACCACTTCCTCCCCGTCCCTCCTCCCTCTTTCCCTCCCTCCGCTTCCAACCACCTCCCTCCCTCCTCCCCTTCCCCTACTCACCTCCCTCCTCCCCTCCCCTTCCCCAGGGTCACCTCTGAAGTGTCCAAGATAGCCTAGCATAACATTGTATTTCCGTGTGGTAGGCTCCCAAAGAGGTATTGTTCATTTTCCCTTCTCTCCATCTTGTTCCTGCACTCACCCTCTCCTTCTATCTCTCGGTCTCTCTCCTGTGTGTCTTTTTTTCCTTTTAATGTTCTCTCTCCGTCTGATTCTATAGTACCTGTGTCTTTCATTTTTTTCTCTATACAAACAAATAATAAATACCAGTTATATATGAGTGTATATTCTTATACATATCAACACACGCACACGCACACGCACACACACACAATATTTTGACCGACAGATAAACAGCTAGATAGATACAGGCATAGGCAGACAGTCAGACAGACAGATAGATAGACATGCAAATCCGTAATTCAGCCAATCTATCCTTTTCTGTCGAAATCCCTTTCCAATCACCGGAGTAAATGAAAGCGGAGTGTTTCCCGGTGATGGGGCAGGGGGGGGGGGAGGCGACGAATATTGCAGCGCAAATGAATTCCGTTGCGATGACACACTGACAGACACGTGACGTCACACGGAGATGGCAATGACAGCGGAACGCGCGAGGCTCGGATCGTTTTCTCGTTTTCTCTTTCTTCTCGATCTGTCTTTCTCCCTTTCTCTTTTTTTATCTCTCATTTTCTGTCTATGTGTCTCTCTATTTGTTTGTCTCTCTGTCTCCCTCTCCCTCTCCCCCTGTCTCCCTCCCACCCTCTCTCCGTATCTCCCTCCCTCCCTCCCTCCCTCCCTCCCTCCCTCCCTCTCCCTCTAGCTACCACCCTCCCTTCCTAAGAGAAAAAAAACTCCAAAAACTCCACCAGAAAACGAAAAGAATGCTCGAACAAATCTCTTCAAATAACACAAAATACCAATAACAAATGACAGAACCCCCCCCTCTCCCACTCCTGAGAAAACATGCCAGACCTAGAATTACTCAAAAAAGAGAGAGAAAAAAAAAATCTTCCCCTCATAAAAAAGATAATAATAATAATAATAATGCTGATTATGACTACAACGATGATGAAGATTGATGATTAATGATGATGATGGAGTAATTTTACTAATTAAGCCAATAATAATAATAAAACAATAACAACAGCAACAATAACAAAATCAAGAAAGAACCTAACCCACACACAAACACACCTACACACCTACGCACACCCCTCCTCCACCCCAAAATATACCCCCCTAACACAAACATATACCCCCCAAAAAAAAAACACAAACATATACCAAAAAAAAAAAAAAAAAAAAAAAAAAAAAAATCTACAACAACGCACAACCGCCCGCATTCCCCCGGCGTGAGTGGGCGCTGCTAAATGCCCCTCGCCTATTTACAACCCGAACTGCTCCAGCCAATGAGCGCCGCGCATTCACTCTCCTTAATTCCCTCCTTCCGCACGCTTTGCATTTGCTTGGGAGAAGAAAAAGAGAGAAAAGGAAGGAAAATTAGCGGAGGAAAAAAGAAGAGTAGAGAGAAATAAAAAGAAACAAAATAAACGGAGAGTGAAAAAAAGAAAGTATTATAGAAGAGAAAAAATAAAGTAAAAATAGACGAGACAAAAAATAAAAATAAAGGAGGAAAAAAATAATAAACCAAAAATACTATAGAGAAAAACTGAGAGAGATAACAAGAAAATAACAGAAATATCTTAAAAAACGAATGAAAAGAAACACATATGAAATAAATAAAGTAAAAGTGAACATTAAAAGAAGCAAAGAAAGCACGAGAAACACAGAAATATAAATAAATAAACAAATGAACAAATACACCAAACAGAGAAACTCCCCCTCAAAAAGCGTCACACACGATGTTTACAGTCCAATACTACTAATGCACCGAACCAGTTACTTCCGGAAACGACGCGCTCTTTTCGAAAACGCCAACACGCTAAATCACTTTCTTGTCAGTAATGTTGCTCGGCGTCTGATATCCACTCTTGCTCTCAAAACGGGGGATTTTGGGGGAAATGGCCAGCCAACAGCTCTTTTGGTTGCACCAGAGTTTCTTTTCCCCCTTTTCCGCTCTCGCTCTCGCTCTCGCTCTCGCTCTCTCTCTCTCCTCTCTCTCTCCTCTCTCTCCTCTCTCTCTCTCTCTCTCTCTCTCTCTCTCTCTCTCTCTCTCTCTCTCTCTCTCTCTCTCTCTCTCTCTCTCTCTCTCTCTCTCTCTCTCTCTCTCTCTCTCTCTGTGTGTGTGTGTGTGTGTGTGTGTGTGTGTGTGTGTGTGCGTGTGTGAGTAGGCGTGAGTGTGTATGTGATTTCTGTATGCGGATATGTCTGTGTGTTTATGTATGAATGTGTATCTGACTGCCTGTGTGTTTCTCTTTCCATGTAATGTATCCGACAGCCGATGTGCGTTTGTGCTTGTCTACAGGTACGTGCATATCTATTCGTACAAGTGTGCCACATAGTCACCCCCCCCCCACACACACACACTTTCCTTGACCCCCTCTTCGTATTCCTCTCTCCCCCCCACTTCTCACATCACCTGCGCCTCCCTACCTACGGATCTCTTCCTACCCCCACCCCCACCCCCACCCCTCCCGCCTCTTTCTAACAGACCAATGCTCTCAATCTTCTCAATAAGCACGTACTTACGCTTGAAGACTCTCCTTGAACGTGCAAATTATCGCCGGCAACTTCCCTATGCAATCGTCTGCAATAACTCCATCAATGTGGAAAGCACTTTGGGATATTGCGTAATAGTTCTCAATGGCAGTGTGATGTAGTCAACTTGCCTATATTAGCCTGTGGGATATTCCTGTTTCTTGTATTATTTCCACCTAAAGAAACCGTTATCAACGTGTTTCCAAATATAATCATTATCAATTCAATCAAAAATAATTACTTATCACTTGTAACTCCTCCAAATAAAACACCCTGCCTCTCGGTCGCTTCCCACGGAAGACAACGCAAACGTTTTCTATATCACGTTCCATAAACAACCACTTTCTATGCCATTTCAAAAGCAAACACCCTCGCAGTTTTCTTTCCCTCAAGCAAAACTCTTCCGCCCGTTCCCGGCTCTTTCGAACGCAAACTTTCCTCCCCCCTCCCCCCCTCCTCCCCCTCTCTCCTACCCACCGCCCAAAGAAGGAGAAAAAGGTTTTCCTCGCATGCGCATTATCATAGAAAGCGCTAAATACTGCAAGCACTCCGCAAGCAAACGATCCCCGGCGCAACGAACCTCTGCAGCGGAACAAGAATTTTTTTTTATGCTGGATGTTTATGTCTGAGAACACGAAAACTCGCTCTCTCTCTCTCTCTCTCTCTCTGTCTCTCTCTCACTCTCTCTCTCTCTCTCTCTCTCTCTCTCTCTCTCTCTCTCTCTCTCTCTCACACACACACACACACACACACACACACACACACACACACACACACACACACACACACACACACACACACACACACACACACGATCACCAGCACGGGCACGAGCAAGAGAAAGCGAAAGAGATGAAAAGGAGAGAAGAGGAAAACGTTATTTCAACTGCGTCCATATTTCACGGCGACGAAAACGGGCGCACGAGAGGCGCGTTTTTTCCTTCCTCTTTCTTACGCCGGTTGTTGTTTGTCTTTCTTTGCCTTCCTTTACTGCTCCTCGGCTGTCTACGCTTTCGTTTCTCTCTCCTATTGCTGATTATTCCATATCTACTTTATTTTCTTTTTCTTTCTTTCCCTGCTTTGTGTTCTGAATCTTCCTTTATTGAATTTTGTTGGTGGTGTTGTTGTTGGTGAGTGATTACCATCACCACCTCTTCGTCTTCCCCTTCCCTTTCTCCTTCTTCTCCCTCTCATTATTATCATTATCACTATCATTATCATCATTCTTATTATTATTATCATCATTATTAATATCATTATCATTACTACTTCTAGCATTATTACTATTAGTATTATCATTATTATTACTATTATCATCAAAATCAACATCATTATTATCCTTATCCTTATCATCATCTTTATCATCATTACCCTTACTATCATTATCATTATAATCATTATTCCTCCATCACCTCCCTCACGCTTGCCGTCCCTCCAACGTTTAACCTGCATCCATTTAGAAACTACAAAACGTCCAAAATGCCTCCCTTTCCCCTTTCCCCCTCACCCAATACCCCCTCCCCTCCCCTCCCAGCATTCCTCATACTCTCCTTTTTTCTTTTAGGTTCTCCCAAATATTCACCCGAATTCAATCTAATGCCAATCATGAAGATCAAGACGCCATTTCCTAATCTTCTTCCCCTCCCCCCCCCTGTGCCTCCGCGGGCTCCCCCTTGAGAGTAATTCAAGTAATGGCTAGTGTCTTTTGGATGGATCCCTTTGTTACTCTTCTCTCTTCTCATCTTTATTTCTTTCTCAATTTCTCTTTCTTTATCTTTCTCCTCTTTCTTTACCTCCTCTTTCTAAGCCATGGAATGAATCCGTGAATCAGAGTCAAGTCAACCAGTGGGTCAGACAGTCATCTGTCTGTCTTCTTGCCTGTTTTCTATCCCCTCAAACCCCAACCGCTCCTTCTCTCCTCTCCCTCCCCCAACGCCACCACCCAACCCTAAAGCCCCCTCCCACCCCCCCTCGTACATCACCTGTCAATAAGCCCTAGGTTTGAGAGTCCCCCCCCCCCACCCACACACCCCCAGCGCCAGGTTTCCCGGTAACAGGTGCACAAGCGGCGGCGAGAGCCTGGTCGAGGGGCACGAGGCGACACCCGCGGCGGTTCCTACCTCCTCCCCCCTTTCTTTTTCTTCTTCTTTTTCTCTTTCCCTCTCTTCTTCTTTTTTCTCTTTTCCTTTCTTCTTTGTTCTTTTGTCTTTTTTATTGTTTCTTTTATCTTTCTCTTTTTCTTGTTTTCTGCGGTCTTTTCTTCTTTTCCTTTTTTCTTCTTCTTTTCTTCTCCCTTTTCTTTCTTTTCTCTTTCTCTTTTCTATCTTTTCTCTTTCTCTTTTTTAGTTCTTCTTATTCTTCTTATATTCCTCCTCTCCTTCCTCTTCCTCCCTTTCCGACAGGTAGTGCGCTTTCTATAAAGGGAAGGAGGGGGGCAAACAGTCTTTGGGGGTGGGGTGGGGTGGGGGGGTTCTGCAATTTGTGTGGGACAAGGATTAAGAATTTGGATTTAGATGTGTATATCATATAGTGATTGAGGAAAAAATACAGCAAACCAAGACTTAAAATTACTTCCCAACAAAGAAAACTATAACAATAATAATAATGATAATGATAATGATAATGATAATAATAATAATAATGATAAGAAAATAAAAATAATAATATCAACAAAAATAATAATCAAAATAACAATACGAATAGCAATTATGATAACAACAATAATAATAATAATAATAATAATAATAATAATAATAATAATTATCATTATTATTATTACTATTATCATAAACCATAACAATGACCATAACAATAACAATAACAATAATAAAAGATATCAATAAAGACAATGATCTCTGAACAGGAGAGTCACGTTGCCAAAATGCAGCAGAAACGTTACAAAAACGTCCCTAAAAGGCTTAGCGTGAGAGCATTATCAGCATGTAGCACAAAGGGAAGTCTGCCAAAGGGTAGTCGAGTCAGAAAAATAACGCTAATACAATATTAGATAATACATCCAAACCAGCAAAAGAATAATACTCGGTGGTGCAATGGGCTGATCCCATGGCGTTGGAAACTAAGGATGGCGGTTTTTGCAGATCAAAATGTGCAGCGATCCATCATGAATAAGTAGGCCTTAATTTGTGTTTTTTTCGAGCAATCAGAAACAGGGAAAAAGAGACAAAGATACAAAAACTCTAACAACAAAAATACGCATAAAACAAAACAAACAAACGAAAGAAAATGGAGACAAAAAATAAAACGTAAAAAATAATAATAAAATAAAAACAAGAAAAACTCCCCACACGAGATCGCAGCGCCTCTTGCCATTCCAGCGCGAAGCCATCCCCGGTCGCCGCTGGGTTGGCTCCCTGGCGCCCTTCCGCTGGGTCCGCACGTCACGCATCGGGCTTACCCAGTTGTCGCACGCAAGCACACGCGTATAGGCACACAGACAAGGACAGAGATACAGGTATGCACACAGATCTAAAAGCTAAGATACTAAGACAGAAACACACAC
The DNA here is from genome assembly GCF_042767895.1 of Penaeus vannamei. Lineage (NCBI taxonomy): Eukaryota > Metazoa > Arthropoda > Malacostraca > Decapoda > Penaeidae > Penaeus > Penaeus vannamei. The sequence continues at coordinate 23,099,163 of NC_091570.1, forward strand.
ACACACGCCCACACAAACACACACACACACACACACACAGACCCAGCCTAGCCCCCACCATCACCCCAACACCCCTTAAAACAAGATCAGAACCTCAAGACCTCAAAACCTCAGCCAAAGAGCCGGATAATCAAGTAATCAAGTGGTCCGCCATAAACAAGCCTCGTTGTTGATTAAGGGGTTTCTCCCAGTCCGGCAGGCTGTTTGTTCTGCATGCGCCGACCGCGGAGGGGGGCAGGGGTGGGGTCGGGGAAGGAGGAGGGAAGGGGAGGGAAGGGAGGGAGGGGAAGGAGGGGGGGAAGGGGAGGAAGAGGAAGGGAAGAGGAGGAGGAGGAGGAGGAGGAGGAGGAGGAGAGAGAGAGATAAAGAGAGAGAGACAGTGAGAGCGAGAGAGCGAGAGAGAGAGAGAGAGAGAGAGAGAGAGAGAGAGAGAGAGAGAGAAAGAGAGAGAAAGAGAGAGAGAGACAAAGAAAGAAAGAAAGAAAGAAAGAAAGAAAGAAACAAACAAACAAACAAAGAAAGAAAAGAAGGAAGCATGAAAGAAAGAAAGAAAGAGAGAGAGAGAGAGAGCGACGAGGTGATAAGGCTTTGGAGGGCAGGAGAGGGCAGGTGAGGGGAAGAAAGGAGAGGGCAGGTGAGGAAGGAAGGAAGGCGAGGGCAGGTGAAGGGAGGGGGAAGGGCAGGTGAGGGGAAGGAAGGAGGGGCAGGTGAGGGAAGGAAGGGCAGGGCAGGTGAAAGGAAAGGAGGAGGGAAGGAGAAGGCAGGTGAGGGGAAGGAAGGAGAGGGCAGGTGAGGGGAAGGAAAGGAGAGGGCAGGTGAAAGGAAAGGAGGAGGAGGGAAGGAGGAGAAGGCAGGTGAGGGAAGGAAGGAAGGAGAGGGCAGGTGAGGGGGAAGGAAGGAAGGAGAGGGAAGGAGAAGGCAGGTGAGGGAAAGGAGGAGGGGGAAAGGAAGGGCAGGTGAGGGGAAAGGAGGAGGGAAGGAGAGGGCAGGTGAGGGGATGGAGGAGGGGTAGGAGGGGCGCGACATGATTAACCGGGTTGCTGAAGAAACCGAGGTGAAAAAGACGTCTGCGACCGAGGAAGTAAACCCTCAAGCAAGAAAGGAGGCAGAGAGGGAGATGGGAAAGGGAGTGAATCAGGGGAGAGAAGGATGGGCGAGAATATGAGGAGAGGAGGATAGGCGAGACAGAAGGAAGAGGGCAGACGGGGTAGAGAAGAGAAGAGAAGAGAAGAAAGAGAGAAGAGGAAGGAGGAAGAGAAGGGAGGGAGGAGAAGAGAGGGAGGAGGAGAAGAGAGGAGAGAAGAGAGAAGAGAGAGAAAGAGAGAGAAAGAGAGAGAGAGAGAAGAGAGAGAGAGAGAAAGAGAAGAGAGAGAGAGAAGAGAGAAGAGAAAGAGAGAAGAGAGAAGAGAAGAAGAGGAAGAGAGGAAGGAGGGAGGAGAGAGGAGAGGAGAGAGAGAGGAGGAGAGAGAGAGAGAGAGAGAGAGAGAGAGAGAGAGAGAGAGAGAGAGAGAGAGAGAGAGAGAGAGAGAGAGAGAGAGAGAGACAGAGAGACAGAGAGACAGAGAGACTGAGAGACAGAGAGACTGAGAGACAGAGAGACAGAGAGACAGAGAGACAGAGAGACAGAGAGACAGAGAGACAGAGAGACAGAGAGACAGAGAGACAGAGAGAGAGAGAGAGAGACCAGCGACCAGAAACCGACGACCAGGAACCAGCGACCGGAGGGCAGCCGCGTCCGAGTCCGCCGCGACGCCGGGGGCCATATATCACCGGCGCGCGACCCCTCAGCGTAACGGCCGCACCTGGAGATCTTACTGTTACACCGTCACGGCGCCGTCACCGCCCCGCCCCCGGGCCTCCTTGGCTCCCTCCGCGCCCCCGGGTCTTTTACGATGCGAGGCAGGTGCTGGAGGACCTCATTTACGCCGGCCAGAGTTTATGGTGACAAAGTTTTAGGGGTGGGGCCGGGGGTGGGGGTGGGGGGGAGGCTGGAATGAGGACGAGAGCATGGACGGGGGGGGGATGTGGATGAGAATGAGTGCGGGTGTGAATAAGAATGAGGAAAGGTCTGAACGAGAATTAGTGCGCATGAGTACGAGTGCGGATGAGAATGGGTATGAAAGAGAGAGAGTGTGGATGACAATGGGTGTGGATAAAAACGGGTATGAATGAAAATGGGCGTAAATGTGAATGATTATTGGACGAGAATCGGCTCCGTTCCCACCCCCTCCCCCTCTCCCCCCTCACTCTCTATTCGGTTTACTCCCACAAGATGGTTCTATTTCGAGGTGCTATTTGGAGTACAAATAGTGGCATCACAATTGCTTTATCCCCCCCCCCCACCCGACTCCCATCCCTACATAAACCTTTTTTTTTTTACTTTTTACTCCCTTTTTAAACCACCCAACTTTCATTCTCATATCAGCGTTCATTGTTTCTTTGCCAAGCTTTGTTCAAGAAGTTTCATTCATTCACACCCAACCATGAATGAACGTTTTTTCCTAACCTCGTCCCACTCTCATTCTCACCCTCACGTTTATCCTTTCATCAACGTTTCTCCGACTCGTTCTACCTTCTAGATCCGTATACCTTAACTTTCTCAACCCTAAGCCCCCCTTCTCCTAATTCTACATCAACGTTTTTTCAACTCGCCCCACCCGCTACCAACAACCCCACCCCCCCTTCCAGCAACGTTTCCTCAAATCAACTCATTCCTACGTCAACGTTTCTTCCCCCCCCCCCCCCCCCAACCCGGCCATCCTCAGTACCCTTGGCCGCAATCCCACCCCTCGAGCGGTACATGTTGATTTGCAATTGAGTTTGACTCTGCTTGTTGCAGTGCCTTCGGGCCTTCCGCAAAGCACTCTCTCCTCCAGACGTTGACGCTGTTCTGGTGTGAGTCACTCTCTCTCCCTCCCTCTCCCTCTCTCTCTCTCTCCCTTCTCTCCCTCTCTCCCTCTCCCCTCTCCCTCTCCCTCTCTCTCCTCTCTCCCCTCTCTCTCTCTCTCTCTCTCTCTCTCTCTCTCTCTCTCTCTCCCTCTCTCTCTCTCTCTCTCTCTCTCTCTCTCTCTCCTCTCTCTCCCTCTCTCTCTCTCTCTCTCCTCTCTCTCTCTCTCCCTCTCTCTCTCTCTCCTCTCTCTCCTCTCTCCTCTCTCTCTCCCTCCCTCCTCCTTTCTCTCTCTCTCTCTCCCTCCCTCCCTCTCTCTCTTTCCCTCTCTCCCTTTCTCTCTCCCTCTCTCCTTTTTTCTCTTCTCTCCTCCTCCTTTCTCTCCCTCTCCTCCTCTCTCTCCCTCTCTCCTCCCTCTCTCTCTCTCTCTCTCTCTCCTCCCTCCCTTCTCTTCTTCTCCTCCTCCCTTTTCTCCTTCCTCTCTCTCTATCTCCCTCTCTCCTCCCCTCTCTCTCTCTCTCACTCTCTCTCTCTTTCTCTCTCTCTCTCCCTCCCTCTCTTCCCTTTCTCTCTCTCTCCTCTCTCTCTCTCCCCCTTTCTCTCTCCCTCCCCTCTCTCCTCCCTTTCTCTCTCTCTCCCTCTCTCTCTCTCCCTCTCTATCTCTCTCCTCCTCTCCCTCCCTTTCTATCTCTTCCTCCATCCATCCCTCCCTTTCTCTGTCTCGCTCCATCCCTCCCTTTCTCTCTCTCTCTCCATCCCTCCCTTTCTATCTCTCTCTCTCTCTCTCTCCTCCCTTTCTTCTCGGCTCTCCCTCCTTCCCTCCCTTTTCTCT
>NC_091570.1:23129487-23131987 GCF_042767895.1 Penaeus vannamei
AATTCCCCTCTCAAACAACACTCAAACACCATCAAACAACAAATACAAAGAAAAACAACAACATGTACAACAACAACAACAAAAATATAAACACGAAAAATAAACCAAAACAGAGAACGAGAGAGAGAAAAACAATCTACCAACTTCGCCTATCACTATTCTTCCTTTGTTCCCCGATTAAGAGAGTTTTCCTGCCTCGCCTTTCGCTACTGCTCGGAAATCAGGAAGCCTTAATCCGCCTCGCGATCCCACGTACACAAATACCCAAGGGAGGAGGGAGGAAGGGAGAGAGGAGAAAGGGGGAGAAAGGGGGAGGAGGGACAAAGGGGGTGAGAGGGGGACGAGGGGGAGGGAGAGGAGGGAGGAGAAAGGGGAGGGAGAAAGGGGAGGGGAGAGGGAGGAGAGGGAGAAAGGAGAGGAAAAGGAAGGGGCAGGTAGGATAGAGGTGAGGGGGTCGGAAAGTCGATGAAGGGGAGGGGGAAAATGGAGGAGGGAGAGAGAGTAGAGAGAGAGGAGGGAGGGGGAAAGGGAAATGGAGGGTGAGCCTTGTGGCAGATTGACAAACATGAGTCTTCAGTAAATGGTTCACTAATTACATAGAGGTGACTCAAGGATGACCCTTTCTCTCTGCTCTCATTCTCTCTCTCTCTCTCTCCCGTTTTCTCCCTTCACTCCTTCACTATACTCACCTCTTTATCTTCACAATCTTCTTTCTTACCTCCCTATCTCTCTGTCCGTTCACCCTCATTTCCCTCCTTCCATCTCTTCTTCTTTTATCTTCTCCTTCTTTGTTCACTCCTTCCTTTCCATCCGCCTTTTTCTCCTCTTTCCTCTCTCTTCCCCTCCCCCTCTCTACTCTCTTTCTCTTTCTTTTTCTCTCTCCTTCCCCCTTCCTTTCGATTCTTTTCAAAAAAAAAAAATTCCCTTTCTCTCTCACTTCCCTTTCCTCATTTCTTAGCTCCTGGTTTCCTTATATCCTTCTCTCTTTTCCATTCTTCTCTGTCCTTACCTTACTCCCCTATCCTTCCCTTCCCTCCGTCTACCCATAATTCCCTAGCCTTCCCTTCCCTCCCTCCACCCTTCCTTCCCTCCCTCCCTCCCTTCTTCCTTCCCTTACCTTCCGTCCATCCGTCAATCCTTCCATCCTTAACCCTCTCTTCCCTCCCTCCCACCTTCCTTCCAAGCTAAACCGCCCTTCCCCCCCTCCACTCTTCCTTCCCTCCTTCCCTCCCTCCACCTTCTCAACTAAGGTAATCCTTCTCCCAGATTGCAAAGCCCCTCTCTGTTGAATCGTGATCCCCGGTGACGCTCTCTAGCCGTCTCTCTTTCTCCAATCTACTTATTTATGTATCTCTCTCTCTCTCTTTCTCTCTCTCTCTCTCTCTCTCTCTCTCTCTCTCTCTCTCTCTCTCTCTCTCTCTCTCTCTCTCTCTCTCTCTCTCTCTCTCTCTCTTTTCCCTCCCTTCCATATCTCTCTTCCCTCCTCCCCCTTCCTCTGGTTCCAGCATCCACTATCGCCCTCTTATTTTTTTATCTCCGAAATTATCTCGGTTTGTGCTAAGCTTTCACATTGCATATAATACACACTGGAAAGTATCCGCTGCTAAATTTCACAAAGGAGAAATGAAAGGGAGGTTATCTAGCATACAATTAGTTTTTTTGTATTATACACAAAGAAACAGTGGGATGAAAATGGAAAACGGGAATGAGGAGGGAGAAAAGAAAGAGAAAGAAAGAAAGAGAGAGAGATGGATAGAGAGAGAGGAAGAGAGAGGAAAATGAGAGAGATAGAGATAGAGATAGGGAGAGAGAGAGAGAGAGAGAGTGAGAGAGAGAGAGAGAGAGAGAGAGAGAGAGAGAGAGTGAGAGAGAGAGAGAGAGAGGAGAGTGAGAGGAAGGAGAGTGAAAGAGAGGAGAGTGAGAGAGTAAGGGGAGAGGAGAGTGAGAGAGAGAGTGAGAGAGAGAGTGAGGAGAGTGAGAGAGAGAGAGAGAGAGAGAGAGAGAGAGAGAGAGAGAGAGAGAGAGAGAGAGAGAGAGAGAGAGAGAGAGAGAGGAAAGAGAGAGAAAGAGTGAGACAGAAAGAGAAAGGAGTGAGAGAGAGTGAGAGAGAGTGAGAAGTGAGAGAGAGAGAGAGAGAGAGAGAGAGAGAGAGAGAGAGAGAGAGAGAGAGAGAGAGAGAGAGAGAGAGAGAGAGAGAGAGGGGGGGGGGCGGAGACCCGAAAGAAAACTAGAAAAGAGGAAATACCAAAAATCTAGTACACGCATATCCAGCACAAAACGCTAACAACGCAAATCTTCATATCTTTTAAATTGCTTTGATCTACTTCAAAGACCAATTTTATCAAAAACATGTATATACAAAAAAATCCTAATAACCCTTACAAGCAAACAAGATTTAAAGATTTTACAAGGGAAATTATGCGACAGAATCACTCGTGCCAGTCACTCCTGAGACAATGGGGATTTTGGCCCTTAATACACCTGCGCATAAGGAGCAAAT
>NC_091570.1:23146987-23156987 GCF_042767895.1 Penaeus vannamei
CCCAGTAGCGGCGCCCCTCCCCCTGTAGCGACGCCCCTCCCCCTGAAGCGACGCCCCTCCCCCTGTAGTGACGCCCCTCCCCCCTGGCGACACCCCTCCCCCTGAAGCGACGCCCCTCCCCTGTAGCGACGCCCCTCCACCTGAAGCGACGCCCTCCCCCTGTAGCGACGCCCCTCCCCCTGTAGCGACGCCCCTCCCCCTGAAGCGACGCCCCTCCCCCTGTAGTGACCCCCCTCCCCCTGTAGCGACGCCCCTCCCCCTGAAGCGACGCCTCTCCCTGTAGTGACGCCCCTCCCCCTGAGCGACCCCTCCACCTGAAGCGACGCCCCTCCCCCTGTAGTGACGCCCCTCCACCTGAAGCGACGCCCCTCCCCCTGTAGTGACGCCCCTCCCCTGTAGCGACGCCCCTCCACCTGAAGCGACGCCCCTCCCCCTGTAGTGACGCCCCTCCCCTGGCGACGCTCCTCCCCCTGTAGCGACGCTCCTCCCCAGTAGCGGCGCCCCTCCCCATCGTAGCGACGCCCCCTCCCCTGAGCGAGTGCGACGCCCTCCCCCTGTAGTGACGCCCCTCCCCCTGTAGCGACGCCCCTCCCCCTGAAGCGACGCCTCTCCCCCTATAGCGGCGGTGTGAAGTGGGTGGGGTCGATAGTGCCCTTGACCTCGCCTCGGCCGCGTTCATTCAAGGTCAAGTGCGGCCTTTAGTTGGCCTTGAATGCCTTTGATCTTTCTTTCTTTCTTTTTCTCTCGTTGTGTTAGTGTTAGTGTGCGTGCGTGTCCGTGTGTTTGCGAGAGAGTGCGTGCGTGATAAGGGGATAGTGGAAGGAAGAAAGAGAGAGAGAGAGAGAGAGAGAGAGAGAGAGAGAGAGAGAGAGAGAGAGAGAGAGAGAGAGAGAGAGAGAGAGAGGAGAGGGAGGGAGGGAGGGAGGGAGGGAGAGGGAGAGAGAGAGAGAGAGAGAGAGAGAGAGAGAGAGAGAGAGAGAGAGAGAGAGAGAGAGAGAGAGAGAGAAAGGGAGGGAGGAGAGAGAGGGAGGGAGGGAGGAGGGAGGGAGGGAGAGAGAGAGAGAGAGAGAGAGAGAGAGAGAGAGAGAGAGAGAGAGAGAGAGAGAGAGAGAGAGAGAGAGGAGAGGAGGGAGGGAGGGAGGGAGGAGGGAGGAGAGAGGAGGGAGGAGGGAGGGAGAGAGGAGAGAGGGAGAGAGAGAGAGAGAGAGAGAGAGAGAGAGAGAGAGAGAGAGAGAGAGAGAGAGAGGAGAGAGGGAGAAGGGAGAGAGGGAGAGGGAGGGAGAGGAGAGAGAGAGAGAGAGAGAGAGAGAGAGAGAGAGAGAGAGAGAGAGAGAGAGAGAGAGAGAGAGAGAGAGAGAGAGAGAGAGGGGGAGGGAGGGAGGGAGGGAGAGAGAGAGAGAGAGAGAGAGAGAGAGAGAGAGAGAGAGAGAGAGAGAGAGAGAGAGAGAGAGAGAGAGAGAGAGAGAGAGAGAGAGAGAGGGAGAGGAGGGAGGGAGAGGAGGAGGGAGGGAGGGAGGAGAGAGAGAGAGAGAGAGAGAGAGAGAGAGAGAGAGAGAGAGAGAGAGAGAGAGAGAGAGAGAGAGAGAGAGAGAGAGAGAGAGAGAGAGAGAGAGAGAGAGAGAGAGAGAGAGAGGGAGAGGGAGAGGGAGAGGAGAGGAGAGGGAGGAGGGAGAGGAGGGAGGGAGGGAGGGAGGGAGGGAGGGAGGGAGGAGGGAGGGAGGGAGGGAGGGAGAGAGAGAGAGAGAGAGAGAGAGAGAGAGAGAGAGAGAGAGAGAGAGAGAGAGAGAGAGAGAGAGAGAGAGAGAGAGAGAGAAGCGAGAGGGGGAAAATCAGCGAGAAAAAAAGAATAAGAAGTAAAGGGAGTCCCAGAGCCAGACAAACAAAGACAAACAAACGCCGCCGCAGACCCGCAGACAGAAAAGGCCAGCCCGCAGGCAAGTGCTCGGCGAACCAACCGCCTTCCTCCCGAGATCCTGCGGTCCACCTCCCAGCGAGCAATTGCAGCCAAACGGGAGAGGTTTAAACAGCACAACGCGGACGATAAAAAAAAACGTCTCTTATCTCAACCTTCTCCCCCCTCCTCCTTCCTTATCCCCCCTCATCACATACTCTTCCTTTCTCAATTCTATCCCTTCTTTTCCTTCTTCATCATCCCCTTCGGTCCTCTTTCCTTAAACTCCTCCTCCTTCACCCCCCACTCCCTTCCTTATCCCCTCCTCCTCTCTCCATCATCTCCTTTCCGATCCCCCTCCCCAATAACCCAATTCTCCCCCTCCCCCTCTCCATCACCCCCCTCTTCCCCACTCCCTCTCTCCATCATCCCCTCCTCTCCTTCCCCCTCTCCATCACCCTCCCCAACACCTCCTTATCAAACGCCCTCAATGTTTTCCTTCATAATCTGGCAACTCATCTAGCAAAATCACGCAAATTTTGGGGCGAACTGCAACATGCCTGTTTATTTTCTTGTAATTTTATCTATCTGTTTAGTTTATATATATTTATCTATTTTTATGTACCTGTTTCTTCTATCAACACATTTATCACCAATTGCTGGTTATTCTTACTCTTCTACGATGCTTCTTTTACCTTGCACGTGTTCGTGTTTTTGTTCTTTTTCTGTTCTTATTCACTTTTATTGATGATCTATAATCATTTCCATAAATATTGCTATTGACTGTTATTATCATACTCATTATTTCCTTTTCATAATCAATACATATAATAATTATCATATTTACTGTAAAAAACAGGAATGAGAAACTGAACATTAAAGGGTGGAAGGAAAGGAGAACCACAAACAAAAAAACAAAGAAGCAAAGGAGAGAGAGAGAGAGAGAGAGAGAGAGAGAGAGAGAGAGAGAGAGAGAGAGAGAGAGAGAGAGAGAGAGAGAGAGAGAGAGAGAGAGAGAGAGAGAGAGAGAGAGAGAGAGAGAGAGAGAGAGAGAGAGAGAGAGAGAGAGAAGATAACTTGAGATGACAAATGATTGACAAAAGAAACGCATAAAAGGAATAAGAGACAAAACGACCATTTATCAAATGAGTTGAAAATACGGAACGAAACAGATGCGAACAAATAAAATCAAAACTACGAAGCCCACAGATGGAGACCGACCTTCCAAACACCAATAAAATACAGGGGGAAATATAAAAAGGGAAGAAAAAAATTAAAACAAGTGGAAACAAACAACACTCACAACAGAACGGCCAGAAAACAAAAGTATAATTTGAACCAAAGAATTATACATAAAAAAGCGAAACAATACGAACTGAAAAAAATATCTCCCACCCAAATCGCAAGAAAAATCGCAAAAAAAAGAAAAAAAACTAACAGCCAGAATATGTACATAAATCACAACACCAACAACAGCAACAGCAGACAAATCCGTCTCGCCAGTCCAACAAAAGGGCCAACACCGGAGTGGAAAAATCGCCCAAACTCGGTTATGTAAATAGTATTAGCGGAGTTTACATTTCTATAGCAAACACTCCAAGCCGTTTGCACTCCTCGAGAGATAGGTGTGCCTGTGTCTGGGGTGGGGGGTGGGGGGTGTAGACGGAGAAGGAGAGGGAGAGAGAGAGAAAGGAGAGGAAAGAAGAGGATGGAGGAGAAGGAGAGAGGAAGAGAGGAAGGAGGAGGATGGAGAAGGAGAGAGGAAGGAGGAGTGAGGGTCCATGGAAACGGAAAGAGAGAGAGAGGAAGGAGGGGAGGATGGAGATGGAGAGGGAGAGAAAGATTGAGAAGGCGAGGGAGAGGAAGGAGGAGGGAGATGTGGAGAGGTGGAGAATTCATACATAACTAATACTTATATAGATTCGTACACGTATGTGTGCACATACGTGCGTGTGTTTGTGTGCGTGCGTGCGTAAAATATATACATAATGAAGCACTACTGATATAAATACAAAAAAAAAAGATCATAACGTTTCGAATCTACCAAGGACATTTCCCTAAATCACATAAAAACAAAATCAACTCAGAAAATTCAGACAGATAATAACTGACTCAGGCGATGCAAGTCCAGTCCTGTGAACGCTTCAGTACTAAACATGAGATAAGGAATTCCACTTCTCACTGGCCACAACCTGAGTTTTTTTCATCAAGTATATTTTTCCAAAAAAATGTACATACAAACATACATACATACATACACATAAACACGCGCACACGCATGCGCACGCACTAGAACACGTACATGAATAAACACACACACACACACACACACACACACACACACACACACACACACACACACACACACACACACACACACACACACACACACATATATATATATATATATATATATATATATATATATATATATATATATATATATGTGTATTCTGTCATTTTCTCTCATACGAATAACAAGATTTATGGATTAATCTAGCGTTATCTCTACATTTTTTTCTCTCTCATACGAACAGCAAGATTTATGAATTAATCTGGCGTTATTCGAATTAATCTGTCGACCTTCACCTGAGTAAAAACAAGCCTTCGATCCCTCGCGTCGCTCGTACGGCGGTTCTGCTCCCTATTTCGCAGGGGATCGGGCTGCCAGTTTCGCCCGTGAGAAATTCCCGACGCAAACCCACAAACGCACAAAAAACAGCAGCTGAAAACACAGACAGACGGGCAGACAAGCAGGTAGGTATATGTTTGTGTATGTTGTGCGCATGTATGTATGCATGTATGCATGTATGCATATATGTATATATGCATGTACGCATGTATGCATGTGCGTGCGTGCGTGCCTGTGCATGCAAGCGACCAGAAAGCAAGCCAGAGCGAGACCCGGAAAGAGAAGAACCAGCTTCCCAATCAATAGGCGAGCGCCCGAACGCCTCGGCCGAGGAGCCGGCCGCGCACCGCCCCCCTTCGGTCCAGAGAACAATTAGCATTCCCTTCAAAGCAAACGCGCGCCAAGGATTCGCTCTCCTCCCTTGGCCACGATACGCGTGAGTAAGGGAGGGACTCGAGGGAACGTTACAAGTGGAGGGAAAAATAAAGAAAAATAAATAAATAAAAACAAACAAGTGCAGGGAAACATATAAACAGAATTCATTTAGAACAAAAGAAGCAAGGCACAACGTTACAAGGAAAAACAAATAAAAAATGTAAATAAACTACAAACAAACAAAACGCAGGGAAACAAATAAATCGATTTCCATAAGAACAAAAGAAGCAAGAAACAACGCTACAAAGCGAAACAATAAAGAAAATAAAATAAATTACATAAAAACAAACAAACAAAGGCAGGGAAACAAATAACTAGAATTCCTTAGAAACAAAAGCAGCAAGAAACAACTAAAGAAACGGAAATATATCAACAAATCAAAGTAGATCTTCGAGGAACTTAAGATGAATAAAAGAAGAAGGAATAAGCAACTGATGAAGAGAAATGCCTGGGGTTCCTCGAAGGCATTTTCTCCCGCGCTTCCTCTTATCGTTAGACAGTGATTCGTAAATAACACCAGGCAGATGTAAAGAAATTTCCGGCTGGTGATTTTACTCGCGAATTGGAGTAATGGAAGGTATACATCCCCCACCCCACCTCCTGCCTCCTCCCCCACCCCCACCTCCTCCCTCACTCCCACCTTTCCTCCTCCACCCCCTACCTCCTCCACCACCCCTCCTCCCTCACTCCCACCTTTCCTCCTCCACCCCCTACCTCCTCCACCACCCTCCTCCCTCACTCCCCTTCTCCTCCTCCACCCCTCCTCCCTCACTCCCACCTTCTCCTCCTCCACCCCCTACCTCCTCCACCACCCCTCCTCCCTCACTCCCACCTTCTCCTCCTCCACCCCCTACCTCCTCCACCACCCCCATTCCTTCTCCATCCTCCACTTTCTCGCCCATCCCCACCCCTACCTTCTCTCCCACCCCCGACAGCCTCATTTCTCCTTTTTTTCCTCCTTCCTTTTTTGTCTTATCTCCTTTCTTCTTTCCTTTCCTCATTATCTCCTTCAACTCTTCACTTCCTCGTCTAGTTCGTGTTTCCCCCATTTCTTATTCCTTTCCCTCCTTATCATTCCTTGCCTTTCTCCCTTATCTTCCTCCATCCTACTTCTTGGCATCTCTTTCTCTTCCTCCAAACCTCCTTTCGAATTACCTTTCCTCCCTTTCCTCTTCACTATCTCCTCCTCCTCCTCCTTCCTTTTGTCATTCTCCTTTTCCATCCTTCCTTTTCCTTCCCTCCTTTCCTCCTCCTCTCCTCCTGCATCCTAACTCTTCCCTCCCTCTTCTTGTCCATCTTCCTCATCTTCTTGCCCATCCCTTCTCTTTCTCCTCATCCACCTTCGCCACAGAAAACGGGAAAATGCGTGACATAAATTGCGTAACATTCAAAACACCAATAATTGTCATCAACACCATTAACAATAACTGCAACAAATTTCGTAGCTGGATAACCACTTACATATAAAACCATTTACATAAAAAAATAATTCTCAAAATCCTGTAAAAATAAATAAATAAAGATAAAATTGTGACTTTCTAACCCTTTCGTTTCTTACCAGAGTCCTGTGGACCGCCTTAGGCCAAGAGTACCAATGGGTGAAAATGGCGTCCACTTACCTGGTCCTCCATAGTGTATTTACGTTCCCTTACCTGTAATCAAAAAGAAATGTATTAATTAGTGTGAATAGATATATTCTGATTATAACTTACTGCGTATGTTCGTGTTTGTGTGTGTGTGTAAAAGAGAGAGAGAGAGAGAGAGAGAGAGAGAGAGAGAGAGAGAGAGAGAGAGAGAGAGAGAGAGAGAGAGAGAGAGAGAGAGAGAGAGAGAGAGAGAGAGAGAGAGAGAGAGAGAGAGAGAGAGAGAGAGCGCGTAAGGGTGAGAAAGGGTGAGAGTGAGAGTGAGTGTGAATTGAGTGCGAGCGCGAGTAACTGTATATGTGTGTGGGTCAGTGTATGTGTGATGTACACGTGTACGTACGTGTGTCTGAATGTACATCGCTTAAAAGGAATATATAATCACAAATCTGCATTATTCCCTACAATAGGAAGTTTGACTCATAAACTTTACGCTCAAAAGCAAAACGAGAATCAATTTCATCATTAATTCATGGCAAGTATAAAGGAAGAGAGGGAAGAGGAATAACGGGAGAAATGAGAGGGGAGGAGACCAGGAGAGAGGAGGGGAGGAGACCGGGAGGGAGGAGAGGGGTAAAGGAGAAGGGGAGAGAAGAGGAGGGGGGTAAGGTGGGGAGAGGTGGGTCTGGCGGAGAAAGAAGGGAAGGAGAGAGGAGGAAGAAAAGGAGAGGGGAAGAGGGGAGGAGAGGGGAGAGAAGGAGGTTGTACAGGCGAAAAATGAGGAGGCCGGGTGACGGAGAGTCGAGAGGAGGGGGGGGCGTATATCACTCAAGGTTCGCACTCTTCATTTGCAGTTAATTAATCTTCCCCACTTGGCTTTCAGACTCCGACAAAACTGCCTCTCCCACTCCCTATTCAGATGGCCAGATGCTCATTCACACACGGAAACACAAACGGAGAAAGAAAGAAAGAAAGAAAGAAAGAGAGAGAGAGAGAGAGAGAGAGAGAGAGAGAGAGAGAGAGAGAGAGAGAGAGGAAAAGAGAGAGAGAGAGAGAGAGAGAGAGAGGGGGAGGAGGGAGGGAGAGGAGAGGGAGGGAGGGAGGGAGGGAGAGGAGAGGGAGGGAGGGAGAGAGGGAGGGAGAGAGAGGGAGGGAGAGGGAGGGAGGAGAGAGAGAGGAGGGAGAGGAGAGGGAGAGAGAGGGAGAGAGGGAGGGAGGGAGGGAGAGAGAGGAGAGAGAGAGAGAGAGAGAGAGAGAGAGAGAGGAGAGAGAGAGGGAGAGAGAGAGGGAGAGAGAGAGAGAGAGAGAGAGAGAGAGAGAGAGAGAGAGAGAGAGAGAGAGAGAGAGAGAGAGAGAGAGAGAGAGAGAGAGAGAGAGAGAGAGAGAGAGAGAGAGAGAGAGAGAGAGAGAGAGAGAGAGAGAGAGAGAGAGAGAGAGAGAGAGAGAGAGAGAGAGAGAGAGAGAGAGAGAGAGAGAGAGAGAGAGAGAGAGAGAGAGAGAGAGAGAGAGAGAGAGAGAGAGAGAGAGAGAGAGAGAGAGAGAGAGAGAGAGGGAGGGAGGGAGAGAGAGAGAGAGAGAGAGAGAGAGAGAGAGAGAGAGAGAGAGAGAGAGAGAGAGAGAGAGAGAGGGAGAGAGGAGAGAGAGGGAGAGAGAGAGGGAGAGAGAGAGAGAGAGAGAGAGAGAGAGAGAGAGAGAGAGAGAGAGAGAGAGAGAGAGAGAGAGAGAGAGAGAGAGAGAGAGAGGGGGAGAGGAGAGGGAGAGGAGGGAGAGAGGGAGAGAGAGGGAGAGAGAGGGAGAGAGAGGGAGAGAGAGGGAGAGAGAGAGAGAGAGAGAGAGAGAGAGAGAGAGAGAGAGAGAGAGAGAGAGAGAGAGAGAGAGAGAGAGAGAGAGAGAGGGGGAGAAGATGAGGGAGAGAAAGAGAGAGAAATTAAGGGAGGAGAGAGATACAGGCACACACACACATATACACACACATAACGCACACACACACACAAATGGAAATGTCACCCTGCCACCATCTGTCGTTTCCAAGTAGATGTAAATGCCGTTAACATATTTATATATAATGGAGACGTGGCTCCCAGAGATCATTAACGTACTTAACGTATCGGTTGTTAAGTAGGTCGGTGCAGGAAAGCACTATCAAGTCCCCTATATATAGTAGTAGTATTTCACATACACTTCATAGGCATGTATTGGAGAGTTAAATATCAAACATGCACACACAATCAAAGAAACGTACATAACCAGAGACAAGCGCACACGTACGCACACATTCATATATGCACGTACATATACACGTGCACACGGAAACACACACACACACTCACACACATTCTCTTATCCTTAAAAAAACTACAATGGAGTCGCACAGACATGCATAAACACAACACAACTATTGCCAAGTCAAACTTCGTTAGGAAGACCATGTTAAGAAGTTAATGACCTTTTAAACACAGCAAACTCTACGGAGCCAACTCGCCTACTTTCGTTAACTCCCAACTCAGAGTCCTAAAAAGTCTACGAAACTCGGGATCATTAATTACTGCATAAATATCCAAAAGTTATGTGCTACGAACATGATTCTAAACGTATTCACTCCATACTCTTTTTAACGAAGAGGGAAATAGTTTGAAAATGACACTGTTTAACGAAATTTGTTATAGCATTGAGCGTTAAAAAATACAAAAAATACTACTACATGAATATAAAACTGATAATCACATAACGATTCAGCTTATTCACACACAAACACACACACACATACATATATACATATATACATATATACATACATACATACATACATACATATATATATATATATATATATATATATATATATATATATATATATATATATATATATATATATATATATATATATATATATATATCATTAAGTAGACAATTTACTAACCTGAACCTCCACTAAGTGTCCGTAAAGCAATTCAACAAAACCGTAAATTTAGAAACTAAAATTGAGGATAAATTGAATGAACCTTCGGCCGTAAAATATGTGCCGGAAACTAAACTACATCCCACAATTTATGGATTCCCTAAAAAAAAAATAGATATATAAAGCCTTTAAAAAATCGGAACAGTATATCGCTGTACTAATTCACTCTGGCTATCTATATCCCCATGCATTCACGATATAGACCCTCCCCTTATCACTTTCTAAAACGACGAATGCAAACCACCAAAGAAATGTGTTCGTATCTCCGTTATCAAAGGAAGGCGACTCCAGGTACAGGTACATCTTCCCGAAATAACAACAAAGGTTAATGCCATTATTTCGTGTCCAGTCGCGTTTACAGCTGAGGTGGGCGGCTACAAACCGGGTATAACTCAATTTTTACGATAACACGCGTACATAAACATGCCCAACTCGAAAAAAATAATAAATGAAAATTAGCAAATGAAAAAATAAAACAGCAGATAAATAAATAACATTGAATG